>NC_064863.1:44044249-44363416 GCF_024139225.1 Suncus etruscus | reverse complement strand
CATCTTTCTTTATTCTTTCTCTCTTCTCTCTTTTTTCTCTTCCTTTTTCTTTCTTTCCTTCTTTCTTTCTTTCTCTTTTTCTTTCTTTTTTTAATAATATAATTTTTATTTTAATCATAGTGGCTTACATATTGTTCACAGTAATGTTTTAGATACATATTAACATCGAATCAGGGGAATTCCCATCACCGAATTGTCCTCCTTTCACCTCTGTTCCCATCCTGCCTTCCATAAACTCCACCCTCACCCCCAGGGCTGCTAGAATGAATGGTCCCCTCTGTGCCTAGCTTACTACTTAGTGATCTTACAACTGTTTGGTCTTGGTACCTCCATTATTTCCCCCTCTAATTGGGAGGCAGGACTAGATAGTTCAAGTTATGTGGTTTGTTTGAAGAAGAGAAAAGTAATAAAATGGGGTAAAAATCAAATACGCCCAAAATGGGCGGAGTCCTTCTAGCAGGGGTCTCAAACTCAATTTACTTGGGGGCTGCAGGAGGCAAACACGGGGTGATCTTTGAGTGCAAAGTCAGTGGTAAACCTTGAACACTGGGGGGCTGTGTGACCCAAGCAACTAAAACAAAACAAAACAAAACAAAAAAAAGATTCCTCTAGGGCAGGGCCACAAAATGTTGTACGGAGGGCTGCAAACAGCCCAAGGGCCGCGAATTTGAGACCCCTGAAAGAGGCTCTCATCCTCAGTTTGAGAGACGAAGGGGAAAAAGAAGGTGAAACACCACAACAGTACAAAAAGAAGTATCAAATAAAATATTCAGTGAGCACTACAGCAATAAAGATAAGCACCACATAATAGTTATGGTCTTGAAATAAAAAACATGACAGAACACAAAAAGGAAGAAGAGAAAAGAAGAAAAAAATAAATAAAAATGAGACAACTTCAATATCCACACCAAAAAAAATAAATCGACAAAAACTATATAAATAAAAAAAAAAAGATTATTTTGTGCTTTTTGTCTTTTTTTTTCCCCTCCTGCATAGGCACAGTAAATATTGGGGTCATTCGAAAAGGAATTCCCTTGGCCTAAGAGATACAGGGTTTCTCCACCCTTGGAGTATATTGTCATGGGATTAACTATAGACTCCTTTCAAGTTCGTTTACTCTCCGCTTGGTGCTTTTGTGGTGTATGGAAGACTTCTGCTCCGTCCTGGGTGATAAAATCAGACCTCTGTATCTAGAGATCTCGGTATCTGCACAGGTCAAGGAGTGGAACTTATGATGAAGTCTTTCTTTGTGGTTCTAGAAGTTCTGTTCCCTCAGTGTCATTTTATTTTATTTTTCTTTTCAGTGTCATTTTAATCGGTCTTCTGTAGTTGGTGGTCTTGGTCATTGCGCTGATCCTAGGATGGAGCCTGGGATAGAGTCTTTTGTTATGTTTCCAGAAAACCCATTCAGTTGCAATCATCTCAGTCAGACCTCTGGAATTAGAGATCATGGTTGTTGTGCATGTCATAGATCAAACCTTAGACTAGGGCTTTTTATTGGTCCTAGGATACATACTGCCCAGTCATGGTTCTATCAGCCAGTCATCTGTAGATCGAGATCTTGGCTTTTGCACAGACCAAAGGGTAACAAGTCTTCTGATTTTGTCTTATCATTATCTTCCTTCCTTCCTTCCTTCCTTCCTTCCTTCCTTCCTTCCTTCCTTCTTTCCTTCCTTCCTTTTTCTTTTTCTTCCTTCCTTCCTTCCTTCCTTCCTTCCTTCCTTCCTTCCTTCCTTCCTTCCTTCCTTCCTTCCTTCCTTCCTTCCTTCCTTCCTTCCTTCCTTTCTTTCTTTCTTTCTTTCTTTCTTTCTTTCTTTCTTTCTTTCTTCTCTTTCTTTCTTCTCTTTCTCTCTTCCTCAATTGTGATCAGGAGACACTCTTGGTTAAGTACTCTTTGGTCAATCCTTATAATTTTCAGGAAACCATATGGTGCCACAGATCAAAATTGGCCTTCTGAAATAGTGCCCAGGATACAAGAGCCACCCACTGAGTGGGAGAAACTATTCACCCAATACTCATCAGATAAGGGGCTAATATCCAAAATATACAAAGCACTGACAGAACTCTATAAGAAAAAAACATCTGATCCCATCAAAAAATGAGGAGAAGAAATGGACAGACACTTTGATAAAGAAGAAATACAAATGGTTATAAGGCACATGAAAAAATGCCCCCACATCACTAATCATCAGGGAGATGCAAATCAAAACAACTATGAGGTACCACCTCACACCATAGAGATTGACACACATCACAAAGAATGAGAACAAGCAGTGTTGGCAGGGATGCGGTGAGAAAGAAACTCTTATCCACTGCTGGTGGGAATGCCGACTAGTTCAACCTTCATGGAAAGCGATATGGAGATTCTTCCAAAAACTGGAAATCAAGCTCCCACATGATCCAGCTATACCACTCCTAGGAATATACCCTAGGAACACAAAAATACAATACAAAAACCCCTTCCTTACACCTATATTCATTGCAGCACTATTTACCAGCAAGACTCTGGAAACAGCCAAGATGCCCTTCAACAGATGAATGACTAAAGAAACTGTGGTACATATACAGAATGGAATATTATACAGCCATCAGGAGAGATGAAGTCATGAAATTTTCCTATACATGGATGTACATGGAATCTATTACGATGAGTGAAATAAGTCAGAGAGAGAGAAAGACAGAGAATGGTCTCACTCATCTATGGGTTTTAAGAAAAATGAAAGACATTTCTCAACAATTTTCAGAGACAAAAGAGAGGAGGGCTGGACATTACAGCCCACCTCATGAACCTCACCATAAAGAGTGATGAGTGCAGTTATAGAAATAACTACACTGAGAACTATCCTAACCATGAGAATATATGAGGGAAATAGAAAGCCTGTCTAGAGTATAGGTGGGGGCAGGGAGGAGAGGAGGGATATTTGGGACATTGGTGATGGGAATGTTACACTGGTTATGGGGGGTGTCATCTTATATGACTGAAACCCAACCACAATCATGTTTGTAACCAAGGTGTTTAAATAAAAATTTTTTTAAAAATTGGCCTTCTGCATACAAAGAATGTGCCTAGTGCTTCTATTTTTAGATTATAAAGTAGTCTTGATACCATATTGCAAAGAGGTTATACTAATTTACATTTTTTACCAAACATTATTCCATCAAACAGGGTGAAACTTTCCTTGTAGGATGAATGACAGAAATAGTATCTATCAAGTCAGTTTCAAAAATCATAATTATTTACCCAGATAAGTTGAAAGTCATGTTTACACAAAAACTCACAAGAAGAAGTTTATAAAAACTCTAGGGGCCAAAGTAATAATTTAACAAACTGAATGTATTCTTTACATTCAAAAAAACCCAGGTTCATCTCTGGCACTACCAGGCATATCTTTAGTCACTATCAAGTGTGACTCAAACTGCCCTTCACCCTTATGTCCAATAAAAAGTTTTCTTTATAAAATTTGGAAACATCCTAGAAGCCCTTCTGTAAGCAAATGAATTAAACTCACTGTGGTACATCCAGAAAATTGAATGTTATTCAACGTTAAAAATAAATGAGCTACTAAACCATCTGTAGCCTGTAAAGGGTACAGACTGTGATTTAAACTCTATAATATTATAGAAAAGGCAAAGGTGTGGTGATAAGATCAGTCTTCCCAGGAGTAAAGTGAAGGTGTAATGAATAAGTGAAGTGTGAAGATTTCTTTTTCCTATGGTTTTTTTTGGGGGGGAGGAAGGAAATCACATCCAGCAGTTCTCAGGGATCACTCCTGCAGCATCCCTTATGGGATACTGGGGGTAGAACCTGTGTCAGTTCTGTGCAAGGCAAGGACCATACCCATTGTATTATCTCTCCAGTTCCAGGAAGTGTGACGATTTCTAAGGCAATTGTCTATATGATACTATAATAATAATGGAAAAAAGTTGCAATATATTTGTCTAAATCAGTTAGAGAGTACAATATAAAGAGTGAATCCTAAGGTAAACTATAGATTCTGGGTTCATTCACAAGATTCCATCTGTGGAACATTTTGACTACATGGAATATCTGTATGTGGTTGGAGAAGGCCTTAGCTGAGAAAATTAGGTATGGAAACTAGTTTCTATTCAACTCTGTTAGAAACTTAAAATGACTTTCAAAAAAAGAAAACCTATACAGTTTGAAACAAATTAACCTTATTTTCCCCATTGAGAAACAGCAGTAATTCATAATGACAATGTCATCCTGGAAACTACCTCTCCAGCTGAGTTTCCTTTTTCTTTCCTGGTCCCCCTGGAGTATAAGTGCCAAGGTTGCTATTGAGATCTGGGCAAATATTCAGATAAATAATATTTCTGGATTCAAACATACAATGAAGAGGTTGCTGAACTAGCATGTTTGTTCTGGAGAGCTGAGGAGCTGATCTTTACTTTCTGGTCTTGGAAAAGGCAAGGGCCTTCCAGAGCACTTTTCAGGATGTTCACATGGGCGGGGGGAGGTTACAAAGAAGACCATTTTCTCCAGTGGGGCACCATGTTTCTGACTAGAGGGAGAGTTGTAGAAGGTAACTTTGATGACAAAAACCCAAAAGTTTGGACATCCAAAAGTGAGATCATACCTAATTTTTCATAAATCATGGTTTTAGTTAGGTTGGTTGCATTTCAAGACAAGAGAAAAATTGTAAGTTAGAGTTGGTTCCTTTTATCACACCCTGGTGCACACAGACAGAAATCAAATCGAAAATCCATACAAACATGTTTGTAAACCATACAAACATGTTTGCCTAAATAAAGATAGTTTTAAAAAATTAAAAAATTAAAATTCTGCTCCTAAAAAAAAGAAAATCCAGCTGTCAACAGTCATGAAAATATTGGAATAAGGAAAACGGATCATATGGCACCACAAGAAAATTTAGCAAGACTGGGCCAGCCTGCAGTCAGTCCTTTTCGTATGTTCAGTGCCTCTGGAACTACCTCTCTGCTCAGTGAGGTTGACTGGCAGCCAAAGGACCCTGGAAACTGGCAGCATGATAGAGAGTAGCTTGCCTCCTCATGAGCCAACACAAAATATCCCCTTTCCCACTCAAGGCTTGGTGTGCCTGCAACTTAGGCCAGCCTGTATTCCCTGAAACTTTCTCTTTCTCTCTCTCACACACATACATACACACACACTTTTATAACTTAGACCAGAGAAATAGCATAGCGGTAGGGCATTTGCCTTGCACCCAGTCAACCCAGGACAAACTTTGGTTTGAATTCTGGCACCCATATGGTCCCTCAAACTAGCCAGGAGCAATTTCTGAGAACAGAGCCAAGAGTAACCTCTGAGTGCTGCCGGTGTGACCCCCTCCCCCCCTGAAAAGTTTATAATTTAGACCATATAATTAGAGTTTCTAGGCCTAGACAAGGATGAAATATTCTACCAAGTAACAGTCTTGGGAGGGAGATATAGTAAATCTATGAAAGAGGATGTAATGACAAATAGTGGAAACTTGGAAGAATGGGATTACTTCCAGCTGGGAAGGGAAATATTAAACATCATTGGAAGCAGGAATGTGCTTGAGTGGTAGAGTACAGAAGTCCAAGAGGCCCAAGGCTGCCAGGGATGCAGGGATACAAGGCTGTCAAGGTCCAGTTCTGTATGGCTTTCAGGGGCCCTTGGAGCCCAACTGCCGGTTGGGGCCTCATGCTCATCCTAAGATGCCAACATGTAGTGACCACCTGCCCAGTACAGAGAGAGGAGAGAAGAAACTAAGTATACTTTCTTTTCCTCCTGGTGTCTGAGGCCTGCCACTACTGCCCATGGGTTCCAGAGAGATGGAGAGAGAAAATGAAAATCACCAACCATATGTGGCTGGGAGAGGCCCAGATTCAAAGAAGCTATGAAAGCAAATAGTTGCAAAGTAGGCAGCATTTTTCTTATGCTCTATTTCTGGCCTTTATGAGCCAGCTGGCACTGTTCTGGTCGCTATTCTGGGCCCCCAGTCAACAGTCCAAGTTTTTCTTTTATACTGGCAAGACAAGGGGAAATGTCCAAGGGACTTGTTTAGGCTCAACTGCCATATTTCTTCCAATTTCCAATTGACTCTCTCCAACTGTCTCTTTCAACTGCCATAATAGAGGACATATATTGCATGTATAAGCCCCTGGACATGAGCTCTGGTACAGTGTGGAAGAAGACTCTGGACTCCAACTACCACTGAGTATGTTCTCAGAGCAGCAATAATAGTAGTAAACACTCCAACCATCATCAACATCCCTACTGCCACTGTCATCATTACTACCACCACCATAATGATTAACTATTAACATCATCACTACCATCAGTATTATCATTATCATCACCATTACCACTGCCACCACTCCTGTTACCACCACCATATGCACCATCACCACCATAATCACTATGATAACTACCACCACCATCACTCCCACTACTACCACAATCACCATCACCACTTCCATCACAATCATCATCTGTTTTACATCACCATCACTATCACAACTGCTACTATCACCAAAACCATCACCATACCATCACTATCATCTTATGTCAGCAGGATTGGGAAGGCCTTCAGGCAGAAATACAAGAAGAAGAAGGACATGACATTTCTAGGTGTCATTTTATCATTAACTCTCATGCAGAGACAAGCCTGAACCTGTAATCTTAAGGGGCAGAGGAGCCAAGAGAGGATCTGAAAGATAGGAGGAAGTGGTGAGTTTTAGCCCTGGAGGGGATTGCTCCAAGTGGGTCCTAGAGGCACTGTGTACATGCAGACATGAGAGATCAGGGTCAGTTGCACTTCCAGAAGAAAATCTGGTAAACTAAGGAGAGGGGTGAGCAAGTGACTCTGTCCGGAGGAAAACTTCTTTTTTTTTCTTTTTAAATTTATCTTTCATTTTTTTAGATGTAGGCTCCCAGGTGATACTCAGGAAGTTCAAGGGCACCACCTGTGATTCTCAACCAACCAAGCTGGTGGTCCAAAGTATGAATCTGACTATGCAATGCCACTTGGGCCCTTCAAGAACACCTGGACCACCCTCAATGACTATGGTGGCCTCCAGAGCCACACTTGGTAATATCCAGGGACCTCTACAACTCTCCTTGCCAATGTTCAAGAAGCACATACTTCTGGGAAATGAGCCCAGGTTGTCAGCAAGCCAGCATGCACCCTAATTGCTGAACTACCGCCCAGCCCCTTCTTTCCTTTTTAAAAATTATTTATTTATTCTTTGATTTGGGGCCATATCTGTTGATGTTCAGAAGTTACTCATGCCTCTACTCTCAAGAATCACTCCTGGATGAGAAGGAGGGGGAAAAAGAAAAAGAAGAGGAAGAGAAGGAGGATGAGGAGAAGGACGAGGAGGAAAAGGAAAAGGAGGAGGAGGAGAAGGAAGAGGAGGAAGAGAAGGAAGAGGAGAAGGAGGAGGAGAAGGAAGAGGAGGAGAAGGTATAAGAAGAGGAAGAGGAGGAGGAAGAGAAGGAAGAAGAGAAGAAGGAGGAGGAGAAGGAAGAAGAGAAGGAGGAGGAGAAGGAAGAAGAGGAGGTAGAGAAAGAGGAAAGGGAAGAGGAGTAGAAGAAGGGGAAGAGAAAAGAAGGAAGAAGAAGAAGATAAAGAGAAGAAAAGAGAAGGAAGAAGAAAGAAGAAGAAAAGAAGAAGAAAAGAAGAAAGAAGAAATGAAGAAGAAGAAGATGATGATGATGATGATGATGATGATGATGATGATGATGATGATAACAGATGATTATTTGTAACCAGCTGGAGAAGAGGGGAAGATCTTCTCACTCTGAAATGTCTCTGAGTTTAGAAATTTAAACACAGTCAGTTTGTGAAGCTTCCTGAAAGCCTGGTATATATTATATGTTGCATAATATAACTAAGTTTCTGCTTTGGTTACATCTCCCCAGTTGGGGCCTCTTCACAAGGGGACCAATGTTTTCTGAGGAAGTGGCTGGAAGATGAGAAACAGGAGAGCAGAGAAATAGGAGATAAACAAGATCTAGAGTCAGGAACCTTCCATGAAGTGATGGAAAGAAAACAGGCCACACTCTGTCAGAACAGGAACACAAAAGAGAGGGGTAGATTGTTGGTGTCTGTGTGGGATCTGAGTCAAGATTTTTCATTTAAGCATCTGTGTGTATCCTGGATCCATTCAATCTCTCAGATTTACTTTGTTAGCTGCACACTGGGGCTAGTCACAAATTCAGGCTTTTAATGTGTAGTGATGAGATGGGTTAGCTGCAGGAAAGTGCTTTGAGTATAGAGGTTAAAGGGCATTCACTTTATTAACAGAAAGAGCCAGTACTCACAGTTCCCTAGAATCACTGGTAATGATGGACCAGACTTTTTCTGGTCACTGAAAACCAGCTTGCATGCATCCCTTCCTTTTATGATTGGTGGAATTCTTTGGGTGTCTCATGTGAAGGAAGAAGGAGAGAGGTGGCAGCCTCAAGAAGGATATTTGCTGCTTTTTCTCTACCTACCTCTGTCACCTGGGGAAGCACTTGGGAGATTTAGAACTGATGAAAGTCTGCAATGAATGCCTGCATGGTACAAGCATTCATGTCCAGCCAGTCCCACTAAACAGCCATCAAGCTGTACCTGGCACCCAGTTGTTTTGCATGGCATGAGAGGTGATCGGCTGGCTTTAGGGGAGCAGTGGAATGAGGAGTCACTTTGCAGGAAAAAAAAAGTCAGTTCTCATCTACCCAGAGGGGTAGATCTCTCAGATATGAATTTCAAGACAAGAACAGTCGCGTATAACAATTTTATTGGGAAATAAAAGGAGAGAGGTAAGTTAAGATACATGCTTAAGGGAGACACAGGGTTCTCTAGAGCAGAGAGAGCCAGTGCACATTCTAATGTTAAAGTAGGAACATATGGAAGTACACATCTCCAAAGGGGAGATGCAGATGGCACTAGCACACATACTATGTGTTCAGGCAGCATGAACAAAGAAAGTTACTTTATACACAGTTTTGTCAAACCGCCTTTCCTTATCCATTGCTAGAAGATGAGGGGAGGAGTTGTGGAGAGGGGTGGAAGTGAATTTGGGACAGTGATGGTCTTTGAATTCTTTGCTATAGACTTGGTTCTAGCAGTAGAGCCTTTCCTTCCAGGGTCTCAGAAAGTCTTTTAGCGCTGACCTGGAATTCTGCATCTCAATGGCTTTCAGGGCTCCTTTGTGTCAAAGGCATCATGCCTTTGGGCTAGTTCAGGTTTTCCCTACAACAGTTCAGACTGTTTTCCCTACAAACATTACCAGCACAAGTCTACAACTCTGTGAACAAGTTGTTCAATCCCAGACCTGCAAACATTCCTTTTTGTAGCTTTGTGCATCTTCAGTCAGCCTAAGCCAGAGCCACTACCATAACCTTGCTCCATCCTCAGTCAGGTACATGGGTGGGGAACTGGCAAACTCTTGGGCAAACTCTGCATAGACAGCTTGTGATCGCTGCACTTACTCTGTCTTACTTTCCCCTTTCTTCTCTTTGTTGTTGTTTTGGGGAATAGGGCACACATGCTTAGTCGTGGTGATTGCATACTTGATTGCACCAGAGATCATATGCTTTTTTGGTATTTGCTCTTGGGCCTCACCCCTTGGTGCTCAAGGCTAACTCCTTGCTCTGAGCTAAGGATTAACTCCTGGCAGGTTCAAGTGACCATATGGGGTGCCAGGATATGAAGTGCAACTGCCTGTGAGGCAAATGCCTTATTTGCTGTACTATTTTTGTTTTGTTTTGTTTTGGGGGCCACACTCAGCGATGCTCAGGAGTTACTCCTGGCTGTCTGCTCAGAAATAGCTCCTGGCAGGCACGGGGGACCATATGGGACACTGGGATTCGAACCAACCACCTTTGGTCCTGGATCGGCTGCTTGCAAGGCAAACGCCGCTGTGCTATCTCTCCGGGCCCGTATTTGCTGTACTATTGCTCAGGCATGTAGGCCACAAATTTCCTGGTGGCACCAGGAATTACAAGCAGCTGTGTCCCTATAATCACACTCAGTATGTGGGGTGTCAGGGATTGGGCCTAAGAGGTCCATGCCTGAGAGGTGGGTGCTCTACTACTGTCTTACTCCTGGCCCCATAGATTCTTCTTTGAGAGATAGGTCACATCCAACGGTTCTCAGTGCTTACTCCTGGCTCTGTGATCAGGGTTCGCTCATTGTGGTTCTCAGGAGACTATATGTGGTGCCATGAAGAGAACCCAGGTCACAAAGTGCAATGTAAGCATCTTAACCCTTATATTATGTCTTTGACCTTTCTCTTTCTCTTTAATTTGAGAATAGACAGATTTGGTTCAAGAGCCTGAACTTACTGATCCCCTATAGATGAAGATTTAAGGAAACCTGGAGTTCTTCTGATTAGATTATTATCTGTATAAGAGAAGATTTGTGGGGTATCTAAGAGAAAGGATTTTTTGTTTTTGTTTTGTTTTGGTTTGGTTTTGAGGCCACACCAGTTACACTCAGGGTTACTCCCACCTCTGCACTCAGAAATCTCTCCTGCCATCCTGGGATGCTGGAAGTCGAACCCTTGCCCATGTCGGCCAAGTGCAAGGTCAACGCCCTACCGCTGTGTTATCACTCCAGCCAAAGAGAAAGGAGATTTTGTTCTTTCTGATCTCTGTCTCTGTCTCTCTGTGTCTGTGTCTGTGTGTCTGTGTATCTGTCTGTCTGTCTGTCTGCCTGCTTCTCTCTCTCTCTCTCTCTGTCTCTCTCTCTCTGTCTCTCTCTCTCTCTGTCTCTCTCTCTCTCTCCTGTCTGCTAGAGAGAGAAAGCATATGTCCTTTATTACCAGTGTTTGTAGGTTCTTAGGAACTGCAATTATGTTTTTGTTTGTTTGTTCCAAGCCTGGAAGTGCTCAAGGTCTACTTCTGGTTCTGTTCTCTAGGGCACCTCCCATCTATCTATGCTCAGGAACAATGCAGTGCAGGGATGGAATCATGCAAGACAAGCTCTTAATCTTTGTACTATCTCTCCAGCCCTGGAAGTGGTAACTTAAAACATACAAAAAAAAATAATAACAATATGTATATAAGGTATGCAGTTTCTTAAATAACTTTCTTATATTTAAGGTCACCAGGATTCACATCAGCATAATAAATTGACTCTGAATACATGCACATATACATACACACATATATAATCTATTAGCGACTTTATCTGGGAAGATTAAATGGCAGATTCTGTCCCTGTGACATAAAGTTGAGTTTAAATTAGTGTAAATTAAAAGAGTCAGGGAAAGTTTATTTTTCGCCAATGTCAAGATATGCAGCCATGCATAAGATATCTACATTCGTTTTATCCTGTGCTTTGCTAGTGATAATATGTTGTGTTTTCCTGCTCATGCTTAATGTTAGCCGTAGCAGCTCCAGGTATGACATGAACTTTGAAAAACAGGCTGGGAAGAAAGAGTAGTGCAGACTCCATCTGGCATCTCTTTGTTAGGAAACAAAGCTTTCCCAGAGACCTCCCCCAGGATCTCCCACTAATTTCTTTGGACAGACTAGTGCCCTGGCCACTCTGAACTGTAAAAAAGATTGGGAAAGCAAGTACTTCCAGGGCCTGGAAGCATTGCTCCTCCAAACAGAATTAGGATTCTGTTAACAAGGAAAAGGAATGATGGCTATATAGAGTCTATTAAAATGTCTGCCATGGCACAGTTTATACTTAACTTTTATCTACATGTAAAAAGTGTTTCCTTAGACAAATAGCCATTCATTCTTCAGTAAATACATCTCTATCTTATTTAATTCATTTTAATTATTTTATTTTAAATTGAGATCATGATGGCCTACTCAACTATATGTCTTGGGTTTTCAATTTCACATTTCCTCAAAATACATATGTGCCAGTATTCATCCAAGTCCATAGACTTCCTTCCCTTCTCTTCTCTCAAGATTGTGGCTTGGTTCTAAGGGCTTGCTTCCATTTGCTATTGTCTATTTCCTTGCTTTGCTTTTTTACAGCTTACATTTTAGTGAAATAATTTAATATTTTCTCTTTCTCCTTTTGATTTACTTCACTTAGCATGACACCCTCCAAAACTTCTAGCGATGTGGTTGCAAAAGACAACGTTTCATCTTTTCCTTAGGGTTTATTACTATTCTAGTGTATATACACACCATACTTTCTCTTTCTTCTTTCTTTCTTTCTTTCTTTCTTTCTTTCTTTCTTTCTTTCTTTCTTTCTTTCTTTCTCTTTCTTTCTTTCTTTCTCTTTCTTTCTTTCTTTCTTTCTTTCTTTCTTTCTTTCTCTCTGTCTTTCTTTTTCTTCTTTCTTTCTTTCTTCTCTCTCTCTTTCTGTCTTTCTTTCTTTCTGTCTTTCTTTCTGTCTGTCTTTCTTTCTTTCTTTCTTCTCTCTCTCTTTCTGTCTTTCTTTCTTTCTGTCTTTCTTTCTGTCTGTCTGTCTTTCTTTCTTTCTTTCTTCTCTCTCTTTCTGTCTTTCTTTCTTTCTTTCTGTCTTTCTTTCTTTCTTTCTTTCTTTCTTTCTTTCTTTCTTTCTTTCTTTCTTTCTTTCTTTCTTTCTTTCTTTCTTTCTTTCTTTCTTTCTTTCTTTCTTTCTTTCTTTCTTTCTTTCTTTCTTTCTTTCTTTCTTTCTTTCTTTCTTTCTTTCTTTCTTTCTTTCTTTCTTTCTTTCTTTCTTTCTTTCCTTCTTTCTTTCTTTCTTTTTTTTGGGCCACACTCTTGACGCTCAGAAATTACCCCTGGCTATGTGCTCACAAATTACTCCTGGCTTGAGGGACCATCTGGGACACTGGGGATTGAACCCAGGCTCATCCTGGGTCAACCACATGCAAAGCAAACACCCTACCGCTGTGCTATCATTCCAGCTCTAACCATATCTTCTTTATTTAACATCTGTTACTGGGCACTTGGGCTATTGTAAATAATGCTCCAAAGAACATAGGTAAGCATGTATCTTTCAAATGAGAGCTTTTGTGCTTTCTGGATAGAAACATAGGGGTGTAATTGCTAGGTCAAATGGCAAATCTATTTTTAGCATTTTGAGAAATCCTCACACAGTATAAAAACATCTATATGATAGGTTTGTGCCACCACATTGACTACAACGGCATAATTGCACTGAAGAAAACTGAATCCATAGTAATTTCTGAGCACAGACCACTCATTATGAAGAGATGTAAAAAGAGATATCCAGCCTTCTCTGAGGAAGAAGTGGGTAAAAACTGGGACATCTCTGAAGAGGGAATGAAGGCAGAACAAAGTCTTAGAAAGATGACTGAGAAATGGCCTTAAGGATAAAGAGGAGAAGTGAAGAAGGAGAGCAGAAGTGAAATCCATGGTGCCAAGGCAGGTTATAAGAATCAGTTCATGGTCTCTTCAGGAAACAGACATTTTCTCATGTATTTACAACACAAAGAATTTAAAGCAGAGATTGACTATCTGGTGGGAAGAAATGTCGGGAGTTAATCATGGGATGATGAGGTAATGCAGAAACTGGCAATATCAGGAAGCCACTGTTCCCTCTGCTGAAGAGAAAAGGAAGGAACTGGACACTGAAATCACAGAGGCTTTGTTTGACAAGGGTGAAAATAAAGACAAGGCATAGTTAGTGCTGCAGAAGCCACCAAAGGGAGCAAAGAAATAAATACCCAGGCTTCTCCCTTCATCTTCAATATTGTTATTTAGTCAGTGCTTCCCCACTGGCCTGACCCAACTAACTACAGAGCTGAAAGAACACAACCTGCAAGGATCAGCCATGGTGGATAAGAAACAGAGCAGGAAGGCATGAGGATGTTTCTGAAAAACAGGCTTAAGATCAGTAATAGTCTTTGGGAAACTGCATCAGCAATGTGCAAAAATGATATACAACACTGCGCACTTACAAAGGTTAGGAAGTACGCAAAGTGTTTTTACGTGTATTAACCCTTTTACTTGGTATAGATTAGGTGCACAAAGAAGGGCAGTAATGATGGTGCAATTTAGAATTCAAAGCAAGCACATCCCAAAGATTATGTGCCACACCAAGGGAGGTGGGGATTGGACTCAAAGAGCTGGAGAATCAATAAAAAATTGAAGGTAGAGGAATATTTCTTTTTGGTTTTTGGGTCATACCAGGCAGCACTCAGGGGCTACTCCTGGCTCTACGCTCAGAAATCGCCCCCGCCAGGCTTGGGGGACCATGTGGAATGCCGGGATTTGAATCATCATCCTTCTGCAGAAGGTAGAGGAATTATATGGTCAATTTGTACTTGTATAAGATTATTCCACAACTGTCCTTGAAGTTTTGAGAACTGCTCATACTAATAATGGCCATATGACAAAGAAGAATTGGGAATTTGACCAACTTTTCTTCCTGCCTTTTCTCTTCCTGTTTTCAGAGCAGACAGCAACACTTCTGAACACTTGGGTAATCTGTTGACATAACTAATCTTGGTTTATATTAACTCGACAAAACTGGAGCAACAGACTTTTTCAAAGTAAAATATTTATTAACAATCTATACAATAGCAAAACTAGTTCATGTACTAATCTATTACTCACCTCATTACACTCTTCCGGAGGGATCTATAGTCAAGAAATGCTTTTGAGAGAGTCTTGCTTGATCTTCTGGTTCTCAAATGCCTGACCAGTCCTCCTAATTTTGTTTTCAATTTTTAAAAGAAATCGGTGTTGTTTATCATCAGATGTGGAGGTGACAGTTGGAGACAGAAACCTCAGATTAACTTGAAGTGTTGACACAGAATATTGTGTCATCATAGGACTAAGATGTATGGCTCTAAAAGACTATTTAGAATTTCTCTCTTCCAAGAACCTCTTTTGCAGATGAGAAAAGTGAGCCCGCCCTGATAATCACTAGCCCAACAACTTTAAAGTAATGTGGGGAGATTACAGATCACATTGTCAAATCAGCACTGCTATACGGAATTCACTGATCAGATGCCCAGAGCTAATGGGAAATTGCCACACTCAGAAATATTGCTCAGAAGACAACACAAACAAAAACCTTATCCTATGTGAACTTCAGCAGAGAAGAAAGTGCATAGGGGTTCCCTGCTATCATCTGAGTTAATAGTTCGTTTCTTGAATCTGTTTTTCTCTGAGCAGAAGTCTTATAGGTAGACTCATTGAACAATGAAGTAAGTGGTGCTCAAAAGTCAGGTTCACAACTTGTCTGCTCAGTGTTCCTAGTGGAAATAATGTTAACCAGTACCAATAATATCCATGAAATATTAAGAAATGAATTTAGTTAATCCTGTGTGTAAACCAGTCACTATAGCCCAAGAGTTATCCTAGATGTATCCACACTAGTGTCATGTCATGGGCATAACACCCCCACTTCAAAATTTTGTGCTGAGAGAGTAGTAAGATTATTCAAAAGAAAACCAAAGTTTTATCAATCCAAGAAGGGAGAACTGGGTGCTGGACAGGCAGAAAGAACTGAGAACTAACTAGATGCTAGAACTGACATAAAGTCATAGGTGGTTTTTTTTTTTTAAAGGATATTTTGGGTAATATTGGTCATTACCTGTTGGCCATAACCACATGATAGGAAACAATACCCTTTAGATAAAATAAACTTGTCATGTTCAAAACATGACCCCCCCCCCCCAAAAAAAAAAAACCAACACGGAGTTCAGAGAAGATCATTGTTTCTGTGGCTTTGAGATTGTGCAAAGATGGTGTCTAACTTCCACAGATGTGCTATATTTTCATCTCACCACCCCACACCCCTCATTCTTAATTTCTACTCCTAGACAGATAACTTTTGTATCCTGAGCAATTCTCTAGAAAACATTTAACAAATATTCTTACCTTGGATAACTTGAAGCAACCTTTTTTTTTGTTTGTTTGTTTGTTTTGGGCCACACCCGGTGAAGCTCAAGGGTTACTCCTGGCCATACGCTCAGAAGTTGCTCCTGGCTTGGGGGACTATATGGGATGTTGGGGGATCGAACTGTGGTCCATCCTAGGCTAGTGCTGGCAAGGCAGACACCTTACCTCTAGTGCCACTGCGCTGGCCCCTGTTGAAGCAATCTTTATAACCATATTTAGCAGTAAGTGTGAGGGTGGCATGAGGGAATGAAGGTGGTGCTTGAGGTTAGCAAAGCCTGTCAGCTCACAACTCCCCCCCAAGAGAAGCAGTGATGCAAAAGAACAATGGAAACAAATATAAAGCATCATTGTGGATGGGGATGGGAGAACTTCAAGAAACTTAACTTGCCCTGACAAATTAGTGAAAGCAAGCCAACTCTAGTGGGCAGGAATATACATGGTATTATTATGCTGTAATGCAATGCCTACCTGTATCTTACCTTTGCTGCTTTATTTTAGTTTAAAAAATGCGTAAAAGTAGCCATGTAAGTTTGATTACACTTGGTCAAAGAGGCACGCTCAGGGGAGCAGAGATAAATGAGCCTGCAAGCATGATTCCAAAAACAGAATTTTTTTCTCTTTTTTGGGGGTGGGGGCAGGTATACCAGAAGTAGTCAGCTGTTATTTCTGGCTCTTCACTCAGGAATTACTCCTAGTGTTACTTGGGGGAACATGTGGGATGCTGGGGATTGAACCTGGGTCGGCTACAAGCAAGGCAAATAACTTTTTCACTATACCCTCACTATGGACCTTTTATTGTTTTTAAATGTCTTCATGTTTTATTTTGTGTGTAAGGAACTTTTATCTTTCTTTATTTTTGACAAATAGAATTACAATCTAATCAAAGTGAATAACCAGGTAAGGGAAGAGTAGAATTATCAGAATTAGCAAGTAGAAAATAAAAAGAAAGAAAAGTGATCCTAAAATAAATATCAGTTCGAATTGTTTATGGAAAATAAGGTTGGTGAGTTATAAGCAAATAAGATTTGGAAAAGGATGTGATGTGGGAGGCAAATAAGGGTCAAATTCTAATGTTATACATACATAATTAATAGCAATTTATATTTTAATTGAGTGATTCCTTTATAGTGAATTCAGTTCAATGGCATTAGTATTCTATAAAGCAGCTATGAACTGTACAAAATGCTAAAGAAAGTAATAAATAAATAAAATGATAATTACTGAGGCCAGGAAGATAGTATAGCAGTTAAGTAACAGTGGCCAGAAGATTCCAGGTTACTATGGTTGTGTAGAGCTGGCTGGTGGTTGGGGAACCCACATCTGGGTTAAGAGGAGGCTGACACCTCAATCCCAACAGGTGATAGAGAATATCCAAGGCTTGCAGGGAACAAAATCTGTCTGATTATGAGTGGACAGAGCATATTCAGCCATGGTGCCTCTAGTTAACTAGCTATGCTTTGACAGTTCACAAAGGAGATTTCTATCTTATAGGGTAGTGGCTTCCAAGCTGGCAGTCAGATGAAGTATGAAAAGGCTTCCAAGGAATTAGTACATTAAAAAATTATGGGGCCGGTGAGGTGGCGCTAGAGGTAAGGTGTCTGCCTTGCAAGCGCTAGCCAAGGAAGGACCGTGGTTGAATCCCCCGGCGTCCCATATGGTCCCCCCAAGCCAGGGGCAATTTCTGAGCATTTAGCCAGGAGTAACCCCTGAGCATCAAATGGGTGTGGCCCAAAAAACCAAAAAAAAAATTATAGTGTAGGTAACATTATAGTGTTAACATTTATAGCTTTGATGTTCAAAATTACTACACCTTTATCACCACCAAAACATCAAAGGCCCTCCATCACCAACATTTATAATTTTTAACTTATCTGTAACTTTTTTGGTTACTACCACCAGAATGCTGGCCCATTATCCCATGGTCCCTCACCCCCATTCCCTAAGCAGCCTCATATCACATTTCTATTGACTTTCTATTGACCACGTCTCAGGTTTGTTTCTATTAGGGATTACCTAATACCTTGCTTTCTTTCTTTATATTCTGGATATCAGTGAGATAATCTGGTATTTGTTTCTTTCTTTCTGGCTCACTTAGCATGACTTCCTCCAGGAATCTATCTAATAAAGGAGGTGAAAGATCTATTTAGTGAAAATTTTCATCACTTTTTTTTTGTTTGTTTTTGTTTTTGTTTTTGGGCCACACCCAGTGTTGCTCAGGGGTTACTGCTGGCTATGTACTCAGAAATCGCTCCTGGCTTGGGGAACCATATGGGAAGCCAGAGGATCAAGCCACGGTCCATCCTAGGCTAGCACGCACAAGATGCCTTACTGCTTGCACCAAAACTCCGGCCCCAATTTTCATCATTTTTAAAAGAAATAAAAAAGACACAGTAAATGGAAATATTCCTTGTTCATGGATAGAAAGAATTTACATCTTTATAATATCCATCTTGTATATATTTATTATATATAACATATAACTATTATATATATTTATATATGACACAATTCCCTTCAAAATTCCTGTGAAATTATTTAAGAAAAAAGGGCAAATTATTATAAAATTGGTGCAGAACTATGCCAAAAATGCTAAAAGAAAATAATATGGGAGGATTTTATTCTCACACTTTAATTTTTACCACAAAACTATTCTAATCAAAACTGCATGGTACTAAAATTAAGACAGACTCTCAGGTGAATGGCTTAGAATTGAGAGTCTAGATAAAGCCTCAGTTAATTTATAGCAAAAGTGTGTGAAGTGGAATAAGGAATGGTGCTAGAAAAACTAGGTAAAGACACGCAAAATTAAAAAGAAAATTCCACATATATCTCAAATCATACACACATATTAAGTAAACAGATACATCTTACTAGCAAGTAAGTAAAAGAACAATAAAACAGCAATAAAACGCCATTTTCATACTATCAAATTAGCAAAATAAAATATGGAATAATTATTAGAATTTGGTATGAGATGAAATTGAAGAATAAATAAACTTGGAATACAGAAGTTTAGAGGTTTGCATTAATAATCATCCCAAGAAATCACAAACAAACATATACACCCTTACTTCCACACCTCTAGGAATTAATCTTTAAAATTAAACTAAGAGTTTACACAAAGTATTTAGCTACCACTTACATATAATGATAGGATACTATTTAATGCAAAAAAATTAGATGACAGTGCATGCATTGGGGAAAGTAAATTATACATTTTATTTCACATATGAAAGGCAAGTGCCCATATCAGCCAGTGGGCAGTAAATTATTTTAAAGAATCTTGTGTCATCTTTCATTTACATATACAGATTTTTGTATATTACATAAAAATCTTTCTATATAAAGATTTTGAAGCCCACTTAAGAAAATGATAGTAGCATCTTTCTTTTTTTGCTCATTATTTCACTTATTTTATCTGAAATTAATACAAATGAAAATTATACCACTGAAAAGAAGAAAGAAAAGACTGGACTTATTAAACAGCTTTATTTAATGAGTGGAGAACTTTCCTTAGGTATCTTCCTCTCTGTAGTGAGAAAGGAAAGAATACTTTGTCTCATTTCTGGGGAGTATACCCAATTCTGGCTTTCAAGGTTTCTATTTATCTCTGCCTATCTCCTAACTTTGAGATTCCCCTACAGTAGTAATAAGGCAGCATGGCCAACATAGAAGGGAGACCTTTCATCTTTCTGCCTAGACAAATAACTTCAAGACTTAGCAAAACTAAGAAGGAAAGGGACCTTTCCACATATGGGGGGGGGGGTCAATTTTCTATTTCAGAAAAAGGACTTTTCTTGAATTCCCCTCTGTCTTTGCATACAGATATTTATCGGCTTTTACAAAAAGAGGGGAAAAAATGAGTAGGAAGACAAAGGGAACTCAATTTGTCTCCAGATTCTATCTTGGCTGTTTTAAGTCTGCTACTTCATATCTCCTCTGGTTTCTTAAACCCCTTGATAAGATTCTGTTTTGGTATTGCTCTGCTCTTCAGGGAAAGAGGCTCAGAGCTCCTCAGATCCTTTCATCTCTAACTGATAAAGCTGTATGTTTAGGTTCAGTCATATTGAATCCATTTCAATAATTATATATTACTTCCCTCCCCCAGGCCTCTGAGCAATAGATCCTCCCTCCCCTCTCCCCCACCTCATTAGACCCACTGCTGAACTTTTAAGGAATTTGAGGGATATGAATCAGACCTTTGGGATGAAGATAAGGCAAAAAAATATATTTCTGTGGTCCAGAAGGAGATGGAATGGAACATACTTTCAAACATTCCTATCTTCCCCAGTCTGTCCAATTGAAACTCAATTGATTTCATTTCACTGTTTCATATTTGAATGAATGAAGGGATAGAGCTTTCATTTTTTAGATTGTTGGTTCATCTGGATAGAATTGCAGTTATCCTCTCCTACCTGATGAATAATTTCCTGTACTGCACGTTTCAAGACAATCTGGTGAACACTCCTTCCTCCTTCTGAGCCAAGTTGCTTCATAATTCTTCAATCCTTCATAAGAGGCTCCAGTTCAGAAGCTCTGGTGACTCAGAGAGGATGAATGTTCCCTTTGGTCTTCCCCCACCCTATTCCCTCTTATTTTCCAAGTACATGTCTTGAGCTTTATCAGGAGATGCTAAGACTTTGAGATTAAGTTTTGCTGCAGAATATAGTCACCCACATCACTGGTGATTTTTATAGTAACTCCAAAAAGCTCTCAGAGAGTAAATGTGCTTTCTTCACCATCTGTTTATAATAAGATACCAGAAAGTTTATTGTGTTGCATAGCCTCATTTAAAGTATACTCGGACCTTAAAAATCTTTTGACAGTTAGCTCACCTGCAGCTATGAGAGCAGATATACAACATAAAGGCAATTAGTTCCTATCCTGGGTCTAAAAGTCAGTTTTGTAAGGATTTCTCCATTAGTATTTAAATCTTTCCTTTCAGTGATTAATGTTCTTCATTGCCTTAGAAAACAACTGGATCACTTAGGACTAAAGAAGAGACATCTAGACTCTGTAAAGAATTTCAGGGGGTTGGATGATACATATGTTCTTTTTCTTGATTGTAAAGATGACTTGACAGATGTGTGCATATGTTACAACACATCAAAGTTAGCCCTTTTAATGTGTTCCTTTTGTTTTATGTTGATTATACCTTAATAAAGCACTTGATTTCTGGGCCAAGTCACCTTGTTCTAGCTTGCACTGTTACTAAGAAATAGGTGCGTAAGTCTTTTTTTTTTTTTAAGAAGTGCAGAAAATATTCCTAAGAAAACATTGATGACTGAGGTAAAGCACTCTAGAGTGGACCATTGTCTTGTTTTATCTAAATACTTGGACTACCTTCAGAATTTGAGAATAGAGAGCAATATTCTGTTTCTGAAAAAAGTGTAAGTGCAACTTGCCATCAGAAAAAAAGGCAAACCGATAAAGTTCTACCAGAATTATTTAACTCAATTCTGTACAGAGAAGGCACCTGGAGATTCACTCTCAACCAATTCTTAACCCAATAGCTTGAGCTTGGGCACTATCATGATTGTTATTATATTATTTCCTGGTTACCTGTTATTGTGATCTGTGAGTTAGGCAGTATTTATCAGTCAACTTTAAGGTTACAATCTCAAATAAGGCTTTTAGGACTAGAACAGGAGACATCAAACAGGAAAAGAACCAAGTATCACTTAAATGATGAGAATCTGCCTTTTCTTTCACTATCTAAAGTTCACTAGTTGTTTTATTTTCTTTTTTCTTTTTTTAATAAAATCTTTATTTAAGCACATGATTACAAGCATGATTGTAGTTGGGTTTCAATCATAAACAGAACACCCTACTTTCACCAGTGCAACATTCCCACTACCAATGCTCCCCCTCCTCCCCACCCTTAATTGTATTCAAGACAGGCATTCTACTTCTCTCATTCATTAACATTGTCATGCTAATTGTTAATGTACTACATGTTAATGTAGTTATTTCTCTAACTGCACTCACTACTCTGTGGTGAGCTTCATATTGTGAGCTGGTCCTTCAGGCCCTCATCTCTATTGTCTCTGGGCATTATTACAATAATGTCCTTAATTTTTTTAAAACCCATAGATGAGTGAGGCTATTCTGTGTCTATCTCTCTCCCTCTGACTTATTTCACTCAGAATAATAGATTCCATGTACATATTTCCATGTATTGGAAAATTTCATGACTTCATCTCTCCTGATGGCTGCATAATATTGTGTATATGTACTACAGTTTCTTTAGCTATTCCTCTGTTGAAAGGCATCTTGGTTGTTTCTGGCTATTGCAAATAGCACTGCAATGAATATAGGTGTGAGGAAGGAATTTTTGAATTGTATTTTTGTGTTCCTAGGGTATATTCTTAGGAGTGGTATAGCTGGATCCATAAGGGAGTTCAATTTCCAGTTTTTTGAGGAATATCCATATTGTTTTCCATAAAGGCTGGACTAGACAGCATTCCCACCAGCAGTAAATAAGAGTTCTTTCTCTCCATATTCCAGCCAACACTGCTTTCTCTCATTCTTTGTGATGTGCACCAATCTCTGTGGCGTGAGATGTACCACTATTTTTTAAGATCAAATATTCAAATAATTTATAGATGGGAAACTGACTAACAGGATTCCAGTTTCTAAATTTTTCAGTCATACTGGGCTATGTTCACTAGGAAAGATTCATCCCCCAGAATGGTTTCCTTGACCTCAGATCTTGGTTCTCTCTCTCTGTCTCTCTCTCTCTCTCTCTCTCTCTCTCTCTCTCTCTCTCTCTCTCTCTCTCTCTTTCTCTCTCTCTCTCTTTCCCTCCCCTCACTCCTCTTTCTCTCTCCCCCTATATCCAATATTAGGTATTAGGGATATAAAGGGGAATTGTACACCACACACAATTCTCACCTGCCTATGGACAGGCTCATATTTTTGCAAGAGGCATAGTGTTCTTTTTTTTTTTTTTTTTTTTTTTTTGGTTTTTGGGCCACACCCATTTGACGCTCAGGGGTTACTCCTGGCTATGTGCTCAGAAATCGCCCCTGGCTTGGGGGGACCATATGGGACGCCGGGGGGATCGAACCGCGGTCCTTCCTTGGCTAGCGCTTGCAAGGCAGACACCTTACCTCCAGCGCCACCTACCCGGCCCCGAGGCATAGTGTTCTATTCGTAGCTTTTTGTTTACTTTTTTTTGTTTTGTTTTTGGACCACACCCGGTGACACTCAAGGGATACTCCTAGCTATGCGCTCAGAAATCGCTCCTGGTTTGGGGGATCATATGGGACACTGGGGTTTGAACCCAGGTCCATGCTGGGCCAGCTGCATACAAGGCAAATTCCCTACCACTGCACTATTGCTCCAGCCCCTATCTGTAACATTTTTAATGGCATCTCACACTTTGAAATAAGTGTATATTCCCATTTGACAGAGCAAAAATTTGAGACACAGGGCCATGTGACAACTTGCCCAGAGTCACATAATATTAAAACTTGCACAGTACTCACAACAAGGTGAGGCATCAAATCTTATTACTCATACTAAAAATAAAGAAAAGAAGCATCTTGTCCAAATTATTTGTGTCCTCAGTGGCAGAATCTGTGCTTCATTAAACACAGCTCTGTTAATCTTTAGAGTAGATTACAAACACTCAACATCTGTGTGTAGGGGTATGTGTAAATTTTTGTATGGAACATAGAGACAGTAAGCTCTAGTAATGTAGCCAAAATCCACTACTTACATCGAATGATTAGGCTAGATTGGAATGAACAGATTGGAAGAACTGATGCTCTTCTAGTAATGTCTGGGACACCAGATTTCTCTTATAACCTGCCACTCCCTTTGGGGAGTTATTCTCCCTTCCACTCCCATGGTTCTAAAAGTACTGTTACTATCTTCACCATTGAGGTGAACCCAGAGAAAAATAAACTCAACCCCTTCCTATAGCCTCAAGGTTGACTCTCACTCTGGATAAAACAAGAGGCAATTTTAGTCCTTCCTTGGAATTGTATACTTATGTTATGAGCCTCTTTCCTTTGGCAATCTGCACTAAGCATGGTGTGAGTCTCTTGGATGCAGTCAGAGATCATGTTCTTCTACATTCTTCTCCTGCCTATGGTAGAAAGTCAATAGTTTTTTTTTGAGGGCAAATGAGTCCCAAACAAAAAGAGAAGTAGAGAAGGCAATGGAAACAGAAAGAGAGGCAGAGAGGAAGAAAATGACATCATTTGAATCTTAGAAGCTTCTCAGGTCTTCTTGACTCCTGAATTCCATAGTCATATATAAACCAATCTATTTTCTTTACTATACAAAGTGTCTATATTTAATTTCCCTTTATTTATTGCCATCAAATTGCTAGTGCATAGAGTTAGTGTTTTTTATTGATTTTTCTTTAAATATTAAAATGTTATCTACTCCACATTTACTTTGTTTGCTTTGGTTTGGTTTTGGGGCCACAGCCAGCAATACTCAGGAGTTACTCATGGCTCTACACTCAGGAATTACTTCTGGTGATGCTCAGGGGGCCATATGGGATGCCAGACATTGAACCTTAGTCAACTATGTGCAAGGCAAGTGCATTACCCACTATACTATATCCCTAGCCTCTGTTTTTGTTTTGGGGCCACATCTGGCTGTGCACAGGGCTTACTTCTGACTCATCACTCAGGGATCATTCCTAGCAGTCTCAGGGGACCATATAATATCTCCTGATATGGAAAATCAAACCATGTCTCCCACTTGCAAGGCCAGTGCCCTACCTGCTGCACTATTCTTCTGGCCTTTCAAATTTATTTTTTTAAAAATAATCATAATCTGGGCCAAAGTGATAACAGAGCTGATGGGCATTTGCCTTGCACATGGCTGACATGGCTTTGATCTATGGCATTTAATGTGGTCCCTAGAGCCTGTATGTCTCTGACCACAGAGCCAGGAATAAGTAACCCTTGAATGCCTCCAGGTTTATACCTATAATATTATGAGGGTAAAGTGTTTATGAGTCTTAAAATACTCAGAAATATAGTTTATATTATTTTAGTTAAGTTCTTTGAGGGAAGATAGCATTATTAAAAATAATATTAAAAAGATAAACATTGCTGCCTGCTTCAGAGGTGGGTCGGGACATATACACACTGACTCCTGCTAGTTTCTGCCAGGAGTCAGAAGGGCGCAGAAGCCATCTTGGGCCATGCAGTTTCCAGCTGCCTGAGACTGGATTTCATCAGCATTCTGATTTTATCAGCGTTCCTGCCGGTGATCCTGCCTGCTTCAGAGGTGGGTCGGGACGTATACACAGATTCCTGCTGGTATCTGCTGGGTGTTAGAAGGGCACAGAAGCCATCTTGGGCCATGGTGTTTCCAGACGCCTGAGACTGGATTTCATTAGTGTTCCTGCCGGTGATCCTGCCTACTACAGAGAGTTCTTGGCTGGCTCCGCCCTCCTGCTGTGCCTTGGATGACCCTGAGGACTTGAAGGGAACTCTTTGCTTTGCTTGTCTGTCTTCCCTGAATACTTGAAGTTCTTCTCAAAGGCCTAGGAAGCACACACACCCCTCCCAAAAATCTGTCATCTAGAGGTCGCAGAAGAGCACAGCCTTTCCGCTTCGTGGCCATGCAATCTTTCTAATCAATGAACCCCACCACAACACGCAGAAAAAAAATCACACTACAAGCATGACAATGGGGAAACCTTGCAGGCAAACACCATGCACAGAGAAGAAGACGGTAGCTTGGACTACCCAAAAAATTCCAGCCATCTGATTAACCTCTCAGATAAGGAGTTTAGAATAGAAATATAGAAGATGTTCATATAACTCAAAGAAAGCATAGATCAATCTGAACAGAACACAAAGACAGAAATCAGCAAAAACTCCAAACTGAAATAACAGATCTGAAAAACATGGTAGCTCAACTGAAAAACTCAGTGGATAGCTTCTCCAGCAAGTTAATAGCCGCTGAGGACAGAATCATGGTGCTGGAAGATGAGATGCAAAAAAACTCAACACAACAGAAGAAATTGGAAAAGAGCCTTAAGAACAAACGATTAGGCAATGGAAAAAAGTACTCAAGGAATGCGAACAGATGAAAATAGAAATCTTTGATAAGTTCAACAGAAATAACATAAGAATCATTGAAGTTCCAGAGGCCCAGAAGGAGATGGCAAGGAAAAATCTACTGTCAAAGACATCATCAAAGAGATACTCCCAGAGTTTAAGACTACATACATATATCCTGCATGCTCGAAGGGTACCAGCTAAAAGAGACCTAAAGAAAAACACCCCAAGACACATCCTTGTTACAATGGCAAATCCTACAGATAGAATACGGAAGCAGCAATATCAAAAAGGGAAATTCTTTCAAAAAAGTATCCTTAAGACTTACACTAGACATGTCACAAAGAAACTCTCAAAGCCAGAAGACAGTGGTGGGATATTGTGACAAGACTAAATAAAATGAATGCCTCACCGAGAATACTGCACCCAGCCCGACTCACGTTCAGGTTTTGAAGGAAAGATAGCTTCATGGATAAAACAACAGCTCAGAAACTTCACAGATGAAAAACAAACCTTAAAGGAAAAACTGGAAGATCTACTTTAAGACAAAAGAGACCAACAAACACAGCAAACTTATCTACAAAGATGACATTAAATCCTATGACAATCATCTCCCTCAATGTCAATGGACTAAATTCACCAATTAAAAGACACAAAGTGGCAAAATGAATCAAAAAGATGAATCCAAACTTCTGCTGCCTACAAAAAAAAACACACCTGAATAATCAGAACAAACAGACTCAAAATCAAAGGCTGGAGGAAAATCATCCAAGCAACAGCACCCTTAAAAATTGGGGTGGCCATATTAATATCTGACAACACCAAATTTATACTCAGAAAAGTTGCAGGGACAAAGATGGACACTATATACTAATCAAGGGATATGTGCAACAGGAAGAAATCAGACTTTTAAACATATATGCACCTAATGAGAAAACCGGCAAATTATCTAATACAATTATTGACAAATTTCAAAGAAGACATCAATATTAAACACAATAATTGTGGGAGACCTCAACTCGGCCCTGTCAACACTTGATAGGTCAGCCAAACTGAAACCCAACAAAAAACATACAGCCTTGAAAAGAGAAATGGAAGAAAAAGGACTAGTAGACATATATTGGACATTCCACTCCAAAAAACCTGGATACACATTCTTCTCCAAGGTACATAGGTCATTCTCCAGGATAGACCACATGTTGACACATAAAACATACCTCCATAATATCATGAGGATTGAAATCTTGCAGGCTACCTTTGCTGACCACAAGGCTCTGAAATTAGATGTGAACTACAAAGGGACACAGAAGAAAAACTTTAACAATTAAAAATTAAACAGCCTGCTACTGAATAACCAGTGGGTCCGGATGAAATATAAAAGGAAATCAAAACTTTCCTGGAAACAATGATAATGAAGACACAAACTGCCAGAATCTATGGAACACTGCAAAAGCGGTCCTGAGAGGAAAATTTATAGCTTTGCAAGCACGCATCAGGTAGGAAGAAGGGGCATACCCGAATAACTTAATGATGTAGCTCACAAAATTATAAAATGACCAACAAAAGGAACCAAAAATAGGGAGTCAGAGGAAATAACAACGCTGAAAGCAGAAATCAATGAAGTGGAAACCCAAAAAACAATCCGAAAGATCAACAAAAGCAGAAGTTGTTTCTTTGAAAAAATAAAGATTGATAGACATTGGCAAAATTCCACAAAGAAAGAGAGAGCGAGGAAACCTGATAACCCATATTAGAAATGAAAAGGGGGAGATCATGACAGATATTTCAGAGATCCAAAGGGTAATCAGAAACTACTTTGAGAAACTTTATGCTACTAAGCATGAGAACCTAGAAGAAAATGGATAAATTCCTGGACACTTATAACCTTCCACGGTTAAGTAAAGAGGAATGTAGCATATCTAAACACACCTATCACAATGGAGAAAATTAAAACTGTAATCAGAACGGCATGGGGTTGGGGGAGACCCCATGTGGAAAGCCTTCTCCCTAACTTGGGTGTGCTGGGAGCCTTGATAGGCACCCCAGCCTTCCCCCTCTTCTGTCCCCAGCCTCCAGGCCTTCTGGGGTGGCAGCCCAGGCGGCCAGACAAGGGGGGTGTCCTGGGGTCCCTCCTGGATGGGGTCCCAAGCTTTCCCCGCCCTTCCCTCAACTCTAGGGAGGGAAGGGCACAGGGTGTATGGCGGGCAGATCCTGGCTTCTGGCTCTCTCTCGATCCTCTCTTGAGCTGGGAGGCTAGCTCTAGCCAGCATGGGGTTGGGGGAGACCCCATGTGGAAGGCCTTCTCCCTAACTTGGGTGCGCTGGGAGCCTTGATAGGCTCCCAGCCTTCCCCTCTTCTGCCCCTGGCCTCCAGGCCTTCTGGGGTGGGCAGCCCAGGTGGCTAGACATGGTTGGTCCTAACTTGGGGTGTGCTGAGATTTGCTAGGTTGCACTAAGTTTGTCACTGGCAATTTTTTAAAAATTTTTTCTCTTTTTTTGAATATCTTGATTACATAAATGATTGTGATAAGGTTTCAGTCATATAAAGAACACCCTCTTCTCCAGTGCAACATTCCGCCAACAATGTCCCAAATCTCCCTCCATCCCACCCCACCCCCACCAGTACTCCAGACAGGCTTTCCAGTTCCCTCATTCATTCACTTGATTATGGTAGTTCTCAGTGTAGTTATGTCTATAACTGTGCTCACCACACTTTGTGGTGAGCGTCATGGAGTGAGCTGGTGTTCAGCCCTCCTCTCATTGTCTCTGAGGATTGTTACAAAAATGACTTTTATTTTTCTTAAAACCCAATAGATGAGTGAGGACTATTCTGCGTCTCTCTCTCTCTCTCTCTCTCTCTCTCTCTCTCTCTCTCTCTCTCTCTCTCTCCCTCTGACATATTTCACTGAGCATGATAGATTCCATGTACATCCATGTATAGGAAAAATTTCATGACTTCAATCTCTCCTGACGGCTGCATAATATTCCATTGTGTATATGTACCACAGTTTCTTATAGCTATTCTTCTGTTGAAGGGTATGTTGGCTGTTTCCAGAGTCTTGCTATGGTAAACAGTGCTGCAATAAATATAGGTGTGAGGAAGGGGTTTTTGTATTGTATTCTTGTGTTTCCATAGGGTATATCCCTAGGAGTGGAATAGCTGGGTCGAATGGGAGTTCAATTTCCAGATTTTGAAGGAACCTCCATATCGCTTTCCATAGAGGCTGTACTAGACGGCATTCCCACCAGCAGTGGATAAGAGTTCCTATCTCTCCACATCCCTGCCAGCACTAATTGTTCTCATTCTTTGTGATGTGCGCCAATCTCTGTGGTGTGAGGTGGTATCTCATTGTTGTTTTGATTTGCATCTCTCTGATGATTGTCACTGGCAATTTCTGACCACTCTGCATATGGAAAACAGTGCGGGGGCTAGTGCCCCCGCGTGCACTATATATATAAATATATATATATAAGAGTATTCCTTATCTTTATGTTATGTTTTGCGTATCCAGAATGTCCATGCTGTATTCTGCCCTTCTCCACACCCCTTAAAGCTCATTTTTTACTCCTTAACTCTCTCACCCCCCCCAAACATCACTAACCCACATTACTCTTTTTAATTATTGCACAATTCTAATCACAGATCAAAGCCGTGCATTGTGTGTAACAAACCCAAACTGTTTCAAAAGACATAAAATGGACACTTTTGTCTTTAGAATATTTTGTGTTTTTTCCTGACAACTATAAGTCTTACTAAATACTCTCTTATACAGTGACGATTCTAACCACTCTTTATCTTCTCTTTATGAGCTGTTCAACAAGAAATTTTAGTGAAAGAGTCCCCCAGTTTAATGCTTATGATTGAACCATGTAATGGGGATTATTGGACTTGTTCTTATGGCCCCCATATGCACCAATAACGCCACGTGGCATTGCTCCTTTTTTGCATAGGCACATTAAAATGAGAAAATACTATACATACAAATAAGATCCTATCTAATAAAGATTGGAATACACAAATCTTGTAGTGCAAAGGGACCTTACACCCTGAACATTGACATAATGACCTGGCACAGGCCTCAGAAGAATGGGCATTCTTCATTCACCCCTGATCTAGAGAAGACATCCATGAAACATCCAGGTTTGTATAACATCACCTGGAAGCAATCCTCTACCATGGAAGACCCTACCACTGCTCAGACATCAACCTGCTCAAAAGAGACTTTCCTTAACACTGAGAAGACTTTAATAACAATGACCTGCTTACAGGAGAGGGCTTCCTGCATTGCCCTTTAATGGTGAGGTGAAACGAGAGGACGCTCCACATCCTGACTTCTATGTAGGATATGCATATTCCAGGATCTTTAATACAGAAACATGATACCAACAACAGAGACTGTATGAAAAGTGTGTTGGCACTACGGACAATGTCTTGGATTGGACGATCTAACTTGCCTGGAGCCTAGAGTTGGTCTTATGCCAGGAAACTTCAGTGTTAGGGTCTCTTTGTATTTAGGCCAAGGTTATTCCTTTCCATGCCTCTCATATTTTGGTGGGCCTATTCAAACAACAATTGCCACTCTAACACCGTTTTTACTGTGCTCCTTTGACTCTAATCCCTAAAAAAAAAAAACCCACTTAAAATTTGAGGCTAACTTAAGCTACTATGCATGTACAGGGAAATGTAAAAAAATACTATGCCTCTAATATTTAAGGATTTGTGTAAGTTTTGTGGCTTTAGATTGTCTTGTGTGCTGTTAATAAATATTATAATGTGTTACAATCTGGGGACTTGAGGGACAAAGTAATTGTACATGGATTCTATTTTGTTTGTCTTAATGTTCTTTGGCTGAAAGTTCAAAGTTAAGATATCAGCAAGGGGACTTCTTCTGAGAATTATGTTATGGGTGGACTTTCCTTCCACTGTAACTTTACCTTGTCCTCTTTCTTTGCATCTTTGTTCTCATAATTAAAAATAAAAAATTATAAAAAAACTGTAATCAAACATCTGCCTAAAAAGATAAGCCCAGGCCCAGATGGATTTACTAATTAATTCTCTCAAATTTTTCAAGAGGAGCTACTACCAATCTAGCCAGACTCTTCCATGAAATTGAAAAAACTGAACACTCCAAACAACTTTTATGAAGCCAACATTACCTTGATACCAAAACCAGACAGAGATGCTGCCAAAAAAAATTACAGACCAATATCCCTGATGAATGCAGATGCAAAGATCTTCAACAAAATCCTGGCAAATAGGATCCAATGCATCATCAAGAGATCATACACTATGACCAAGTAGGTTTCATTCCACGAATGCAAGGATGGTTTAACATCCATAAATCTATCAACATCATACACAACATCAACAACAAGAAAAGTAAAAATCACATGATCATATCAATAGATGCAGAGAAAGCATTTGATAAGGTCCAACACCCAACTCTCAGCAAGATGGGAATGGAAGAAACCTTTCTCAATCTAGTTGAAGCCATCTACCACAAGCCAATGGCAAATATTATCCTCAATGGAGAAAAACTAAAAGCCTTTCCTCTAAATTCTGGTTTAAGACAAGGCTGTCCTCTCTCACCACTCCTCTTCAACATAGTAATGGAAGTACTTGCTATAGCAATCAGGCAAGAAAAAGATATCAAGGGAATCCAGATAGGAAAGGAAGAAGTCAAGCTCTCGCTGTTTGCAGATGACATAATACTCTACTTAGAAAACCCAAGACTCTACCAAAAAGCTTCTAGAAACAATAGATTCATATAGCAAGGTTGAAGGCTACAAAATTAACACACAGAAATCAATGGCCTTTTTTGTACACCAATAATGATAGGGAAGAGATGGAGGTTAAGAAGGCAATCCCATTTAGATTAGTGCCACACAAACTCAAATATCTTGGAGTCAACTTGACCAAAGACGTGAAGGAGCTATACAAACAAAACTATAAAGACCTGCTCCAAGAAATAAGAGAGAACACACGGAAATGGAAACACATACCCTGCTCATGGATTGGCAGGATTAACATCATTAAAATGGCAATACTCCCCAAAGCATTGTACAGATTTAATGCGATCCCTTTAAAGACACCCATGACATTCTTCAAAGAAGTGGATTAAACCACTTATGAAGTTCATCTGGAACAATAAACACCCTCGAATAGCTAAAGCACTCCTAGGAAAAGGGAGTATGGGAGGGTATTACTTTCCCAACTTTAAACTGTACTACAAAACAATAGTTATCAAAACACCATGGTATTGGAATAAAGTCAGACCCCAGATCAGAGGAATAGGCTTGTAGTTCTCAGAGAACATTCGCCAGACATACAAGCACCTATTTTTGACAAAGGAGCAACAATATCCTAAGTAAAGCAGGGAAAACCTCTTCAATAAAGTGGTGCTGGCAGAAGCTGGTTAGCCACTTGCAAAAAAGCGAACATAGACCCCCCAGTTAACACCATGTACGAAGGTAAAATCCAAATGAATTAAAGACCTTGATATCAGACCTGATACCATAAGGTATATAGAACAACCACATCAGTAAAATACTCCCATGACATTGCCGACTAAAGGCATCTTCAAGAGGAAACTGTACTTTCCAAACAAGTGGAAGCAGAGATAAACAGATGGGAATACATTAAGCTGAGAAGCTTCTGCCACTCAGAAGAAATAGTGCCCAGGATACAAGAGCCACCCACTGAGCGGGAGAAACTATTCACCCAATACCCATCAGATAAAGGGGCTAATCTCCAAAATATACAGGGCACTGACAAAACCTTTACAAGAAAAAAAAAAACTAATCCCATCAAAAAATGGGGAGAAGAATTGAACAGACACTTTGATAAAAAAGAATACAAATGGCCAAAGGCACATGAAAAAAAATGCTCCTCAATCACTAATCATCAGGGAGATGCAAATCAAAACAACGATGAGATACCATCTCACACCACAGAGATTGGCACACATCACAAAGATCGAGAGCAATCAGTGCTGGCGGGGATGTAAAGAGAAAGGAACTCTTATCTACTGCTGGTGGGGAATGCCGTCTAGTCCAACCTCTATGTGAGAAGCCGATATGGAAATTCCTCCAAAAAGTGGAAATTGAGCTCCCATTCAACCCCAGCTATTCCATGCCTAGGGATATACCCTAAGAAACACAAGAATACAATACAAAAATCCCTTCCTCACACCCTATATTTATTGCAGCACTATTCACAATATCCTAGGATATTCCCTAGGAACACAAGAATACAATTACAAAAATCCCTTCCTCACACCCTATATTTATTGCAGCACTATTCACAATAGCCAGTGCTCTGGAAACAATCAAGATGCCTTCAACAGACGATATGGCTAAAGAAACTGTGGTACATATACACAATGAAATATTATGCAGCCGTCAGGAGAGATTAAAGTCATGAAATTTTCCTATACATGGATGTACATGGAATCTATCATGCTGCAGTGAAATAAGTCAGAGGGAGAGAGATAGACGCAGAATAGTCTCACTCATCTATGGTTTTAAGAAAAATAAAAGTCATTTTTGCAACAATCCTGAGACAATGAGAGGAAGGCTGGAACTTCCAGCTTACTTCATGAAGCTCACCACAAAAAGTGGTGAGTGCAGTTATAGAAATAACTACACTGAGAACCACCATAACCATGTTAATGAATGAGGGACCTAGAAAGCCTGTCTAGAGTACAGGTTGGGGTGGGGTGGGATGGAGGGAGATTTGGGACATTGGTGGTAGAAATGTTGCACTGGTGAAGGGGTTGTTCTTTACATGACTGAAACCTAATCACAAACATATTTGTAATCAAGGTGTTTAAATAAAGATATTATTAAAAAAAGAAAACACCTCCATTTACATTAGTGTCACACAAACTCAAATATCAAAAAAAATCTATATTATCCTCTCTGTATTACAATCAAAGCACAACCTATAGAGCAGGCACAATTGATACAACTAGGTAAATCTGCTGAACCAGAAGGAAAAGTACTTTCCTTACTATAGATGACTCTTTTGGCATAACACAAAAATTTATCAGGATTGGAAGAAAAAAATTAACAGGATTGGTAGAAAATAGGTTAACATTCCAGAATTTCCTGTGGGAAGGTGGGAAATACACTTGAGAATTTTATTCCCTGAAAAATGTATTGGGGCAGAGAAGTTTCCATAAAGTCTTGTTCGCCATCATGATGCTTCCTTCCTTTGCTTCCCTAATACCTGAGAGTCTACCATTAGGAAGGCATTCTTTTAGAGTTAAAGCTCCTTTTGTCCAATTTTCTGTCATAATACAAACTAATCCACTAATGGCAATAAGACAATAATTTTATAGCAGATATGTATTTGAGCCATAGAACTTGGGTCCCCTCCTACCTCTACCATTTTCTAGCTATCACACTAATTTACCCCTCTTTTTACTTAACCTGTTTCTTTCTACACCCTATATTCTTCCTCTGCTGAGTGGGGATTATGATAATATTATCCTATATGGTTGATTGAGACTTAAAAAAAAAAAAGTAACACAGGGCCAGAGAGATAGAACAGCGGTAGAGCATTTGCTTTGCATGCAACTGATCCAGGACAGATGGTGATTCGAATCCCTGCATCCCATATGGTCCCCAGTGCCTGGCAGAAGCAATATCTGAGCACAGAGCCAGGAATAAATCTTTGAGTGCTGCTGGGTGTGACCTCCCCCTAGCCCTGCAAAAGTAACACAGGTGAGGTTTTTAGTACGCTCGCAGGTATAGAGTATTTGCTCAATAAATGTCAGCAGCTCTCCTGAGTTTAGGCATATAGTTGACCACAATGAGCAGTGAAAAAACATTTAGAGCTAGAATGCTAATTTGGCCTCTCCAAATACTGTCCAGTGTCCTGACCAAGTCCCTTGATTGTCTTCATCTGCTAGAGGGCAACATCATAGCCCCTTGAGTCATGTTCCCAATAACAAATTCGAGACAGGTACTTTGAGGACAAAACAAGGTAAGAAGTGAAAGAGGTTTAGACAGAGTGAGTAGATTTTACAAATAATTTATTTGTAAAAATAAAAATTTGGAAAATAATTTATTTGCTCAATTCCTACTATAGGGTATAAAGACTGCAATGTAGTTTTATCTTTAAGACACTGTGAAGGAATAAATTTAGAAGAGAGCATGAGAGCATAGAAATAGAAGTGGGAGATGATGGCAAGACCTTCTTCAGTTGGCCACTAGACTGAATTCACATTTTCCTGAATCTTCCTCTACATGGCCAGTTCCAAACTCATGGAATGAAGCCGTTCTCATAGCCAGTGCCTGTTGAAATTAAACTGAATACATAGTCTGAAGAAACTGGATGAGAAGCCATTTCCACACATCATGCTCAGTTCTTTGAATGGACCATCAGTAGCCATGCCTGCACTGTTTAAAGCATTCCCAGAGCTTTGTTGTTGTCTTCTGTTTATTTGTGAACCATGCCAAGCAGGGTTCAGGGTCTATTTCAGACCAGATGTTCATTAGTCACTTCCTGAAGTGTTCAGGGGACCTATGTTGTGCTGGGCATTGAGCTCGGTCCTCCCTCATGCAAACCAGGCATTCCAACCTCTTGAGTTCTCTCTCTAACCCAGCAGTCGCATATTGTGCTACTATCATCACCTTCCCTGTCTGTCTCTTTTCATTCTATAGAACTATAACTCTGCTCCCTTGAAACTAAAGCATCCCCTTTTCCCCAAAGCCCCCCTCTTCCTCTTGCACTTTATCCTTTGCCCCATTCTACTTGCTATCTCTGAGACTGTGCCAGATTCCTCATTTAAGTGGAATCACACAATTTTAGTGTTTCTGTGGCTCACTTATTTCATATAAAGCTTTTTAGGGGATGAAAATTACCCCTGGAGACTGGGAATTGGCTGTGTTCTTTCCTCTTTCCTGACTTCCAAGGATTACCAGTTTATGGCAAGTTCTTAACCTGGCTTCTCAAGGCACTAGGGTTGCAGTGGAAAGGCAGAATGTTCCAATGATCATGTTGCCTCTGACTTCTAAGCAATGTGGCAGCAATTGGTTTCTTGAACTTCACCTTTGTGGGGGAGGCCTGATCTCCCCTCTGCTGCACTTTCCACATAAACAAGACTATCAGGGGTGACAAAAGTACTTTTGTCCCAGGAGTTTAATGGAGAGTTCTCAGGTCTGTAAAACAAAGTGAGAAATAACAGCTGCCGGTCCCTTTTGAGGTGCCATTAATTATGAGATGTGCATTTGTCGTAAAGGTAAACACTTGAAAATGGGTGAGTGAGGAGAAAAGCCCAGAGAAAAGCTTATCAGCAGGGGAAGAAGCTAAAGGTACAGCTCACAGGTTCATCTGGGGGCCCACTGAAAGTTGTCTTATCAGGCAGCCTTTGCACCTACAGTCTGGAACAAAAGAAGGTGTCTATGTGTCTTCACCTGCTACATTTGAGCTCCCCAAATATGCTTCCTGCTAAAGACTGCTTTCCTTGGTACAGATGATTTTGTGGGGAAAGTGCCAACAACAGAATCCACATTTCCAAATTATGGTTCCTTATCTCAAAGTCATCACACCTGAGAAGATGTCACCTTGTCTGCCATGTTGTCTTAAAATACTGTTTGGACAATAGGCAACAAGCAAAGTCTGGCAAACTTTTCCTGTAGGGGTGTTAATCTTCACATGGACTTTTAAAACAGTTGTGGAAATCTGATCAGAAAAGCCTATGCTCTATCCATGAGTATGGTGTAGAAAAACCAGGCATGAACTCATATAGAAAAACAGTGCATGAGATGGGGGCATTCTCTGTGTTCTGTGTAGCATATTCTATTTTTTTTCTCATAAGAAACCAATAGGTTGTGTACCATCCTCCTGGCTTCATAGAATGGGATACAAGTACAGAGAAGTAAAATAATGTGCTCTCTGTCACAGAGATACTAAGAGCAAATGCTGTGTTTTTCTAAAGCCAGCAGTCTGATTCTGGATACCTCCCTTTCAACCATGCATGTGTAACTCCCAAATGGACTTCAGTGAAATTAGAAATTGATGAATTGAGAGGTAACTAAAAGACTTCTGGTCTCACTCTTTCTCACTAGGTCACATACCCAGAGTCTCAGATAAAAAGATGACTGATAGATAAACATTTGTGCTTTGTGTATTACTTTAGAAAGCCTTTACTCAGATGTATGTATTTATTTATTTAGGTTTTTGGGCCACACCTGGCGGTGTTCAGGGGTTACTCCTGGCTCTGCACTCAAAAACTGCTTTTGGCAGGCTCAGGAGACCATATGGGATGCCAGGGATCAAACCCGGATCTGTCCTGGGTTGGCCACATGCAAGGCAATACCCTATTGCTATGTTTTCGCTCCAGCCTCTCAGATGTATTTAATAGAATAAAAAGGTGGTTCACCATATAATAAAAAGATTCACTAAGAACTCTAAGAGAGGAACATAGAAAGTGGATCAGTGAATTTTAATGAAACAAGTCATGAAAGATCTTAATTCTAGAATTTCTAGGATATAGTAGCCTAGGTACCTTAGTCATTCATATTTAGCCAGCCAACTATCCATCCATTTATTTATTTATTTTTATTATATTTTATTTTATAAAGCAAGATAGTTTTTTATTGAAGAGAACTCACTGAGAAAGATGTGAGGGGAGGGAGAAAAATATGTGAACAAGAGATAGCAGGGGCTTGAAGAGCAAGCCAACAGGCAATCTAAGAAACATATAGAGATGTATTTTGAATAATTTGAAGGGAGAACAAGGACTTTAAAAGCCATTTTCCACAACAAAAATCATAGAGATTAACAAGTGAGACTTGTGTTCAAGAAAGAACACAGAACTGAGAGAGAAAGAAAGTCATACACTGTGATGTTTTAGACATGATATCAAAACTGGGATACAGTGTTTACTAATAGACCCAGTCCCTCTGGAAGGGGAGAACTAAAGTCTGAATTGTGATCATATCTGAGAATGGGAAGTACATGTGACATGATCCAATGATTTTGGTGTTTAGATGGATGAGAAAGATGCTAAAAGAGAAGTAGAGAGATGATTTAGCATACAAGGTAGTGCTAAATGTCGAACAGAATTCAGGTTGATATTCACACTGATCACCTTCTATGTCTGGTGATAGGCCAGTATATATGTGTGTGAATTGCTTTGGCACCATGAAAGATGATATTATGGTCACAAGTGGGTTGTTATATAAGGGAGACAAATTATGACTTGGTTCACCTTGACTCTTTCTACTTGCAGTTCTGTCAATTCAATGATCTTTTTTTTAATTTCCTTTTCTTTCCTTTTTCTTCCCTTCTTTTCCTCTCCATACCTCTCCCCTCCTTTCTCCCTCCCTCCCTTTCCTTTCCCTTTCCCTATCCTTTGTTTCTTTTCCTTTCTCATTCCTTTATCCCTTTCTTCATTCTTTCTCTCTTTCCTTCTTTTGTTTGTCATTCTTTCTTTTTTTAACTTTTTTTTATTTAAATAACTTTATTACATACGTGATTGTGTTTGGGTTTCAGTCATGTAAAGAACACCACCCATCACCAGTGCAACATTCCCATCACCAATGTCCCAAATCTCCCTCCTCCCCACCCATCCACCGCCTGTACTCTAGACAGGCTTTCTATTTCCTTCGTAAATTCTCATTATTAGGATAGTTCAAAACGTAGTTATTTCTCTAAATAAACTCATCAACGAAAGGAAAGAAAAGAAAAGAATGTTGAATTGACAGAGCTGCAAGTAGAAACTCACCACTGTTTGTGCTGAGCTTCATGAGGTGAGCTGTTACTACCAGCTCTTTTCCTTTCGTGTCTGAAAGTTGTTATTGCAAGAATGTCTTTCATTTTTCTTAGAACCCATAGATTGGTAAGAACATTCTGTGTCTTTCTCTCTCTCAGCATAATAGATTCCACGTACATCCATGATTAGGAAAATTTCATGACTTCATCTCTCCTGACAGCTGCATAATATTACATTGTATAAATGTACCACAGTTTCTTAGGCCATTCATCTGTTGAAGGGTATTTTGGCTGTTTCCAGAGTCTTGCTATAGTAAATAGTCCTGCAATGAATATAGGTGTAAGGAAGGGATTTTTGTATTATATTTTTGTGTTCCTAGAATATATTCCTAGGAGTGGTATAGCTGGGTCGTATGGGAGCTCAATTTCCAGTTTTTGGAGGAATCTCCACATTGCTTTCCATAAAGGTTAAACTAGATGGCATTCCCACCAGCAGTGGATAAGAGTTCCTTTCTCTCCACATCCCCGCCAACACTGCTTGTTCTCATTCTTTGTGATGTGTGCCAATCTCTGGGGTGTGAGGTGGTACCTCATAGTTGTTTTGTTTTGCATCTCCCTGATGATTAGTGATGTGGAGCATTTTTTTATGTGTCTTTTGGCCATTTGTATTTCTTCTTTGTCAAAGTGTCTGTCCATTTCTTCTCCCCATTTTTTGATGGGATTAGATGTTTTTTTCATGTAAAGTTCTGTCAGTGCCTTGTATATTTGGGAGATTAGCCCCTTGTTTGATGGGTATTGGGTGAATAGTTTCTCCCACTCAGTGGGTGGCTCTTGTACCCTGGGTGCTATTTCTTTTGAGGTGCAGAAGCTTCTCAGTTTAATATATTCCCATTTGTTAATCTCTGCTTTCACTTGCTTGGAGAGTATAGTTTCCTTTTTGAAGATGCCTTTAGTCTCAATGTCCTGGAGTGTTTTACCTACGTGTTATTCTATATATCTTATGGTTTCGGGTTTGATATCGAGGTCTTTCATCCATTTGGATTTAACCTTCGTACATGATGTTAGCTGGGGGTCTAAGTTTAATTGTTTACAAGTGGCTAGCCAGTTGTGCCAACACCACTTGTTGAAGAGGCTTCCTTTGCTCCATTTAGGATTTCTTGCTTCTTTTATCAAAAAGTAGGTGATTGTATGTCTGGGGAACATTCTCTGAATATTCAAGCCTATTCCACTGATCTGAGGGCCTGTCTTTATCCTAATACCATGCTGTTTTGATAACTATTGCTTTGTAGTACAGTTTAAAGTTGGGGAAAGTAATTCCTCCCATATTCTATTTCCCAATGATTGCTTTAGCTATACTAGGGTGTTTATTGTTCCATATGAATTTCAAAAGTGCCTGATCCATTTCTTTGAAGAATGTCATGGGTATATTTCGAGGGATCACATTAAATCTGTACAATGCTTTGGGGAGTATTGCCATTTTAATGATGTTAATCCTTCCAATCCATGAGCAGGGTATGCATTTTCATTTCCGTGTGTCCTCTCATTTCTTGGAGCAGAGTTTTATAGTTTTCTTTGTATAGGTCCTTCACATTTTTAGTCAAGTTGATTCCAAGATATTTGAGTTTGTGTGGCACTATTGTGAATGGGGTTGTTTTCTTAATGTCCATTTCTTCCTTATTACTATTGGTGTATAAAAAGGCCATTGATTTTTATGTGTTAATTTTGTAGCCTGCCACCTTGCTATATGAGTCTATTGTTTCTACAAGCTTTTTCATAAAGACTTTAGGATTTTCTAGGTAGAGTATCATGTCATGTGCAAACAGCGGGAGCTTGACTTCTTCCTTTCCTATCTGGATTCCCTTGATATCTTTTTCTTGCCTAATCACTATAGCAAGTACTTTCAGTGCTATGTTGAATAGGAGTGGTGAGAGAGGACAGCCTTTTCTTGTGCCAGAATTTAGAGGATAGGCTTTCAGTTTTTCTCTATTAAGGGCAATATTTGCCTCTGGCTTGTGGTAGATGGCCTTAACTATATTGAGAAAGGTTCCTTCCATTCCCATCTTGCTGAGAGTTTTGATCAAGAATGGATGTTGGACCTTATCAAGTGCTTTCTCTGCATCTATTGATATGATCATGTGATTTCTATTTTTCTTCTTGTTGATGTTGTGTATGATGTTGATAAATTTATGGATGTTAAACCATCCTTGCATTCCTGGGATGAAACCTACTTGATCATAGTGGATGATCTTCTTAATGAGGCATTGAATCCTATTTGCCAGGATTTTGTTGAGGATCTTTGCATCTGTATTTATCAGCGATATTGGTCTGTAATTTTCTTTTTTTGGTAGCATCTCTGTCTGGTTTAGGTATCAAGGTGATGTTGGCTTCATAAAAGTTATTTGGAAGTGTTCTTGTTTTTTCTATTTCATGGAAGAGTCTTGCCAGGATTGGTAGAAGTTCCTCTTGAAAGGTTTGAGAGAATTCATTAGTAAATCCATCTGGGCCTGGACTTTTGTTTTTGGGCAGACATTTGATTACTGTCTTAATTTCATCAATAGTGATGGATGTGTTTAGGTATGCTACATCCTCTTCATTCAATCATGGAAGATTGTAAGAGTCCAAAAATTTATCCATTTCTTCCAGGTTCTCATTTTTAGTGGCATAGAGTTTCTCAAAGTAGTTTCTGATTACCCTTTGGATCTCTATCATATCACTAGTGATCTCTCCTTTTTCATTCCTTATATGAGTTATCAAGTTTCTCTCTCTCTTTCTTTGTTAGTTTTGCCAGTGGTTTATCAATCTTGTTTATTTTTTTAAAGAACCAACTTCTACTTTTGTTGATCTTTTGGTTGTTTTTCAGGTTTCCACTTCATTGATTTCTGCTCTTAGCTTTGTTATTTCCTTCTGTCTCCCTATTTTTGGGTCCTTTTGTTGAGTACTTTCTAATTCTTTGAGCTGTGTCATTAAGCCACTCAGGTAAGCCCCTTTTTCTTTCCTGATGTGTGCTTGCACATCTATAAATTTTCCTCTCAGTACCGCTTTTGCTGTGTCCCATAGGTTCTGTTAGTTTGTGTCTCCATTGTCATTTGTTTCTAGGAAAGTTTTGATTTTCTCTTTGATTTCATCTCAGACCCACTGGTTATTTAGTATTAGGCTCTTTAACTTCCAGGTATTAAAGTTTTTCTTCTGTGTCCCTTTGTAGTTCACATATAATTTCAGGGCCTTGTGGTCAGCGAAGTTACCTGCAAAATTTCTATCCTCTTGATATTATGGAGGTATGTTTATGTACTAGCATGTAGTCTAACCTGGAGAATGTCCCATGTACATTAGAGAAGAATGTGTATCCAGGCTTCTGGGGGTGGAGTGTCCTGTATATATCTATTAGGCCTCTTTCTTCCATTTCTCTTTTTATGTCTATTATATTCTTGTTGGGTTTTAGTCTGGTTGACCTGTCAAGTATTGACAACACCGTGTTGATGTCTCCTACATTTATTGTGTTGTTATTGATATTATTTTTCAGATTTGTCGACAATTTTATTAAATATTTTGCTGGCCCCTCATTCGGTGCATATATGTTTAGGAGAGTGATTTCTTTCTGCTGTATGTATCCCTTGATTAATACAAAATGTCCATCTTTGTCCCTTACAACTTTCCTAAGTATAAAGTTTGCATCATCTGATATTAGTATGGCCACTCCAGCTTTTCTATGGGTGTTGCTTGCTTGGATGATTTTCCTCCAGCCTTTTATTTTGAGTCTATGTTTGTTCTGACTAGTCAGGTGCATTTCTTGTAGGCAGCAGAAGGTTGGATTGAGTTTTTTGTTCCATTTAGCCACACTGTGTCTCTTAACTAGTGCATTTAGTCCATTGACATTGAGAGAAAGAATTGTCCTGGGAGTTGGTCCCATCTTTATATCGGAATTTGGTGTGTCTGTTGGTCAGTCTTGTCTTAAAGTAGGCCATTCAGTTTTTAAGAATGGTTTTGAGTCTGTAAAGTTTCTGAGCTGTTGTTTGTCTGTATTGTTCCTTCAAACCTGAAAGTGAGTTTTTCTGGGTGCAGTATTCTATGCGAAGCATTTATTTCATTGAGTTTTGTCACTATGTCCCTCCACTGCCTTCTGGCCTTGAGTGTTTCCAGTGACAGGTCTGCAGTAAATCTCAAGGATGTTTCCTTGAATCTAATTTCTATTTTCAATCTTGCTGCTTTCAGAATTTTGTCTCTGTCTGTGGGATTCGTCATTGTGACTAGGATGTGTCTTGGGGTGTTTTTTTTGGGGAGTCTCTTTTATTTGGTACTCTTCAGGCATGCAGGATTTGATCACATGTATTCATTAGCTCTGGTAGTTTCTCTTTAATGATGTTTTTGACCATTGATTCTTCCTGGAGATTTTCTTCCTGGGTCTCTGGGGTTCCAATGATTCTTAAGTTGTTTCTGTTGAGCTTTTCATAGACTTCTATTTTCATCTGTTCCCATTCTTTGAGTAATTTTTCTATTGTTTGATCATTTGCTTTAAGGCTTTTTTCCAATTTCTTCTGCTGTATGGAATTGTTATTCATCTCATCTTCCAGTGTACTAATTCTATCCTCAACTGCTGTTAACCCATGGGAAAGCTCAACCATTCTTCAATTCATCTACTGAGTTTTTCAGACCTGTTATTTGACCTGAAATTTCAGTTTGGAGTTTTCTGATTTCTATCTTCATATTCTCTTGATTCTATTAGTGTTTTCTTCTATACTTTCTTTGAGTTCTTTGAACATCTTCCATATTGCGACTCTAAACTCCTTATATGAGAGACTGACTAGTTGCTTGGTTATGTTCAAGTCATCAGAGTTGCCATCGTCATTCTCTATATTGGCGCTGGCCTGTGTTGTTTCCCCATTGTCACACTTGTATTGTGGGTTTTTCTATGTGTTGTGGTTGTATTCTCTGGCTCCACCCTTTCTGGGCTTGTAAACTCACCTCCAGGGAAGGCTCCAGGGGAAGGTGAGCCGTCCTCAGATGAGCCACACACAGAATGAAATCAGGCCGAAAATGGAGCACAGCACAAAAGACAGGCAGATAGGGGTGCTGGCATCTGAGTTCCAGCAGATTTCAGCCTCCAGCACAGTTCTTAGTGAGTGTGATTTTTTTCTTCTTGTTTCAATGGCGTTCTTTCCTTAGAAAGAGCACACGGCCGCGTAGCTCTGCTGGAGCCTCTTTTCGGCCCACTCCCAAGAGGTTCAAGCGACAGGACAGGATACAGACACACACAGGCAGCATTCACAATTTCTCTATCATTCTTTCTTATGTTCATTCTTTCCCTCCCTCCCTCCCTCCCTCCCTCCCTCCCTCCCTCCCTCCCTCCCTCCCTCCCTCCCTTTCTTCCTTTGTTTTCTGTAGCAAGGATAAAACTCTGTAGGTCTCATAGAAGCTGAGCCTTATCCTTGGTTTCATTTCAACAATCTTGACCATGCTTGCCTCAAGAAGAATACTATAGATTCAGACAAACATTATCTTTCTCGGTTCTTAGAGAGTCTTCATTTTGTTACTTTTGGAATCCAGAGGGAGGCTCCCTATCTTCCTGGGTTATCTGAAAAACATGAGAGAGATGAAGGGTATTTAAAAGGCATTATAGCAGCAATGGGATCAGTACTAGAACCATACTATGTTATTATTATTATTTAATTTTGCAAATGTGGAAGTGCCAATTCACATAGAGATGCCATGTGATTTGCCCAAATTCTCACTACTCTAGGTGGTAGAACCCAGCAGGGAATGAGTTCTGACTAATTCCAAGACCTTAAATACTCTCATTTTGCCTATTGCCAAAGATGTTTATATACAAACTATTACCAGCCTCTTATTTTTTCCATGATGAAAGCTAGGTCTCTGAAGCCTGTGGATCCAATATTACTAGATTTTGGAGATAAAGGAAACTTGCATATTTGAGAATTCAATCATGTTTTTGCTACCCAAGTACTTTCCAGTCTATTTTATTAATATTTCACTCAAATGTGAGTAACTTGAAATCTATTACATTATAAACAAATTATAAAAGAATTAATTAACCTCAGAATTTACAAGTTTGGATTAAATGGAGCACCATGAATAAATCACTACTAGGTTCTTATTTTTCTCATTTTGTTTCAAATGGGTAAAAACACTATTAAAATTATTGACTGACTCCATAGTAAGAACTGGTATTTGGGAGCATCTTTCCATTGACCTTTCATTAGAAACAAAAACTTTGATTTTGCATGTATCTGTGCAGAGGGGAGGAAAGATGGGATAATATTTCTTATAATTTTTTAAAAGTCAGACTTTCCACTCACTTCATCTGGTTTCTATCCTCCTCCACCACACAATTAGTCTCAATCTTTGAGGTTTCCCTATTGTCTCCAGTAAGGTTCCTAGAGGCAAGGTCAAATGAAGGGCAAGTCTCACAGGTCAAGTATTCTGTTCTGAGTCATATGAATGTGTCTCTAAATAAATTTTTTAATTGAACTCACCATGTTATTAAAGTTTATTGAGTCTTCAAACCTGGTGAGTGACTGAATCATGAGCCAAAACCAACAGCTATATTTTAAAGATGACCAATAAATTAACAATGATAATCTGTCAGAGTATAAATGTGCAAAGAGAGTTCACTGCAGCCACAAGGAAAATGGAGCTCTGATCAATGTTTAGACGAGTCTGATTTGTTTGGGGCCAGTGACCTTTCCCTGCTCTGGTATTTTTTCAGATCTTTTTAAAACCTGCGACAGTACACAGTTCTCAATTTTTGAGTCATAGGTTATCTTGAGGGCAGCGGTTCCTTTTCTGGGAGTGAACATGAAAACTCAACCAGGTAAGCATGGCACCATCGTCTTACTTCATTATGTGTTTCTTTGACATTCTGGAGACAATCTGTCAAAAATGTGTGAAAAGACTTTAACCTCTTCCCTCTAGGCAACAGGGCACACTATGAGGAATCAAGACCATGAAGAAATTATTTTTCTTTTTACTTTAAGACTTAATTTTATTTTTCTTTAGGCACTGTGATTTACTGTTAACAACAGAATTTTAAAAGACTTTCAACATTCCGAGTTCAAATTCATTACGAGAGTTGGCATCCTTCCACCAAGAATTTTTTCCCTTCTTCCTATCTCATCTCTTTAGCAACACTTAAAAAATGTTTTTACACTAGCTTTGATTCTTATGACTTTTGTTTGTTTCAGTATTGTTGTTGTTGTTGTTTTTTAAATACCTGTTTCCTGTGCAGTTTCTGTGCTGGAGTCAATATTGTGTCAAGTGGACAAATCCTGCAAAGCACTTGCTTTACACTTTTTTGGACAAAGTGTCCACTAGTCCCAAGGTGAAAAAGCAACACAAAGGTGGCCTCTTATGCTTTTTATGCTCTCTCAAAACCTTACCTCTACATCACTGAAATGTCCAAGATGCCTATATTCTCATTTTCCCCCACACCCTCAGCCATTCCCTTCCGTGGCATTTTCCTTCCTATAATCCATAGCCAAGAATTTGGTGAGATTTCTTTTATTGTTTGTTTTTTTTTGAGGGGGGGGCACATCTGGAAGTGCTCAAGGGTTACTCCTGGTTTTGTGCTCAGAAATTGCTCCTTGCAGGCTCCGGGGACCATATGAGATGCTGGGATTTGAACTACCATCCGCCCTAGATCGGCCTCGTACAAGGCAAACACCCTTCTGCTGTGCTATTCTTCTGGTCCTTGGTGAGATTTCTTAACATTAAAAACAAAGTAATACACTTGGAACCCCATGTCTTCATATCTGCAAGTCAGTCAGATAATTTGGATAGTACAGATAATGATTTCAAATATTTCAGGATTTGAGTGTCTAGAGAGATGGTGCAGGAGTTAAGGTACTGTATATGTTTTTCCTGCAGAAGTAATCCCTGAGAAAAGTCAGAAGTAAGCTCTGAGTCTCACTGGGTATGACCCAAATGCTCTTTTCCCTCATCATTTCAGAATTACTTACCTATCAATTCAAAAATAAAGATAAAGTCTTTTATATTTTAGTGTAATAAAGTTTTTATCAGTATAGTATAATAATTATGGAGTTTCAGATATAGACATTCAAATCACCATCTGGTTTCAACTGCTTACATTTGTTTGGCCATAAACAGCTTGTACTCTCTGAACCTATTTACACATGTGTAAAAATGGTGACAGAGACTACTTGAAATCACTTAATAGTCAATGTCCTCCACTGTATTTCTTAACTTCCTCTGAAGTTAGTCAGAACAAATAGGTTGTGATTATATTGCTACATTCAGCATTAGTTAAAATTAAAACTGTATATTCTGTATATTCTCCCTCTTCCCACTCCCTCTTTCCCTTGAAAGTCACACTTTAAGGTATTTAAGATGTTAACATTCAAGATAGAGGGATCCCAATTCATTGAGTCACCATCTAGAGGAGAATTCTTACTGAACCACATCAAATACAGACATCAAACATTTATTTTCCTATAAAGGCACAGAAGTTTTGATGATTGGTTGTGTGATAGCTTACGCAAATCATTCTAGTCACTGAGTGAACTAGGATATGTGTGTATTTTTACTTGGATCCATCAAAACACACTTCTTCCATAAATCCAGCATTATGTGATCCTCTGAGTAGCACGGGAAGCAAACCTAGAGTATTACCAGAAAACAATAAATAACACGAGAGAGAGAGAGAGAGAGAGAGAGAGAGAGAGAGAGAGAGAGAGAGAGAGAGAGGAAGGAAAGAAGGAAGGAAGGGAAGAAGAAGAAGAAGAAGAAGAGAAGAAGAAGAAGAAGAAGAAGAAGAAGAAGAAGAAAGAAGAAAGAAACGAAGAAAGAAAGAAGAAATAAAAATAAAGAAAGAGAAAGAAAGAAAGAAAAAAGTGAGAAAGAAAGAAAGAAAGAAAGAAAGAGAAAGAAAGAGAAAAAGAAGAAAGAAAGAAAGAGAGAAAAAGAAAGAAAGAAAGAAAGAAGAAAGAGAAAGAAAGAAAGAGAAAAAGAGAAAGAAAGAAAGAAAAAGAAAAGAAAGAAAAGAAAGAAGAAAGAAAGAAAGAAAGAAAGAAAGAGAGAAAGAAGAATATAGCCTTCTTTCTATTCTAATCTAAATCTAAATGGATAGTGAACACTGATTAAAGATTGATTTGTGAAATTTCTTAATGTTACAGGAATAGTGTGATTCCCAACTGATTGACCTCCTAAAGGCACTCTGAGATATTTTTCCTGTGCTGGTCTTTACAAATTATCACCTGTCTCTTAGGCAAGCTGTCCTTATTAACTTGTGATTGAGATATTATTAATTGATTGCTTTGCTTTGTTTAGTGATTTGTCTTTTTTTTTTTCCCCAAGGCAACCATTAATCACCTCTTCCTGCTCGGTGAATTTTGATTGAAGACTCTTTCATGTATTTACACATATGCCTGAGTTTCAAACAACAAAATGACCCTGAAGCATCGATGAGACTCAGATTGAATTTCACATGTTCAAAAAGTGTAGCAGCAGAATCCATTTAAAGGAAAATATTTTGTCTAATTAGAAAAGCGTCATTTGCTTGGAGTTTGGTTTTCCTCAGCAGGCCTGCAGATATGCCCCAAGTACAGAACATGAACCAACTGCTCGAAATCAATAAAGAAACAGCTTCAGTTTTCCAGTTCCAACTGACTGATTAATACACATTAACAAGGACATGAAGACCAAAAAACAACTTGGAAACTGAATATTCTTTTGCTCTGCCATTTTCTGTGCTGGTTTACTGCTTAGGTAGGGGATCCATGTAAGAGCTCAATCCTATTTTATTGCAAATTACTTTCTAAGCTAGATCAGTGATTCAACTTAATGACAAGAAGCAGTGGCAATGGATTCACTATTACCATCCTGTGATTGGTTCCAAGAAACAAGGTTCAATTTTATGTCCTTTCACTCTCCAACATGTCCTTGTTTCAGACTTATGCAACAAGATTCACAACATAGTGATGCCCATGTTGTGCTCCACTACCCACTGAGATCTTGGTTTTTATGCTGGGATGAGATGACTATGTCCCTTCTCCTCAAAAATATACATTAAAGTCCTAACCTTCCACCGCCTAATCCCTAGTATGGCAGAATGTTATTGCATTTGGACACAGTATTTGAAAGGTCAGTAAGTTAAAATGCGGTCATGGAACTTCACCCAAAATGACTGATGTCTCGATAAGATCAAAGTTTCATACACAGAAAGAAAGACATGTGAGAGGGGCCGAAGAGATAGCGGTTGGGCGTTTGCCTTGCACACAGCTGACCCAGGATGGATGGTGGTTCAAATCCTGGCATCCCATATGGTCCCTGCCAAGCCTGCAGGAGAGATTTCTGAGCACAGAGCCAGTAGTAACCCCTGAGCACCAACCAGTATGTGACCCCAAAACAAAAACAAACATACAAACAAAAAGACCATGTGAGGACATCGGAAAACCAGGAGTATCCATCCATAAGACAAAAAAAGAGGTCTCAGACAAAATAACCTTGAAGACACCTTCATTTTGAACTTCCAGCTTCCAGAACTATGAAACAATTCATTTCTGCTGCTTAGGCCACTTTCTTAAGCGCTTTCTTGTGGCAGCCCAAGGAAGTGAATGTACCCAAGCTTTCTTTTAGGTCTTAAATTACTATTTAAGCTAAGAGTTCGACATTGGATCAAAATAAAAAGTTGTGTATATTTGTGGAGAGTATAAACGATCTGAGGAGAAAATTAAAATTTTGGCAGATTGCAAAGCAAATTTATAACCCAGAAAGATTCTTCCCAGTAATGGATGGTCAGATGTTATGTTAAAAAGGTGGGGGATGTGGGTGGGGGCTCCTTTTATGGGTCAGGAAGAGCACATACTGCTTAAGTTAGAAGAACTTCTCTGGGTTTCCAATCTTCCTTCCTTCCTTCCTTCCTTCCTTCCTTCCTTCCTTCCTTCCTTCCTTCCTTCCTTCCTTCCTTCCTTCCTTCCTTCCTTCCTTCTTTCTTTCTTCTTCTTTCTTCTTTCTTTTTCCTTTTTCTTTCTTTCCTTTTCTTTCTTTCTTTCTTTCTTTCTCTTTCTTTCTTTCTTTCTTTCTTTCTTCTTTCTTTCTTTCTTTCTTTTCTTCTTTTTTCTTTCTTTCTTCTTTTCTTTCTTTCTTTCTTTCTTTCTTTCCTCTCTTTCTTTCTTCTTCTTTCTTTTTCGTTCTCTCTTTCTTCTTTCTTTCTTTTTCTTTCTTTCTTTCTTTCTTCTTTTCTTTTTCTTTCTTTCTTCTTTCTTTCTTTCTTTCTTTCTTTCTTTTTCTTCCTTCCTTTCTTCCTTCCTTTCTTCCTTCTTTTCTTTCTTCTTCCTCTCTTCCTTCCTTCTTATCTTTCTTTCTCTTTCTTTCTTCCTCTTTCTTCCCTTCTTCCTTCTTTTCTTTCTTTCTTCCCTTCTTCCTTCTTCTCTTCCTTCCTTTCTTCCTTCTTTTCTTTCTTTCTTTCTTTCTTTTCCTTCCTTTTCCTTCCTTCCTTCTTTCCTTCCTTCCTTTCTCCTTCCTTCCTTCCTTCCTTCCTTCCTTCCTTTCTTTCTTTCTTTCTTTCTTTCTTTCTTTCTCTTTCTTTCTTTCTTTCTTTCTTCTTTCTTTCTTTTCTTCTCTTCTCTTCTTTCTTTCTTTCTTTCTTTCTTTCTTTCTTTCTCTCTCTCTCTCTCTCTCTCTCTCTCTCTCTCTTCCTCTCTCTTTCTTCTTTCTTTCTTTCTTTCTTTCTTCTTTCTTTCTTTCTTTCTTTCTTTCTTTCTTTCTTTCTTCTTTCTTTCTTGTTGTTTATTGCTTTCTGGTAATACTCTAAGTTTGCTTCCAGTGCTACTTAGATGACCACATAATGCTGAAGATCAAACCCAGGTCTCCTGCATATAAAGCAACACCCCAGTTCATAGAGCCATCTCCTTAACCCCAGGAACTGTATCTATTTTTCCTTTTTCTTTTGAGAGTTGGGGAGGGGGACCATGTGGTTCCAATGATTGAACACAGCTCAAGCAAAGCATGCGTCCAGTCTTTTGAGTCATCAACCCATAGCCCTAAAGACTATAAGACACAGAATAAGATTTTGATGTGCAATGAGTTTCGGCAGGGTGGATGATGGAGGCATTTGGCATGGGAAATGTCGAAGAAATGAGATTGAGGGTCTAGATCAGGGGTGGCAAACACGCGGCTCTCGAGCTGCATGCAGCTCCCGGCCAAAATGAATGCGGCTCTTTGCCTCTTATCATTATTTTGTATACTGTGGCTCTTTGCCAAGTTTGAATTTTGTTCTGCTACTTCTGAGGAGGGACCTCTGAGGAGAGATCTTCGAGCACGGAGTCCCGCCCCAGGCTGCTGCGTCCTCCCTCCCGTCTGTTGGAAACAACCGCATGGGCCAGCGATTGGGGGACCGTGTGTCACGTGTGGGTCACATCTTGCCATTAGTTCTGAATGTGGAGGATGCAACACACCCTCCCTCACTCACTGCAGGATTTTTACCCTCACTCAAAATGTCAAAATGCAATATGTGTTTCATATATTATTGTTAAAACTACATGTTTTTGTGTGAGTGTTTGTCTGTTTGGCAGGTCACTGCGTGGTGTGGCTCTCTGACTCTCACAGTTTAATATTTTGGCTCTTTGTGTCGAACTTGTTCGCCACCCCTGGTCTAGATTTAAAGCCTTAGCAGTGAGCCTAATATGCCATCTGTTTTCTGATGGCCCAGAATCCCGTGAGCTAGGTCACTGGCAAATAAAACTACTCAGAGCCTGTCAGCCAGGAAATGGGTTATTGAGCAGGATTCTGTAGTGCCAGTAGAGAAACAGGGCTGCGGATATGGGTTGTATCGAGGAGTGGACAGAGCAGTGGGTTCAATCCTATTGACCTTCTTACCCAACAGAGACCAGGTACAACTTGTTTCAATTCTTTGCCTGCCTGCTTTCCATACACACCTGCATTGGACCTCAAAAAATACAATCTCCCTTGCCCTTTCACACGGGCGCCTAGCCCGCCACATCCCCCGGAGACCCCAGACGCCGGCCCGGGAGGCCTGGGTGAGTCCCTCCTGCCTCACGCGGGAGCCTAGCTGGGCACATCCCCCGGAGACCCCAGACGCCGGCCCAAAAGGCCTGCGCGGGTCCCTGTCCTTTACACGGGCGCCTAGCCCGCCACATCCCGCAAAGACCCCATACGCCGGCCCGAGAGGCCTGCGCGGGTCCTTGCCCTTTCACACGGGCGCCTAGCCCGCCACATCCCCCGGAGACCCCAGACGCCGGCCCGGGAGGTCTGCGCGGGTCCCTGCTCCTTTACACGGGCGCCTAGCCCGCCACATCCCCCGGAGACCCCAGACGCCGGCCCGGGAGGCCTGGGTGAGTCCCTCCTGCCTCATGCGGGAGCCTAGCCCAGCACATCCCCCGGAGACCCCAGACGCCGGCCCGAAAGGCCTGCGCGGGTCCCTGCCCTTTTACACGGGCGCCTAGCCCGCCACATCCCGCGGAGACCCCAGATGCCGGCCCGAGAGGCCTGCGCGGGTCCTTGCCCTTTCACACGGGCGCCTAGCCCGCCACATCCCCCGGAGACCCCAGACGCCGGCCCGGGAGGCCTGGGTGAGTCCCTCCTGCCTCACGCGGGCCTAGCTGGGCACATCCCCCGGAGACCCCAGACGCCGGCCCGAAAGGCCTGCGCGGGTCCCTGTCCTTTACACGGGCGCCTAGCCCGCCACATCCCGCAAAGACCCCATATGCCGGCCCGAGAGGCCTGCGCGGGTCCTTGCCCTTTCACACGGGCGCCTAGCCCGCCACATCCCGCGGAGACCCCAGACGCCGGCCCGGGAGCCTGCGCGGGTCCCTGCTCCTTTACAAGGGCGCCTAGCCCGCCACATCCCGCGGAGACTCCAGACGCCGGCCCAGGAGGCCTGCGCGGGTCCCTGCTCCTTCACGCGGGCCCAGCCCACCACATCCCCCGGAGACCCCAGACACCAGCCTGGGAGGCCTGGGTGAGTCCCTGCTGCCTCACGCGGGAGCCTAGCCCAGCACATCCCAGGGACCACGAGCGCCTGCGAGAGTGATTTGGGCAAGTCCCTTCCCCCAGGTGGGCACCTGGAATGGCAACTTGAGCAACCCGAATAGACGGGGGAGATAGGGCCAGCCTTCTGGACTTGCAGGCGACCTAGAGCAGTCCACCCCCCTGGACCCTGGAGTGGACCAGGGACTCCCCAAGGGCGAGGGCAGAGCCTGAAGGGTCGGACTGAGGGAACTCATTCAAGGGAAACTTGGAGGGGCAGAGCTCCATTGACTCCCAGAGAAAGGAGGGGGGATTGGGAGCTAGGCTCAATAGCGCCAGCAACCAGTGTGGCCAGGAGTGGAACTGCACCGCCGACAGAAATAAGGAGTAGAAAAGCAATAATACCCACTGCAGGAGGGCCGAACTCTAGGTAGCAAAGGGGAGGAGAAAGAGCCAGGTTCAACAAGCCCACCCAACAGCATCCTCTAGAATCACCTTCAGGAAGGGGACCAAAGCAGGCCGAAATTAGAAGCCACAGCACTCCAAAACACACCATTAAATACAAAGAATTATGCGTAAATCAAGGAAATCCCTAATATCTGGAGACAACATGACAAACCCTATTAAATTTCAATGTCCACCAAAATGCACAGATCCATGGGAAGAAGACCTAAAAGCGGTCATGAGGAAGGAAATGCAAGAATTACTAAAACAGATGAAAGAAACCCTAGCAACCGAGTATAAGAAAGCCATGGATGAAAGAATCAGCCAAATTAAAGAAGAAATGTCAAAGAACATGAGAGATTCCATACAAAAAGAAGTGAAGGATTTAAAAGACAAAGTAACAAGCCTTACAAGCAGAAACACAGAGTTGGAGAAGCACATCGAAGAACTCGAAGGAAAACAGCAATCAAAAAATGATCAAGAAACCAACAAAGAAATAAAAGGCAAAGCACTGGAAGGAAAAATCCAATATCTGAATAAAGACAAAAGAAACAATCTAAGAATTGTAGGTATACCAGAAGGAGAGAAATAGGGAAGGGGGAAGAACAGGTAGTCAGGGAGATAATAACAGAGAACTTTCCCACCCTCTGGAAAGACAATTCAGGCAAATCCAGGAAGTCAAGAGAGTCCCTAATAAAATAGACACTAATAAACCCACACCAAGACACATAATAATCCAAATGGCAAAAAACAAAGAGAAAGAGGAACTCCTGAAAGCAATAAGGGAGAAAAAAAACCTCAAGTACAAAGGAAAAGACATAAGAATCAAACCAGATCTCCCATTTGAAATAATTCAAGCAAGAAGACAGTGGAATGACATATTTAAACACTGAATGAAAGAAATTTCCAACCCAGGGTCCAATACCCAGCAAAACTATCATTCATATGGGAGGGCAGACTAAAAACATTCTCAAATATGAACGAACTTGAACTTTGTGCAAAAAAAATTTTTTGGGAATTTGTTCAAACTAAGCCGATACTAAGCGATTTACTCAGAGACGAATTACACAATCCAAACCCCCGATTGTAACAACAACCACCCCACACAATACAACTGCACAACAGTCCTCTCTATCAATAATTTCTCTAAATGTAAATGGACTAAACTCTCCAATTAAAAGACACATAGTAGAGAACTGGGTTAGGAAAAATAAACCGGACTTCTGCTGTCTACAAGAAACACACCTACAGTTACAGGATAAGCACAGGCTTAGAATAAAAGGATGGAAAGTAATCATCCAGGCCAATGGAAAACAAAAAAGAGCAGGGACAGCAATTCTCATATCAGATCAAATTGTATTCAACCTCAAGAAAGTGATCAGAGACAAAGAGGGTCACTACTTACTGATCAGGGGAACATTAGATCAAGAAACACTAACCCTGGTCAATATATATGCACCTAATCTAGAGTCAGCAAAATATGTGAGGCAACTACTGGCAAACCTGGAGAAACACATGAAGGGAAATGTGATAATAGTAGGGGACCTGAATACTCCACTATCACCACTGGACAGATCCACCAAACAGAAAAATAGCAAAGAAATAAGAGCTCTAAATGAAAAATTAGAAGATTTAGGGCTGATAGACTTATATAGAGCCCTCCATCCCCAGAAAGCAGAATACACATTCTTCTCAAGCCCACATGGAACCTTCTCCAGAATAGACCATGTCTTAGGATACAAAGCCAACCTATATAAGACCACAAAGGTAAGGATCATTAGAAGTACCCTTTCAGATCACAATGCAACAGAGGTTAAAATTGATATCAAGAAGAAGCAATGGAGAAAAACTAATACCTGGAGATTAAATAACATGCTGCTCAACAACACCTGGATCAAAGAACAACTCAAGGAAGAAATAAAAAGATTCCTTGAGACAAATGACAATGAAGAGACAACATGTCAAAATTTATGGGACACAGCAAAAGCAGTAATTAGGGGGAAACTCATAGCAATACAGGCCTATGTCAAGAAACAGGAAAATAACAAAACCAACAGTTTAAAAGATCACCTCAAAGAATTGGAGCAACAGCAACAGAGAAATCCAACCACAACCAGAAGGCAAGAAATAATAAAAACCAGAGCAGAAATAAACAACATCGAAACTAAGAAAACAATACAAAAAATCAATGAGACCAGGAGTTGGTTTTTCGAAAAAATAAACAAGATAGACAAACCATTGGCAAAACTCACCAAAAAAAAGAGGGAAAACACCCAAATCAATAGGATCACAAATGAAAGGGGAGAGATTACAACAGAACCCCATGAAATACAACATATCATGAGATCATATTATGAACAACTATACTCAACTAGGCTAGAGAACCCAGTAGAAATCGACAGATTCTTGGACAAACACCCTCTGCCAAAGCTGGAAAAGGAAGATCTAGAAAGTCTAAACAATCCAATCACCTCAGAGGAAATTGAAGATGTAATTAAAAAACTCCCTAAGAACAAAAGCCCAGGCCCAGATGGATTTACAGGTGAATTCTATCAAACATTTCAAGAGGACTTACTACCACTTTTCCATAGGCTTTTCCAAACCATAGAAAAAAACAGGAATCCTCCCCAACTCCTTTTATGAGGCTAATATCACACTCATTCCCAAAGAAGGCAAAGACACCACTAAGAAAGAAAACTACAGACCAATCTCACTAATGAACATAGATGCAAAGATACTTAACAAAATCTTAGCAAACCGAATCCAACACTTCATCAAAAAGATCATTCATCACGACCAAGTGGGATTCATACCAGGAATGCAAGGTTGGTTCAACATACGCAAATCAATCAATATGATACATCACATCAACAACATGAAAGACCAAAACCACATGATCATATCAATTGACGCAGAGAAGGCGTTTGACAAAATCCAACATCCTTTCATGCTAAAGACACTCAGCAAAATAGGATTAGAAGGAACCTTCCTCAAGATAGTTACAGCTATATATGAAAAGCCTATAGCCAACATTATACTTAACGGCGAGAAACTAGAAGCATTCCCACTAAGGTCAGGCACTAGACAAGGCTGTCCACTCTCTCCACTCTTATTCAATATAACTTTAGAAGTCCTAGCAATAGCAATCCGACAAGAGAAGGGAATCAAAGGAATTCAAGTAGGGAAAGAGGAACACAAGCTATCTCTATTTGCCGACGATATGATGATCTACATCAAAAACCCTAAAGAGTCCACAGTAAAACTCCTAGAAACAATCAACCAATACAGCAAAGTGGCTGGATACAAAGTAAATACACAAAAGACAGTAGCGTTTCTATATACAAACAATGAAGTTGAGGAGAGAGAGATTAAAAATACAATTCCATTCAAGATAGTATCAAAAAATATCAAGTATCTAGGAATCAACCTTACAAGAGAAGTGAAAGACCTATACCAGGAAAACTTCAAAACACTTCAGAAAGAAATTGAAGACGATCTAAAGAAATGGAAGAACATCCATGCTCATGGATAGGTAGAATTAACATAGTCAAAATGACTATCTTACCCAAACTTCTATATAGATTTAATGCAATCCCTATCCAAATCCAGACACTATTCTTTAAAGAAATAGAACAATCAATCACAAAATTCATCTGGAACCACAAAAGACCCAGGATAGCCAAACACATATTGAAAAACAAGAAGCTGGGAGGCATCTCCTTACCTAACTTGAAACTATACTATAAAGCCATAGTAATTAAAACAGCATGGTACTGGAACAGAGACAGGACCTCAGACCAGTGGGTCAGAACAGAATTCCCTGACATAAACCCCCAGATATACAGCCAACTAATATTTGATAAAAGAGGCAAGAATCTGAAATGGAACAAAGAAAGCCTATTCAACAAATGGTGTTGGTACAACTGGAAAACCACATGTAAGAAAGTGAAAATCGACCCATATCTCACCCCTTATACAAAAGTCAACTCAAAATGGATCAAAGACCTTGAAATCAGACCCGAATCTATAAAGTTTATCGAGAATAAAATAGGCAGAACACTCGAAGACCTATATATCAAAAAGGTCTTTGAGAATGGAGCACCAATGGCAAGAACTTTAGCATGTAATATAAACAAATGGGACTACATCAAACTAAAAAGCTTCTGCATGGCAAAACAAACCCTACTTAACGCAAGAAGACAGCTAACAGAATGGGAAAAAATCTTTTCACTCGACATATCAGATAAAGGCCTGATATCTAGAACATACAAAGCACTCAGAAAGCTGAGACCCTCAAAACCAAATAAAGCCATAAAAAAATGGGGAGATGAAATGAATAGACACTTCTCTGAGGAAGACAGAAGGATGGCCAACAAACACATGAAAACATGCTCACCTTCACTCATCATCAGGGAGATCCAAATCAAGACAACAATGAGATACCACCTTACACCAGTGAGGATGGCTCACATCAAAAATAATGGAAACAACCTTTGTTGGCGGGGATGCGGTATGAAAGGAACTCTCATTCACTGCTGGTGGGAATGCCCCTAGTCCAACATCTATGGAGAAAAGTCTGGAGAGTGCTCAAAGAACTCAGAATTGAGCTGCCATTTGACCCAGCAATTGCTCTCCTAGGCATATACCCCCAAGATGGAAGGGCATTCATTCCAAAATACGTATGCACCCCACTATTTATTGCAGCACTCAGTATAATAGCCAAATCGTGGAACCAACCTCGATGTCCAACAACAGATGAATGGATCATTAAGATGTGGTACATATACACAATGGAATATTACATGGCAGTCAGAAACGATACAATCACAGACTTTGCAGCAACATGGATGGACTTAGATCATGTTATGTTAAACGAAGTAAGTCAGAAGACAAAAGATAAACACAGAATGGTGGCACTATTCTGAAACACCTAGAACATATAGTTTAAACACAACTAATACCTAACAATCAAATAACAGGGTTTAACAGGGTAGAAACTTCGAACACTGTAATACTCAACATATACGTGGGAGCAGTGTCCAAAATTCATGAAAAAGGAGCAACACAAACACTTGACAACACATTATACCACAAAGAAAACAGCAACAACAGAAACAACAGCATTAAGAGAACAGGTAAGTAATCAGACTTCCAAAACAAAGGCCCACAATAATCCCTTAGAGTTCGTATACAGGAACACAAGTATAGAACACCAAGGGAAATCACGACTGCAATGGCAGCATACCATAGCACTATGTTTTAATGCCTTTATCTTACTATATTTTAAATAACCTCTCAGCTTTTCTGTCCACAGGTGCCCTTGGATACAAAGGGCGGACAAACTAAGATGGCAACTCGGGATACCACACGAGATACCATACATAGCATGCACTACGAGAGGGCCACGAGAAAACTCTCTAACATATACTTTATCTCTAGGTTATTCCTTCTTTTAGGAATTGAAGCAAGTGACCAGTCAGACCACCGAAGCAGTGCCTGTGATGTACAGACTTAAACTACAGGCTCTATTCTTCGAACACATTCAACCTAACCAGCATTCCCTTGCTATTCTCCCCTCTCTTCTCACTACTTTTTTTTTTTAATTCTATTCTTCTCTTTACTTTTTCCCCTTTCTCTTCTCCTTTTCTTTCTAAGGTATTTTCTCTTTCCTCTCCCTGCATACCCCTCCCATATACCTTCCCCTGTCTCCCCTCTGGAAATCCAACTATCCCTTCACCCCTCAATTCCATCCAGATCTCCCACCATATTAAAACTCTTCACCCTCAATCCTTAATCTATTAGGCATCAAGGCCGACCTCCTACCCAACGAAACAGTACCCAGCACCCAGGCGAGGGGACACCCAGTCAAACCCACACCTCGTCTCCTGCAAGAAAAGACAGCCAACTCCCTGCAGACTCATGCTGTGCGGCCTTCCCTACCAACTCCCCTAACGTGGACTGTTTCTTGAAACCGGATCTAGGTCCAAAAGTATCCCCAACGCAAGAACTCTTCCAAGACCTCCCTGCCACAAATTTTTACCAATCTGAAGAAGGTCAGGGGGTGGGATAGGAAGATGCCTGGGAACCCACACACCACAGGAAACACCCAAAAGACAATGGGAAAAACTGTACCTCCAACATAGGCATAAGACTGGTAATACACCACCTCTTTACCTACTCTCCCCCAAATGTAAGGTAGTCTTTTGCACCACTTTGGTCCTTTAAAAAACCTCACTAACTCACCTTAAATTTTTTTTTTAATTTTTTAATTTTTTTTAATTAATTAATTTATTTTTTAAATGTTTGTCCTACATATACATTTGTGAGCGCATACATTTTTATTTCTTTTTTTTTTTTCTTTTCCTCGCTTTTGGGTATGTGACCTGTTTCTGTTATCCCCTCTGTCCACCCACAAATACACAGACATTATAATGTAGCACCACTTCCCCTGCAAAGGCACACCAAATAAAGGGGAAATCTTACACATAAAAAAAAAGAGCTCTTGTCTACTAGAGATGGGAACTCATAGTTGTTTACAAAACAGGGATATCTCCTACCTTGAAAATATGTCATGTGGAATCAACTTAGACCTCAGGTGATTAGATACCATTCATCCAGCCTTGAACCCTGGATCCCAGACATAGAAACGGCACAGTTCCTCACAACAGTGGCAAGAAACAAATCCCAGCCGGGACAGCCTTAATACTGCGGGGTCAACAACAAGGGCCAACTCTAACATGATTTCCTGACAATGAGGAAAATCTGAACATCCTGACCTTAGAGCAGATTAACCTACCTTACCAGCTAACGACAAGACACAACCAGAAGTCTTGGCACCCTTTGGTAGGTCCAAAAGCCAAGATCGTGATTTATAGTTGACTGGCTGCTAGAACTACGACCAGACGGTATACATCTTGGGACCAAAAAAAAAAAAAAAAAAAACCCCAAGTTTAGGGTTTGAACTATGACCTGCACAATAACCAGGATCCCCAGTCCCAAAGGTCCGGCAGAGAAAATTGTAACGGAACAGGGCTTTTGGAAGCACAAAGAAAGATGCTATCCTAGGTGCCACCCTAGGATCAGGGCAAAGACCAAGATCACCAACCACAGAAGATGGATTAAAATGATACGGAGGTAACAGAACCTCTAGAACCACAAAGACTGACTTCATCATAAGTCCCACTTCAGGAGCTGTGCAGAAACTGAGACCTCTAAACACAGAACAGAAGTCTTCCACACCCCAAAAAAAAAAAAAAAAACCACCACCGGGAGAGTAAAGGCTCCTGAGCAAAGTCTAGTGTTGATCCCATGACAGTATGCTCCAAGGACGGAGAAACCCCATATCTCTTAGGCCAAGTGAATTCCTTTTCGAATGACCCCAATATTTACTGTGCCAGGGCAGGAGGGAAAAAATAAAAATACAAAAAGCACAAAACCTTGGTTATTATCTATATATTTTTTACCTCCATTTATTATTGTTGTTATTATTTGTATTCACCTATCTATTTTGGTCGATTTCTCTGTTTGGGAGTGATTATTGAAATTGTCCCCAACCATACTTATATTTTCTCTTTCTTTCTTTTCTTTCGTTATGTGCTATGCCATGTTTCTCATTTCAAGACCATGGCGTGTTTTTTTTGTTTGTTTGTTTTTGCTGGTTTTGCTTTTTGTTGTTTGTTTGTTTGCCTGTTTTTTTTTTTTGTGGTGCTTATCGATACGGCTCAAGCCCTCACTAGATATTTGACACTTCTTTTGGTACTGGTGGAGTGTTTCACCTTCTTTTTCTCCATCTCTCAAATCGATGATGAGAGCCTCTAGAAGGATTCCGCCCAGTTTCGGGGTATTAGATCCTTACCCCAGTTTATTACTTTTCTCTTTTCCAAACAAAACCACACAAATTGAACTAGCTAGTCCTGCCTCCAGTTAGAGGGGGAACTAAGGGAGGCATCAAGACCAAACAGGTGCAAGACTACTAAGTTGTGGGTTAGATACAGAGGGGACCACATATTCTAGCCGACCTGGGATGAGGGAAGAGGAAATGGGAGGTAGGACAGAAACGGAGGTGTAGGGAGGACAATTTGGTGATGGGAATCCCCCCTGATTTTATGTAAATATGTACCTAAAATATTATTGTCAACACTATGTAAACCATTATGATCAAAATAAAAATTAAAAAAAAAATACAATCTCGGGGCCGGTGAGGTGGCGCTAGAGGTAAGGCGTCTGCCTTGCAAACGGTAGCCAAGGAAGGACCGCAGTTCAATCCCCCGGCATCCCATATGGTCCTCCCAAGCCAGGGGCGATTTCTGAGCACTTAGCCAGGAGTAACCCCTGAGCATCAAACGTGTGTGGCCCAAAAGACCAAAAAAAAAAAAAATGCAATCTCAAGTTGTGGTCTGGGCCTCAGGCATCAGTGATTCCTTATAGTACAGCTGCTCCCAGCCTGAGCATGGCTTGTGCTCATCACAGACCTACCATATGTCTAAAAAGTTAGCTATCGATGTGTGAGGGACTTTAAATGAAGTGATGTTTATTGAATATTTCTAACCAGCCTGGCATATGGTTAGGATTGAACATGCTTTCTTTTTAAATTTTATTTTATTAAAACCATTGTGATCTACAAAGTCCTTCATAGTTGAATTTCAGATGTACAGTGAATCAGGGCCATTTCCACCACCAATGTCAACCTCCCTCCACCAATGATCCCAGATTGCATCCTATACCACCACCCTTTGCCCCATGTATATCAAGCCCATTTAAATTTAGATTGTTAACATTTAGTTATCCTGATTCTATTGTTGTTGACTTTGGCTTGGATTTTTAGTTCTGTTCTTTTTTTCTCCACCAATGCACCTGAGACCACAAAATAAAAGGGGGGGGCAGTTTTTTTGCATAGGTGCAGCAAAACTTGGGGAAAATATAAAGGCCTAAAAACAGGGAGACCCTACCCATGAAGCATCCTGCCATAAGACCAACTATAGGTGTGAATATACTAAGTTGTCTGACCCCAAAGTCTTTCTTCATGGGCCCAGTAAAAGTGCTCCTCAATCAAGGTTGTAGCAGTCAGGTTTCTGTAATTAGAGATCTTGGTTTTAGCACAAGATATTAAGTCAAAATCAGAGTGTCATGGAGTGTTTTCAGGTTTCATCTCAGTTAGGTGGTGATGCAGAGAAACCTGCTTTAAAAGCCTGTTGTTACTGTTGTTACTATTTTCAAATCATCCAAGTGTCATATTAACCCACCCTTGAGAAAGTTGGTGCCACGGCAGCATTAGGATCTTCCTGGTAGAAGTTATATTCCTGGTATTGTTGCAGAAAAATGTGCTGGTTTCGAAGATGGGATCCAAGATTCAGGGGTGAACGGCTGATGTCTGATTGACTAAAGCCTAAATCAAGTCACTGTGATAAATATTCAGTATGAAAGGCCTCCCTGCAATATAAAATTTAGGAGTTCTTATCCATATTAGATAAGAACTTATTTTTATACATAAGATTTCCTCATTTTAATGTGCCTATGCAAAAAGGAACAATGCCACATGAAACTACTAGTGCATATTGGGGTAAAAATAACAAGCTAAACAATCTCTATAAAATGGTTCTAGCATGAACTCAGACCCCAAGAGAAACTTATCTACTATAATTTTCTACTAAACAAATCAAAAAGGGATGGGGAAAACTACCTCTAAATAAGGAAATACACACGAAGAATTACAACTATTAAAGAAAAGGAAATAGATCTAAAGAAATATACAAATAAAAATACATATATCCCCTTTAAGTCTTTGGAATAGCCTGGGGGTGAATAAAATTGAGAGTACAGCTTTAGCTGATGAAGTGGTCTTGTGGGGTCTAAAATACTTTTCCTAGCACTCATGGCTCTGTTATGTCCTCAAGCTGGGGTATCTCAAAAGTCAAATCTGGTAGTGAGCAACAGTCCACAGTGAAGGGAGGAGTAATCTCTGCCATTTTATTTCTGATCAAATTTATTTGAGTATTTTTCTTTTTTTTTTTTTCTTGTGAGTCTTGCCAGTTATTTGTCTGTGTTGTTTATTCTCTCAGAATACCAGCTCCTGGTCTCATTAATTCTTTGTATTGTTTTCTTTGTTTCTATATTGTTGATTTCTGCTTCGGTTTTTATTATTTCTTTTCTTCTGCTTGTGTTTGGGTTGCTTTGCTGTTCGTTTTCCCGATATTTAAGGTGTCTCTTTAGATTGTTGATTTTATTTTTCTTTTATCCTAATGTGGGCCTGTATTGCTATGAGTTTCCCCCTAATTACTGTTTTTGCTGTGTCCCATTGATTTTGGTAATTTGTTTCTTTATTATCATTAGTCTCAGGAATGTATTTCTTCCTTGATTTCCTCTTTGATTCAGCTCTTGTTAAGCAGCATGTTGTTTATTCTGCAAGTGGAAGTTGTTTTCCACATCTTCTTCTTGCGATCAGTTTTGATCTCTGTGTTATTGTGGTCTGATAGGGTATTTGGTATAATTTTTATATCTGTGACTTTATGTAAGTTAGACTTGTATCTTAAAATGTGGTCTATCCTAGAGAAGATTCCATATACACTTGAGAAGAATAAATATTCAGTTCCTTTTTTTTTTTCTGGTTTTTGGACCAGACCCAGTGATGCTCAGGGGTTACTCCTGACTATACACTCAGAAATTGCTCCTGGCTTGGGGGACCATATGGAATGCTGGGTGATGGAACCATGGTCCATCCCGGGTTAGCTATGTGCAAGGCAAATGCCCTACCCCTGTGACACTGCTCTGGCCCCAAATATTCAGCTTTTTGAGGAGGTAAGGTTCCGTATAGATAATTAGTCCTAGTTCTTCTAGTTTCTTATTTAGGGCTCTTATGTCATTGCAAGTGTTCTGCCTAGTGGATCTGTCTAGTGGCAATAATGGCTTGTTTAAATGTCTCACTACTATCATGTTTCCATCCATGTTTCTCTAAGTTTGTGAGCAAAAGCCTTATGTATTTTGCTGGCTTTATATTTGGTGTATAAATGTTGATCAGAGCTCTTGGTCTATTGTTCCCCTTATTAATAAGTAGTGTCCATATTTGTCTTTTAGTTCTTTCTTAAAGTTGAATGCAATTTGTTCTGATATAAGTATGGCTGTCCTAACTTTTTTTGTTTTCCAGTTGCTTGTATAATTGTTTTCCATCCTTTTACTCTGAGCCTGTGTCTATCCTGAACTTTTAAATGTGTTTCCTACATGCAGCAAATGTCTGGGTTTTGTTTTCTTATCCAACCTATTACCCTGTGCCTTTTGATGGGAAAGGTTAGTTCGTTGACATTTAAGGAAACTATTGACAGAGGGTTGATTATATTGTATAGGAATGTTGTTGTTACCATTGAGAATTTAGTTTATGTAATTGCTCTTTGAGTAGTTCATTTAGGGTCTGTTTGATTATACAATATTGTGAGTTCTTTTTTGTCCAAAAATGTTTTTAATCATCCCTCCCATGTAAATAAGTGTTTTGCTGGGTAGTAGAACCTAGGTTGAAAGTTTCTTTCATTCAGTAGTTTGAATATGTCATTCCACTCTTTCCTTGCATAGATTATTTTAAATGGAAGATCTGGTTATGTTCTTATGTTCTTTCCTTTATACTTGAGTTTTTTTTTCCTTCACTGCTTTAAAGATCCCTTCTCTCTCTTTGAGTTTTGCCATTTGGAAAACTATATATCTTGATGCTGTTCTGTTAGGATCTATTTTGTTTGGCACTCTTTTTGCATCTTGGATTTGAGGACCAACCTCTTCCCAGAGAGTGGGAAAGCTCTCTGCTATTATCTCCCTCAGTACTTATTCTTCCCTCTTTTGCTTTTTTCTCCCTCTACTGTTATTCCTATAATTCATAGATTATTTCTTTTGTCTCTGTTCATTGAGTACTTTCATTTTCTTTCAATGTTTTGTCATCTCTCTTTTCTTTTTGGCTTCTTTATCACTGCTGACTTATAATTTGTCTTCAATTTTATCTATGTGATTCTCCACTTGTGTAATTCTACTATTATGACATGCTAACAGTTTTTTAATTACTTCATTTTTATCTGTATGGATTTTCTCATCTTCTGAATGGAAGTTTTAGGTGATATGCTACATGTTAAAGGTACCTGACCTGAATTCTTATTTTTAAAGACTCAACACACAGTGCAGGTAGGTAGTCTTCCCTTTTAAGTATTTAGTCTGGGACCTAGACTAGATTTTAGACCTCTATTTTGTGTTTCCAGGACAACCTTTTAATGTCCCTTTTACACTCATCTTCATTAAACTGGCAACTTTTCAGGACAAGAATTGGTTTATTTAATCATTACTTCTGCAAAGTCTAGAGTTATCCACACCTAGCAGGCATGTGGTAACTACCAGATGAACTGAATTGGAATCACCTTGCTCACTTCTTGTGCAGGGACAAATGGCTCTCCCTGCCTATTGGTTATTCCCAGTTCAAAATCTTTCTTCTATTCCTCAGTCTTTGTGGTTATTCTTCTGTAATAGCTTCAGAAACTTCCCTGAATGCTTCCCTGCATCTGCTCACAGCTATCAACCAGGTGTGGTTCTTAGTATTATCAGGGAATGGAAGGAAGCTGGTCCCACTCTCTAACTCTGATCACGTTTGTTCCTTCCAACATTTTGCAGTTTCAGTTTGGCTCTATAAGAACATATCAGTCTTTTCAACCATTGCATGTTGTTGTACGAAAAGCACCTAGTATTTCCATCAGTTTTGCCCCTACCTCTTCCCCCACATCTACTTGGAATGATTTTTCTACAGATGTTTTAACCCAAGTTTGCCAAGATTTTCAGAAGGCCTTTCCCAGCTTTTCTAACTGCAGGACAATGACAGGTAATGTTTCTCTGTTTCTTACATCATTCACAGAGAAAAAGATGGAACCACAGAAATGATCTACCCATAGCCCCTGGGGCCTCCTGCTGAACATTTTTCTTCCTTTCGTTGGGCCACAGGCTGGAGGCCATGCTATTCATCATTTGTCTGGCCTTAAATTGTTTAGAAAGATGGATTCCATTTTCAGAAAGTAAAACACATATAAGTCGCATCTCCTCTCTCTTCACTTCCTTCCCCTTCTCTTCTTTTCTCCTGTCTGCTCCTTCCCTCAGCGTTTCTTTCCTCTCATCCAGATTAGAGTGTAATTGTACAGATGAGGGATCTAAGTAATATAAGTTTAGATCTGTAATGACTCTGTAATCTTGGGAGAGATTCTGTACCTTGATTCATTTATCTCAAATTTGCTGATAATTATCCTGTATCTATCCCATAAGATTTCTTAAGTATTAAAATGTAATAGATACGAGTCATAATGACTGAAGGGTAGAACACTTGCAGAGTATGTGTGGAGCTTGAGTTTGTCAGTACCTCATGTTTCAATCCACTTCAAAAAAACAATGTAATTTATGAAGATTTACAAATATGTCTAATACAAGATGAATTCAATATAGGTGTCAAGAATCTTACTACTACTCTTATTTCAATACCTACTACTGCTGTCACTATTAGCACTAATATTAATACTACTACTAACTAGCATGATTGATATTTATTTTGTGTTTATTGTCACCAGCCTCTAAGGCCACTAATCCCCTTAGTTAAGCCTAAAAGATGGTTCCAAGTAAAGTTTAAGGGTTTTTTTTCTGGGGGTAGGGGTGTTGGGCCACAGTGGGTGGAATGCTTAAGGGTTACTCCTGGCTCTGCACTCAGAAATCACTCCTGGCAGGCTTGGGGAGCATATGGGGTGCATAGAATCTAACCCAGGTCTATCCCAGGTTGGCCACATGCAAGGCACATGCCTTACCACGGTGCTATTGCTCCAGCCCTAAAGTTTCAGCTTTCAAGTGTTCTATGAAAGGTTCCTTTCTAAGACATGTATATCCATTATTTAATTTTCATAATATGCCTATAAGATAGTGTTAAATCCAGCTAATAAATAAAATGGAGGCTTAGCTCTTCCCAATGTTACATGGATATTATGTAAATGATGCTAGGTCTCATTCTCAGGCCTGTATATACAAGTGAAGACCGTGTGTTGGATTTTTCTGGAGGGTTTGTTACAACATCAGTTGCTGGGCTCTGTCCTAGAATCAGGCACTGTAAGTCTAGAATGTAGCTTAAGAATCTGCATTTCATAAGTCAGAGGGAGAGAAATAGATACAGAATAGACTCACTCATCTGTGGAATTTAAAAAAAAAAGACAGTATTGTAATAATATCCAGAGACCATAGAGATGAGGGCTAGAAGAACCAGCCCACAATCCGAAGCTTACCACAATGAATGGTGAATGCAGTTAGAGCAATAACTACACTAACAATTATCATGACAATGGTAGTGAGTGAGATAAATAGAATGCCTGTCTCAAATACAGGCAGGGGAAGTGGGGAGGAGGGTGATAGGGGGCATCGGTGGTGGATGTTTGCACTGGTGAAGGGGGGTGTTCTTTTTATGACTGCAACTCAACTACAAACATGTTTGTAATCATGGTGCTTAAGTAAAGACATTATTATTTTAAAAATGTTCCACATCAATTAATTAATTAATCAAAATTAAAAAGCATCTGCATTTTTACTTTGATGTTTTTTGAAATACTAGTTACAATAATCAAGATCTGGAAACAAAAGCAGACACTGCATAAAGAAATTGCAGTGTGGAATGCTATTCAGCTCTAAGAAATTTTGAAATCATGCAATTTGTTACTACACCAATGGAATTAGAGGGGATTATGCTGAGTGAAGGTAGTCTCAGAGAGAGAGAGAAAGAGAGAGAGATACAGAAAAATTTTATCTCATATGTGGGATATGAGAATCATAGTAAGGGAATAATAAATAGTAAGGGAAAAATAAATGGAAACAGACCCTGAGAGTGGGCCTGCAGAATTAAGTTTACCAAGAAAGTGAGCACTATAGGAGGAGACACTGAGACATTGGTGGTAGGACACTGACATTATGATAGAATATGATGTAGGAGCATTGTGTGCATAAAATTATTATTAATGATACTGTAAAACACAATGCCTAAATAAAAATTTGAATTTGCATTTTATAACTACATTTCTTTATTTTAGATACTGTGGTTTACAGTTATTCATAATATAGTAATTTTTGACAGTATTCCAACACCAACCCCATCTCCAGTTTAACATTCCCTCCATCTTTGTCATCAGTTTTCAACTTCCCTGAAGACTATCCTTTGGCAGGTACAAAATAATTTACTTAACATTACTTGGTATAACTGTATGGTAAGATATTTATCAAAAAAAGGGCTTCATCATAAGAAATTTGTGAAAATTATCATATCTCACAATGGCATCTTGTGTCATTATAGGAAGGCCTACTGTGTTGTTAGTTGAGCTTTCTGTTGTTGGCTTTGTTTGTTGAATTTATGTGGTTTCTATCAAAATTTCACATTTAATTTGATGTATTCTAACTGAGAAATCAGTACTAAAATTATAGGGCTGTCATGCAGCTGCTATGTGGTTCCGCAATTCACATCTTTGGAGATAAGTGGAGCTGAGTTGAAGATGACTTATGGTGAAAGCAGTGGTTCACTGCAACTAGCTGCAATACCTGTATATCCATGAGATTTTGCTGCTAGTTGTGCCTCTCTTTGGAGAGTTAGATGAGTCTATGGCATTGGATGCTTGAGTAGACAAGGCAGATGTCTCTGTATAGTGGGTATGGCTGCTTGGCTCTAAACTGCCTGGAGATGTTAGCTACAAAGCCAGTATACCTGTAGTTCATTGATGGGTAGGAGTCTCTAAAGAGATGAATAAAAAAACAGAAAAGTTGGGCCATTGACATGTGGTAATTATAGGGCAGTTCTCAGTGTGCAGTATTCAGGGACTTCAGCAGGGCAGTCTCCCTCAGAAGGGCCCCATTGTGAGCAGCTGGGAGGCCCATATGTCCATGAGATTTTCCTGCTTGTTGGAGCCTCTTTTGAAAGTAATACAAATCTATTGTGTTGCCCCTTGTGTAGACATAGGATAAGTTTCTGAATAGTGTGTATGGCTGCCAGGACTTCTGGAACTACTGAGGAGTAGTGGGGAGGTAGCCTGACCTTGCTGCAAACTGTACTTGGAGATGTCAAGCACAAAACCCGAATACCTGGAGTTTGTTCTGATATGCATTTCTATAAGTTTCCAGGTCAGGCATTGTTTTTATGAAAAGACTTATTGTATTAGGGATTGGTACTGACTTATTCTCAAAACAGACATCAGCCTTTAGTTACTGTCTTAAATTTTGGCCAAAAATCTTAATTAAGAGTTATATTTTTTTGCTGTACAAATAGAGGGAAACATTTCTGCTTATCATTCCATGAGTGATATTTCAGGGGACCTTATAATGTTATCTCAAAGTCTTTTTTTTGGGGGGGCGGTTTTTTGGGCCACACCTGGCGGTGCTCAGGGGTGACTCCTGGCTGTCTGCTCAGAAATAGCTCCTGGCAGGCACGGAGGACCATATGGGACACCGGGATTCGAACCAACCACCTTAGGTCCTGGATCGGCTGCTTGCAAGGCAAACGCCGCTGTGCTATCTCTCCGGGCCCTATCTCAAAGTCTTAAACATGTTCACTGTAGCTAGTGCTCTGTAGGTTCATCTTATTTGACTTATTATTTTTTAGTTTCTTATTTTTATTAGTTTTAGAACAATCATTTATTTCAGGAGCTTTTCCTGAAAAATCAATCATGACACTGACCATAAAGAAATATTGACCATATAGATTTTCCAACAGCACTTCATGGAGAAATGCAGGAGACAGACTATCTTGGGCTTGGTGAAGAGTTTGAAGAGTTTGATGATAAATTTTAGGTCATCTTGAATGAGATAGCCAGATTAAACATTTTTTCTCAACATGTCTATGAGACCGTTTGAGGATGAGACTTACATTTAAATTGATTAACCCATTAGCTTTTCTTCCTCAATGAGAGTGTGGGTATCATGCAATCCAGTAAGAGTTTGAATAGGACAAGAGGCCTGAAGGCCTGCCGGAATTTACTCTCTTCTTCCCTTCCCTGTGGATTGTGAAAATCATGGAACTTAGCTTCCAAAAGCATTATTCTCTTTCTCTCTCATTCACTCTATCTCCCACTCTCTCACACACACATATGCACACACATGTACACACATGTAGAGATACACAACACTCTTTCTGTTAATGAAGATTTATACTTTTTGATATAAATTTAAATAGTTTCCGTCTTTGTGTTTTTTAGGTAAATCCATCAAAATAAAATTTTGTACATACTTTGACCCAACTCTGAGTTATTTATGACCTATAGGTTTACAGAAGTGCATAGGGTATTTGAATAGGATGCTCATTGAGGAAAATGCTGGAAACCATGAAGAACTGATTAAATAGAATGTATTATACCCTCATGAGTTACAGTTGTACTCATACAATGGGCTAGTTCTACAAACAATAACAAAGGATTATTATTAAGTTAAAAAAGGCAACTTTCTACATGATATTTATTGTATGATTTCATTTGTGTTAAACAAAAATATCTTAAGCCTGTGCAGTATTGATCTCTGGGGAGTAGGATGGGGGAGGCAACTGCTCTTGAAAAGGAACCTGGACTTTTACTTTTTTTTATAGTTTTTACTTCAACGGGATATCTTTCACTTGTCATTCCATATTTGAAACAAAAACATATTCTTCCTCTTTCTTCTTTGAAGTAACCCTGCTTTGCAGAGGGTTTTTTTTTTCTCCCTCAATCTAATTATTGCCCTGAACAAACACTGCAGCTCCATCTGAATTTGAAGGAGTCCAGGACACATGGGATGTGTGGGCAGCATGAGAGTCAGGAGACCCATGCTTCTCTCTGTGTTTTCTCTCCACCTAAAGGTAAGACAATCAGCAACCTCACAGCTCTGAGCTTCAGTTTCTTCCTTTAGATCTGAGGCTCCACCACTAGGTTTCTGTTGGGATCTCTCTTAGATAAATGACCTTCTCCAACCCCATATTGCTCCCTGTTCACAGAGCCCATCCTGCCTTATATGGACAGCTGCTAACACCTACCTCTCACACTAGGTGCCATTGATGCTGATGGGCAGCTGAGAGCCTTTGCTTTACCGCAGAACCATTCTATTTTGGGGCTGCTATCAACCATTTCTCATCTCAGACTGGCCTTGGTTATCTAAATGGCCCAGGGGAGACGAGAAAACAGATGGAGTTCTCCCTTGGTTGAGGTTTAAAGTGGGTTTCTGTAGACAATCCTGTCACTCAAATGTCAGGAGTGGTCATGACTAGTGTCCTGAGACACTGCTGGCTGGATCACCTGTTTATAAAAGGACCGGAACCCCCCCTCCCCAGGGTAACCTCCAATTCTCTAAACATAACACTGTGGCTCTAAAAATCACTCAGCTGTGTATGTATATATGTGTGTCTTTGTGTGAGAGTATGTGTGCATTGTGTGAGAGAGACAAAAATGTGTGTGAGAATATGTGTGTGTATGACAGTGTGTGTATAAGAGAGCATGCGTGCATGAATGTGTGTGACTACCTCTTTTTAAGAACTCCCTCAGTGCCTGCATGGGCATAGCATCTAATCTCCCATCTTCCTACATGTGAACAATGTCATTTCATACACTGAAAACTGGGACTTAGGAAGAGAAAGTAACTTTAAGCACATTTATTAGAGACCAGGTTGGCTTTGAGAAGTTGTCTTAAAGGGGAAACATAAATTCTTTTTGTTTGGATTTTTTTGGGGGGCACACCCAGTGATGCTCAGGGGTCACTCATGGGACGGCAGGGAATCGAACTAAGGTCTGTCCTAGGTCAGTCACATGCAAGGCAGATGCCTGACTGCTGCACCACCTCTCCAGCCCCCCATAAATTTTTTTTTTATCTCCATTAGCCTTGCTATTTTGTTCTGCTCTAGACTGAGGCATAAAAAAGATCACAGGTTCCAAACCCTCATTCCAGTGACAATTGAAGGGCAATCTTCTTAATTTCTCCCCAACACACCCTTCTCCTCATCAACCAGCAGATTTGGGTTATTCTCATTTTCTTTCTCCACAAGATATTTGTTTAAAACAATAAAAACCTTCTGGTTAGCTGTGTTTGCCAATTTGTGGTGGCTGCATGAGGGAAGATTTCTTCCAGCACTGAAAAAGATAAAGTATGAAATGAACATTTGTGTGTCCTTGAAAATTGGGACAGGCTGTGTGTCCAAAGTTTGCATAAAGCTCTGAATCAATTGTACTGGTTTGGGCATTTCTTGGAAAATGACCAAAAGTTCTTGAAATATGGATTTAGGAAGTAACTGGAATGGAGCTTGGTTTTTCAGTGACAAGTTCCACCTTATCTCATGGGTCTCTGTTGCTGAAATTATAAGCATATGTTCCACTGATATTGAAAATAAATGTATGAGGACAACAAATGGCATTGTAGGACATGGTGAACCCAATAGGAAACGATTATTGGGAAGTTTCTACATATCTGGGAGACAAGTATCTTGGCAGTTTTTATTTAAGACCAACTATCCAAGCTAGTATTTAATATCCCAGGCCTGATTACATTCCAATTGGTGCCCATATGTCAGCTTCTTGCATCTTTACAAGCTCTTTCATCATTTTTATTGAGAATTCTTTATTAATATCATTTTTTAAACACCTTGATTAAAATATGATTGTAGTTGGGTTTCAGTCATGTAAAGAACACCCCCCTTCACCAGTGCAACATTCCCATCACCAATGTCCCAAATCTTCCTCCTTTCCACCCCACCCCAACCCGCCTGTACTAGACAGGCTTTCTACTTCCCTCATTTATTATCTTTGTTATGATAGTTCTCAATGTAGTTCTTTCTCTAACTGCACTCATCACTTCGTGGTGAAATTCATGTAATGAGCTGGACCTTCTAACCAATAGGGTATTCTGTAAGAAGAGAGGGAGAGAAGAATATGGGTGCTCCATAGAATGACTATAACCTCACATGAGGATGCCTACTCTCCAACTAGAAGCTACTTGGTTAGTCTTGACTTTTCTTGGCTTCTCTAAGTCCTTCTGCTTTCCCTGTGAATTCACTTTCCCATGCAACCTTTGTATCTCTCCTTACTCATGGGAAAACTCTAATCACTTTTCCATAAAACTAAACTATTTCTTCTCTAGAGTTCTGGTAAACTTGGTGCTATTGCAAAAGAGGATGCACATACATTTTAAAAAGTTGTTTTGTTTTGGGGAGAGAGGGACTCCCAAGCAATGCTAAAGGGAAGTCTGTTGGAGTGAGGAGTATGGACTATCAAGCCAGAGGTTCAATTAAAAGGCCTGAGGATGGGGTGCTGCTCAGGCCTGTGTAGGGGATTACTTGGGCCAGCAGAGGGGGTGCTTAATGACTGCCAGAACTATATTCAGTGATGTTGGAAAGACTGTAGGTTCCAGGATTGAAACCCAGATTGGGCACATGCAAGGCAGTTACCTAACCCTGCCACCACCAGAGCACACTAGAAGTTGTGCAAAGATGCAGAGAATCTTTCAGGGATCACAGGACGGTCTGTCTGTTTCCACCCTGCATCTATCTCTTAATACAAGGTCAGGCACATTGTTGTAACTTTAACACACATTTGTTGCATCAAGGAACTAATTGTAATGAAACATCTGCAACCATTCATTCTGTTCTTTCTGGAAAGAACTCCTGAATATTTCTTGAGGGTAACCTGGCCTTCCTCACTCAATGCATATGACGCAGGTAGAATAGTGCAACATGTTTGACCCCTAGGAGAGGCATGTGGCCTAGTCCTGGACAGGGACTGGGATATTTCAGACAGGCACATGATACTGTAAGAGTCAATGCTCGGATTCGAACCACCGTCTGTTCTGCATCGGCTGCATGCAAGGCAAATGCCATACTGCTGTGCTATCTCTTTGACTCCAGGTACAAACTCTTTAAAGACACCATCAAACTGTCGATGTATTCAGGAGGGTAAATCAGAAAAGAAACTAAAAACAATCCCTTATTCTCTTCTTTTTTCTCCCTTCTTCTCTCCTATTTCTTCCTTCTTCTCTCTTTGTTCCTTCCCTTCCTTGTTTCTTCCCTTTCTCCCTCTCTTCTTTCCTTCCTTTTCTCTATTCCTCTGCTTCCTCTTGTCCTTTTTCATTTTCTTCTTCTACTCCTTTCTCCCTTTTCTTTTCTCATCTCCTTTGAAGCCTTCTTTCTTAATCCCCTTTCTTTTCTCCCTTATTTCCTTCCTTTTCTTTCCTTCCTCCCCTTTCTACTCCTTTATTCCTCCCATTCTTCCCTCTGTCTTTCTTCAAACATTCATTATGGACCCATTTGACTATGTGTATGTGGCAAGCTTGGGCTATAATACTAACTAAACAGTTTCATTTCTTCCCTCTGAAGATGGAACTGAGCCTTCTGGGTAGATTATTTTCTATATGTCATTTTAGGTAGTAGCAGCACTTAGAGAGCTAGACCTTTCTTTTCGGGAACTTGAGAAAGCCGAGCTACTCCTTTCTCCCCAAATCCAGAGACTTTCAATTTTCAGATCTTTAGGACTAGCAAACTCTAAAAGACCGCTTCCTCCATTTACTTTTCAAGTACATTCCTTGTGTACACATACTCATTTCTTCCATAACATGCATGCTACAAATCTTTGATCTCTCCTGACTCGGTTAAAGACTTTTCCTCTTTTCAAGGGAATTTTAGATAATTGAAGAAAGATGAAAATTTCTTCCAAAAGAAAGACTTCTTTCTTTGTGAAATGGAGGCATTAGTGTCACCTGCTCCCTAAATGTCTTGAAAAAAAAATCAAATGATATTATATATGTACATTATTTAGCATAGTAAACATGTTAACTATTTCTAAAATCATTTTATTGCATTTTAAAATAAGAAAACATTATCTTTTTCCCTAATTGTATTTTGGGCATCTGGTAGAGAAAGCGTGAGTTTTTAATTATTTTACATGAGCAGATATTGTTTTTCTGTTTCACAATAGTCAAGAAGACAAGGCTTGTAAAGATGAGGCATGCTTATTATGAAATACTTAAGATAAAAGAGAAACATATACTTTTATGATAACCTCAAATAATTAGTATCAGGAAATGAGATTTCATATCTTTCTAAGCAAATGTTTGGATTTCAGTGCTTCCAGCAACTATACAGATATACAACAATTTCAAATTTAATTAGAATTGGTTAGCATTTATAGCAGTATATTCATCTCCACACTGTCAGCCAGAAGCAGTATGTCACTTCTCTGGGCATTGTCCTCTGTGTAGAGTTGAAGTAGCTGTAGGCTGTGTACCTGGGGGAGATAGAGAGAAAGAGACACAGAGAGAGAAAGAGAGAGAGCACTCCATTAATTAGTTTTACTTAAAAAAAAAAACTAAGAAGTCTTATCTCTCAAATGGTCTCTGATTTTCTTCAAATTTCATTAACCTTGGCTGGGTGAAAACTCCATTCTAGATTCTGTGGCAGTCTAATGTCCCATTCTGAATGGACTTGAACTCCCTGCAAAAAATAAATGAATAAATAAAAGAATGGATGAAGACCATCACATCAAAGCAGACTGGAGCAGAACAGGGCTCAGAAATCCTTGAAGGTTGTCTTGAGGTGAGATATAGATGTGAAGGGAAACCAATGTAATGGTTGTCTCTTTGATGTTTTTTGGATGGGGAAAGAATGCCTGAAAAAGAAACAGACATAGGTTGGCTAAATTATTTTATAAATATATGAGTGTGTTATGCTCATTGTTTTGTAAAGAGTTTCTAGTGTGACTATAAAATGGACTAGCACTTTAGGGGATCCTTGAGTTCTGTATGTAAAATTAGCCAACACATTCCTGATGTATATGCTAATTACATTTCTGTGTGGTACTGTTTAAATAGACAGTATGAGGTCCATCCTTAATGTCAAAGCCTTTCTCTCTTTGCTTCCTGTATATGATGTCACTCATCCTGTCTCCAAACTGACCTTTGTCAGTGTGCAATGTCACTCATCCCGTCCCACACTCCTCTGAAATGTCCTCTGTCCTTCACCATCATCCTGGTCTGACCTCTATTGCTCAATAGTTTATTACTAGAGTTCTGTGGTATTTCTCTCAAAGACACTTTGTCTCTTTTATTTTCCTTTGTTCTCAGGTCACATGGGTAAAAATTGCTGCTTTCCTGCCTAGACACACGATGGATCAAAGGGGAAGTTGCATCTCCTGAAACCTTTAAAGGTTTGCTATTTCTGACTCTTAGCCATTTCCAAGATCTATCTGACTGGCTACCCCTTGAGTTATCTAAAACAACCAATCTTAGGAACTGGTTTATAATAAGGTGCTTGAATTGTATGAAGCATTCCATGTGGTCCTCCAAGCATCATCAAGAGTAATTCCTGAGAACAAAGCCAAATGCTGAATATAGCAATGTGTGGCCCAAAACAAAACAGACAAACATAACAACAACCAGTTTTATTAAATAAGTAACCTGATATATCCTCTTCAATCTCTTCTCCTTCAGTATTACTTAAATTGAATGTTAGAAAAGTAAAATAGAACTAAAGAATTTCTGCCCTTTAGTAAAGTCTGTCTTACCACAGAGACATTTTTATATAATTCCTTCTTGGAGAATCAAGGTTAAGGAATGCAATTTTTGAAAAATGTTATAGGGCTAGAGTCATTATTTTTCTAACAACAGGTTTCAATTTTAGACCATATCAAATGACTCATGGATATTAAAGATGAGTAAATCTTGAAACTTGTATTTCCTCCCATGTTCTTACCCCTCACCTCTAAACTTTGGCTTAATTATTGCTTTTACAATATCACTTTAGAACATTCACATTCTCTTTTAGAACCATTGCTCCCTTAATTGTTTAGTGTTATCAGTTCATTCCAGGTTCAAGTAAATGATATGTTTATGATAAATACCTTTTTACTCCAGTATGTTCATTCCTAAATACTTGACTTGGATTCATCTCTAAATTAGGTTTCACTCCTGAATAATTTTGTTCACAAAGGACTCGTTGGTGCATACTCACAGAGTCCTTATGTATTTCGTTATTTGTGGTTTTCTTATACTGGAACTTATCTTGGATCGATGAAATATTTTTGAGTCATTCTTGGAATGGAAATCTTGGAAATTCTAGGTGGTGTCTCATTATATCCTGGCCTCAAATATTCAAATATTGATTATTGATGTTAGAAGCCAAGTTATTCTCTCACTTTCTATATCATTATGCCAAAAGACCTTTTATAAATTTAAGTTCTTGAAGTTCAGTGAAAGGGGCTATGACTTATGTCTTTTAGTGCTTCTTATTTTAATCTTGAGCTCTTTAAATCTGAGATAAATTTCTTTATTTACCAGATAAATGTTCTTGATATATAACTTTGCATAGTCCTACCTGTTTTAGAAACAGCTAGGCTGAAATTGTTTTCTGTTTACCACCTTTATTTTTTGTGTCTATTTTAGGTGTTTTTTGTTGTAAATTTATTTTTAGCTATGATTATTTCATTTTTTAAAAATTCTTATTTAATCAACTTTATTACATACATGATTGTGTTTGGGTTTCAGTCATGTAAAGAACACCACCATCACCAGTGCAACATTTCCATCACCAATGTCCCAAATCTCCCTCCACACCACCCAACCCCCCGCCTGTACTCTAGACAGGCTTTCTATTTCCCTCGTACATTCTCATTATTAGGATAGTTCAAAACGTAGTTAATTCTCTAACTAAACTCATCCCTGTTTGTGGTGAGCTTCATGAGGTGAGCTGTAACTTCCAGCTCTTTTCTCTTTTGTGTCTGAAAGTTATTATTGCAAGATTGTCTTTCATTTTTCTTAAAACCCATAGATGAGTGAGACCATTCTGCGTCTTTCTCTCTCTCTCTCTCTCTCTCTCTCTCTCTCTCTCTCTCTCTCTCTCTGACTTATTTCACTCAGCATAATAGATACCGTGTACATCCATGTATAGGAAAATTTCATGACTTCATCTCTCCTAACAGCTGCATAATATTCCATTGTATATATGTACCACAGTTTCTTTAGCCATTCATCTGTTGAAGGGTATCTTGGCTGTTTCCAGAGTCTGGCTATTGTAAATAGTGCTGTAATGAATATAGGTGTAAGAAAGAAGTTTTTGTATTGTACTTTTGTGTTCCTAGGGTATATTCCTAGGAGTGATATAGCTGGGTCATATGGGAGCTCGATTTTCAGTTTTCTGAGGAATCTCCATATTGCTTTCCATAAAGGTTAAACTAGATGGCATTTCCACCAGCAGTGGATAAGAGTTCCTTTCTCTCCACATTCCCACCAACACTGTTTGTTCTCATTCTTTGTGGTGTGTGCCATTCTCTGTGGTGTGAGGTGGTATCTCATCGTTTTGATTTGCATCTCCCTGATGATTAGTGATGTGGAGCATTTTTTCATGTGTCTTTTGGCCATTTGTACTTCTTCTTTGTCAAAGTGTATGTTCATTTCTTCTCCCCATTTTTTTGATGGGATTAGATGTTTTTTTCTTGTAAAGTTCTGTCTGTGCCTTGTATATTTTGGAGATTAGCCCCTTATCTGATGGGTATTGGGTGAATAATTTCTCCCATTCAGTGAGTGGCTCTTGTTTCCTAGGCATTATTATTATTATTATTATTATTATTATTATTATTATTATTATTAAGGTGCAGAAGTGTCTCAATTTAATATAGTTCCATCTGATTATCTCTGCTTCCACTTGTTTGGAGAGTGCTGTTTCCTCCTTGAAGATGACTTTAGTCTCAGTGTCATGGAGTGTTTTACCTACATGTTGTTCTATATACCTTATGGTTTCAGGTCTGATATAAAGGTCTTTAATCCATTTAAATTTTATCTTAATACATGGTGTTAGCTGGGGGTCTGAGTTTGCTTTTTTGCAAGTGATTAACCACTTGTGACAACACTACTTGTTGAAGAGGCTTTCCTTGCTCTATTTAGTATTTCTTGCCCCTTTATCAAAAAGTAAGTGATTGCATGTCTGGGAAGCATTCTCTGAGTTCTCAGGCCTATTCCACTGATCTGAGAATCTGTATTCAATACCATGCTGTTTTTATAACTATTGCTTTGTAATACAGTTTAAAATTGGGGAAAGTAATGCCTCTAATATTCATTTTCCCAAGGATTGCTTTAGCTTTTCTTAGTTATTTATTGTTTCAAGTGAATTTCAGAAGCGTTTGATCCACTTCTTTGAAGAATGTCATGATATCGTTAGAAGGATTACATTAAATCTATACAATGCTTTGGAGAGTACTGCCATTTTAATGATAGTGATTAGGCAAGAAAAAGATATCAAGGGCATCCAGATAGAAAAGGAAGAGGTCAAGTTCTCACTGTTTGCAGATGACATGATACTATATTTAGAAAGCCCTAAATACTCTACCAAAAAGTTTCTAGAAACAATAGACTCTTATAGCAATGTGCAGACTAAAAAATTAACATGCAAAAATTAATAGCCTTTTTATACACTAATAATGATAGAGAAGAAATGGACATTAAGAAAACAACCCCATTCACATTACTGTCACACAAACTCAAATATCTTGGAGTCAACTTGACTAAAGACGTGAAGGACTTATACAAATAAAATTATAAAACCCTGCTTCAAGAAATAAGAGTGGACACTGGGAAATGGAAACACATACCCTGCTCATGGATTGTCAGGATTAAATCATTAAAATGCTGATAGATTCTAATTCTACTCAGCTTTTGTTTAGCAAGCAGCACAATATAGGCAGCATTTTAAAATTGCCAAAACATTGGCATTTCCATGATAAAAAAGAGAAGAGATTTCTGTAATTATATAGTAACAACACAACATACAATTGTGTAACTTTTTATGTGTGCTCCAACTTTGTAGTAGAAAATTTCTTTAACTGTAAAAATACAAGAAAAACTTTGTAGTAAGTTTTTGTGTGAATTTAACTGAATCCTACATAGCTCCTGCTCAAAAACATAAAAAGTTCCTACAAATGTTTGCAACTTTCGAAAAAACTTAAAAGGCATGTTGCTGATATCTGGGCATTATCACTTGGCTCTCCCTCTTAGGCTGCTATATAAGCACTTGTTGAGTGAGGAACACGTTTTGCAGTGTTCAGTACACTTCTTAGCAGGAAAAAGCCCAAGAACCACTTCCTAATCTACCATCCTGCTTGTTGCTGCTACATGTACCTTTTGGGATGATCATTTGGATAAATCACTTGTGGTTGTAGCAAAATGTACTTAAAATATCTTACCATAATTTTTCAACAGGGCTAATTCTCGTCTGTAATGAGATGAGAATATTCTAAAGACTTTTAAAGTGTCCATATTTTAAAGACTTTATTTTTTGCACTTTACGTCAATTCAGACTTCTTTTGAATATGCTGAGTTTAGAATGGCCTTTGTTCCTCTTTTGAGAGCAAATGCTCCTAAAGAATGTGCATGGCCCATCATTACTGACATTTGGGAGTTAGATAAGAGGCAGCTGAAGGCACAAGGGCAAACTTGATGTAGAGCTTTAAAGTAGTAAAGTTCTAAATCTAAATCTGAGTTCCAGCCCCCTCTTCTGTGGAAGGCCCACATACTTTGGTCTTTTCTTCCCAAAACTTACAAAATAAAAGGTGCACCCCTAGGTCTGGAGAAGGCCTAAAATTTTTTTACCCTGAGGGCTAGAAAAAAATTCCTTCATTCACAAAGGTGATGATCACAGGAATTTACTCAGACTTTCCTTTTTAACTTTTGGGGAGGGAGGGTTCTATTCTAATGAGTTTTCTCTTTTGTGTGTGCAAGACTTTAATAAAAATGGATAGACATTGTTCCTTAAACTAACCTTGTCAGCATAGACCTTGTCCCTTAAACTAACCACTCACCTTTCAGGACAGCCACTTTAGTTTAGGTAATTTATTTAACCTTCTCAATAAGGCCTTAAATAGGTTCTATAAAAACTAATCTAATAAGTTTAAATAAGGTAGGGGTTGGGTCTCAAAGTGAGTTCTGATGTACGCACACTCAGTACACAATACAGAATAGAATACAATCAAATGATATGGCTGTAGCCTACAAGACAGGAAGTAACATATCCATTGCATGAGAAAAAGAGACTGGGCCCTAACTATTAACAGCCCAGTCAATAAAGAATTCTTAAACGATCAAGTAAAAAGCCATGGCATTTCCAAATCATGATTTCCTCCAAAAATACTCTTTGTTTTTTGTATCAATGCCTCTAACAGTGATTTAAAAAATATACATAAGGCCTTTCCTTCTGGCTAATAAAGGTGTGCCCTCACATCATTATTAAATCTCTTGCCCACAGTTATCTGATGAGGATATAGAAGAAGGAAGTTAAACTTTAGACTGATTCTAGAATTTGCTCTCAAGCCCCATTAGACAGTCTCCCTCTATGCAGTTATATGAATATGTGCTTGTTTGGAGTACCTATACATAGAGCATGTTATCAGCGGTGCTCTCCTGGTAACTCACTTAAGTAATCTTTTCCAGCAAACATTTTGTGAACATCCCAGAGGTGCTATTTTAGGTGATGAAAGTGGTAGAGATGAGATCTGTAAGTGGCACATGATATTTGTAGAGTCTTTCACAAGGTCTCAGGCTTCCTGGGATTTCTTGCACATACAGTGCAGTGAATTGCATTCCATAAAGGCCCCCTGCTTAGAAACACCTGGAACTGCAGTATAAAAGAACTAGCATTGCTTTAAATGACCATGGACTCAAAAGAAAGATAAGGAATCCCCAGGGTCCAAAAATGAAATGGAAACTACAAGCCGGAGAACAACCTTTAAGCCAAAGGTAGACTGCCTGGGGTTATTTAGTGATCCTCAAAAGGAAGGAGTTTGGGACTTAATGGTTACTTTGGGAAAGAAGAAAAATATTGATACCCCACACCAAACTGGCTATGCATTATGGAAAACACTAAGGAAGAAAAGGGTCTTCCTTCCCTCCAAAAACCCTTGGAGTGAGCCAATGATAAAATTTCTTTAAGTTCCAGATCCTCCTTCATAAAACTTAGTATTAATCACTTGCTATATGAAAGACAGTGAGTTATGATTAATATTCAGAGGTTATTTAATTAACATAGAAAGAGATAGGGAGATAGTTCAAAGGAATGACTTCTGAGGGAGACTCAATTGGACCCCTGAATGACCTCCAGAGCACTAAGTCTGGAGTAACTCTGAGAACTGTAGGGTATGGTTCCAAATTAGCATTATAAAAATTCTTAATGGCTCCTGAAGTTCCTGTAAAAAGCAGAGATACCTAATTGGAGAGATATTCCACAGGATGGATTCCTAGGAGTCCTCTGGTTAAACACTCCTTAGGTAGATGAAAAATTTCAAGCCCATTAACCAATGCCAATAGGCATATTGTTAGAAGTGTCAGTCTCTTCAGGGACCTGTTAGAAACTATAGATTCAGAATAATTCAAGACACTAGAAGACATGAGATTAAAGTAATAAGAGGGGGAAAAGTCATCAAACAGACTAAATGGAACTTTGAGAAATGAAAGAGGCTACAAAATCAAGGGCATCTAAAAAGAAAATTGGTGAAGTCTGCGTCCCGTTATCTCTGATAAAGTAGAAATGAAAGAAGTTTCTAGAAGGTAGTATATGAAAGCAAGATCATCCCAGGAAGGTACTCTTGATTTTGTGAGGTTTTATTGCTCTTGTTGTTGTTGTTGCTGCTACTGCTGTTATTGATTTTACTGGAAACATTGGACAAGAATAAATCTTTTAGTACTGTGGCTGCTATGTTGGCAAATGCTTTTTGCTAAGAGCCAGATAGTAAATCTTTTTAGCTTTGCCAATCATCCATTTCTGTTACATAATTTTCTTTGCATTCCTTACAAGCCTTTAAATATGTAAACATTTTCTCCCAGCTCACAAACTATAAAAAACCACAGATCAGGTGGTGTTTCTCCTGAACACTGCTGCTGGCCTTGTGCAGTTATTAAGATTCTAGCTGCCTATAGGCATTTTCCACTGAAATGGGAAGATTTTTGCCTGAAAATGAAAGGACTAGAAAGAAGTTCTTGCCAGAATAAAGAGAGAACACAAGTTCCTGATGACATAGTGTTAGACCCACCATGCATAAAGATCCAGCAAGGAATTCTTGGTTATGTGGAGTTTTTTGTTTGTTTGTTTGTTTTGGGGCCACACTCATTGACACTCAGGGATTACTCCTGGTTATGCTCTCAGAAATCACTCCTGGCTTGAGGGGACCATATAGGACACCCGGGGGATAGAACCATGGTCTGTCTTAGGCTAAAATTTGCAAGGCAGACGCCTTACTTCTAGCGCCACCACTCTTTAGATCCAGAACCATTTGGTTCCCAAATCTGTGCTCTTCTACAATCCCACAATGCAAACCTATTAAAGCCTTGCTGATACTTATCAGCAAACCTTCCATGTAAAGAATAAGATAGTAAATATTTTCAGTCTTGTAGGATATATACATTCTATGATAATGATTTAGCTCTGTCTTGCAGAGTGAAAGCAGCCATAGATCATCTGTTGACTGAATGGAAGTGGCTGTTTCAACAAAACTTTATTAATAAAAAAGTGACCATCTTGTTTTAACTTCTAGGCTGGAGATTAATATTTGTTGGAGATTAATAGATGCAATAAGCATCTAAAATGCATAGTAATCAAAATTTTATCTAAAAATCAGATGAAGAGACTGCAGTTCTCATAGCTCTTGCCTGAGTTTCCAGATTGTTTCACAGCAACTCTTCCTCTTTCATCCAGGATTTAGACACAACCCCTTACATTACTTCTATTAAATAACTGGATGAAAGGATTTCTGAGTTATATAACTTCTCAAGTTCAAGGAACAAATTTGTAAAATAGAAAGATTGTTAAGCATGATTAACTATATTGGGAAAAAGAAAAAAAGAAAATATCAGTAAAATGTCAACTTTATATTTATCTGAAATATTTATATTTACCTGAGACTTCCTAATTAATATCTCTTAAGGTATTAGTGATCTTTTTAGGGTTTTTCAGTTTCACTAACTTGATCAAAACTCTTAGAAGAAGGTTGTTTTTGTTCATTAGTTATCATTCAAAGTTAAATCCAGTCCATAGACAAACTGTTGCCTGTTGGCTAATCTGACTTATTCCTCTCTGCCTGTTCTTATGAATGAAATTTTATTGAGACACAATTGTATTTACTGATTTATATATAAAATCTTTAGTGCCTCTGTGACAGAGTTCAGTGGTTACAGTGGACAGCCTATGGACCCTGAAATCCTAATATTTGCTATCTCTCTCTTTATTGAGTTTGCCAAACCTTACACTACACATAAGCTAAAGTTATTATTGCCTTAATACTTGACTAAAGTTTTCCTTAAGAGGGAGCTGTCTTTATTTGGAAATTTGTCTTGCTAAGATTTGGGACTGGAGAATTCACTAAGCATAGCTATCTGGAAAAATCCGGCAGAAAGAGAAAATGTGCTATCCTATATGTTTTTTAAAAAATGAAAGGCCTCTTGGCTTTGACTCCTATAAACAAATAAAGAAAAGAAAAAGAAAAGTAAAGGTTCAGAATGGAACAGAGTAAAGAAGGTGGGTAAAAACAAGGCTAGTAGCAAAATTGGGGAGAGGTAGGGTTTGAAGAGGTAAAAATGTAACCTGGGATTGAAATAGGTTGAAGATATAAACGCAGGGGCAGGACGGACAGCGTGATTTGATCCCCTGGCATCCCATATGGTCCCCAAGCCAGGAGCAATTTCTGAGTGCATAGCCAGGATTAACCCCTGAGCATCACCAGGTGTGGCCCAAAAACCAAAAAAGAAGAATAAGAATAAGAAGAGGAAGAGGAGGAAGAGGAGGAGGAGGAGGAGGAGGAGAAAAGAAGAAGAAGAAGAAGAAGAAGAAGAAGAAGAAGAAGAAGAAGAAGAAGAAGAAGAAGAAGAAGAAGAAGAAGAAAGAGAAGGAGAAGAAGGAGAAAGAAGAAGAAGAAGAAGAAGAAGAAGATGATGATGATGATGATGATGATGATGATGATGATATAAACGTGATTTAGATTGTTTGCTCTGTGCAGGCAATGTCAGCCAGCCCCCTTCCTCCCATCATTTGATCTTCCTCCACCAAATGCCTTATTTTCTTGAGTGCAGTTTGGGGAGAGTCAAAGAAAAGAAAGTGTATTGTGATGGAGAGGGAGAATTGAGAAATAGCTACAAGATGGAGCAGAACCAATCTGGTCAAAGTCAAGCATAAAAAAAAATTAATGGGACTAGAGCAATAGAACAAGCAGATAGGGCACTTGTCTTGTGCACAGCCAACCCAGATATGATCCCCAGCACCCCATATGATTCCCTGAGCCTATCCCTAGGGATTCCTGGTATTATTAACTAGGAATGAACCCTAAGCACCACCAGGTATGGCCCAAAATTTTAAAAAAAGTTTTTAAATACCTGCAAGATAATAAATGCTGTTTGAAAAACCCTTAGGAAGTGCTTTATATTATTCGAATCATGGATATGCTGCTCTAATCTATAGAATTAGTGAATCAATTCTTTTATATTTGTTTGTATTGTAACCACACCTTGTGGTGATCAGGGCATACTTTGGCTCTGTGCTCAGAGATCACTTCTGGTAGTGCTCAAGAAAATAAATGTGATGCTGGAGATGGAACCTGAGTCAGCTGCATACAAAGCAAATGCCTTAATCACTGTACTATATTTTGTCTCCTATTTTTTAAATAATACCTTTATTTAAGAACCATGATTACAAACATTTTCGTAGTTGGGTTTCAGTTACAACCTTCCCACCACCAATGCCTCTGTCTCCTTCTTCCCCCACTCCTTGCCTATATTCAAGACAGGCATTCTATTTCTCCCACTCACTACTATTGTCTTGGTAGTTGTCAGTGTAGCTATTTCTCTAACTGAACTCAACACTCTTTGTGGTAAGTCATATTGTGAGCCCGTTCTTTCCACCCTCGTCTCTATTGTCTCTGTGTATTATTACAATAATATCTTTCATTTTTCTTAAAACTAATAGATAAGTGAGACTATTCTGTGTCTCTATCTCCCTCTGATTTATTTCACTCAGTATAATAGTTTCTATGTCCATCCATATATAGGAAAATATCATTTCGTCCCCTATTTTAATTTTTTCAACATGTCTACTAGGAAAAATATTGCATGTCTGGTAGTCTTATACTGGTGTTGGTCAGTTAATGACCCAGAGCAGTTTTCCAAACTTATTTGGACTACCACCTCCTTTTCAGAAATTGAAAACTTTTTCAGGGCCCACCTGGAAATATACCTTCATTAAGGAAACAAATAGAAAATATCTCCTAATTTCTTTCTTTTTTTTTTGAAACTTTTTTCTTTATTTAAACGTCTTGATTACATATATGATTGTGATTAGGTTTCAGCCATGTAAAGAACACCCCCTTCACCAGTGCAACATTCCCACCACCAATGTCCCAAATCTCCCTCCATCCCACCCCACCCCCACCTGTACTCTAGACAGGCTTTCCAGGTCCCTCATTCATTCACATGATTATGGTAGTTCCCTGTGTAGTTATTTCTATAACTGCACTCACCACTCTTTGTGGTGAGCTTCATGAAGTGAGCTGGAAGTTCCAGCCCTCCTCTCATTGTCTCTGAGAATTGTTGCAAAAATGACTTTTATTTTTTTAAAAATCCATAGATGTGTGACACTATTCTGCGTCTATCTCTCTCCCTCTGACTTATTTCACTAAGCATAATAGATTCCATGTACATCCATGTATAGGAAAATTTCATGACTTCATCTCTCCTGATGGCTGCATAATATTCTACTGTGTGTTTCTTTAGCCATTCGTCTGTTGAAGGGCATCTTGGTTGTTTCCAGAGCCTGGCTATTGTGAATAGTACTGCAATAAATATAGGTGTGAGGAAGAGGTTTTTGTATTGTGTTCTTATATTCTTAGGGTATATCCCTAGGAGTGGAATAGCTGGGTCGAATGGGAGCTCAATTTCCAGATTTTGGAGGAATCTCCATATCGCTTTCCATAGAGGTTGGACTAGATGGCATTCCCACCAGCAGTGGATAAGAGTTCCTTTCTCTCCACATCCCCATCAGCACTGAATGTTTTCACTCTTTGTGACGTGCGCCAATCTCTGTAGTGTGAGGTGGTATCTCATCATTGTTTTGATTTGCATCTCCCTGATGATTAGTGATGAGGAGCATTTTTTCATGTGTCTTTTGGCCATTTGTATTTCATTTTTTTATCAAAGCGTCTATTTATTTCTTCTCCCCATTTTTGATAGGATTAGATTTTTTTCTTGTAAAGTTCTGTCAGTGCCCTGTATATTTTCTATATTAGCCCATTATCTGATGGGTGTTGGGAATAGTTAATAGTTTCTCCCACTCAGTGGGTGACTCTTGTATCCTGAGCACTATTTCTTTTGAGGTGCAGAAGCTTCTCAATTTAATGTATTCCCATCTGTTGATCTCTGCTTCCACTTGTTTGGAAAGTGCAGTTTCCTCCTTGAAGATGCCTTTAGTCTCAATGTCATGGAGTGTTTTACCGACTTGTTCTATATACCTTATGGTATCAGGTCTGATATCAAGGTCTTTAATTCATTTGGAATATCTCCTAATTTCATAGGCTATCATCACCCCCTGACATCAGTTCACTGCCCACTAGGGGGCGGTATTTTCCACTTTGGGAAACTGGCTCAGCACTACGAAGGTATTAAATGTCAACACTGGTATGACACTTATCATAAAGAGTGGTAAGTGGAGTTAGAGAAATAATACATTAACGCTATCATGACAATGATAGTGAGTTAGAGAAATTGAATGCCTTTCTCAATGCAGGAAGGGGCTGGGGGAGGAGGGGAATGGGGGGGGGACCATTGGCGGTGGGGAGCTTGCACTGATTAGGGAAGGGTGTTCTTTTTTTTATAACTGAAACCCAACTACAAACATGTTTGTATCATGGTGCTTAAATAAAGGTTTTTCTTTTCTTTCTTTCTTTCTTTCTTTCTTTCTTTCTTTCTTTCTTTCTTTCTTTCTTTCTTTCTTTCTTTCTTTCTTTCTTTCTTTCTTTCTTTCTTTCTTTCTTTCTTTCTTCTTCTTTCTTTCTTTCATTTCTTTCTTTCTTTCTTTCTTTCTTTTTTGTTGTTGTTGTTGTTGTTTTTAAAAAGACACATGACAAATGGTACAGGTGTTAAGTGCCATGACTTGCACTTAAGTATCCTAGTTCCATTCACAACACTACATGCTCCCCTTGCACTGAACCACTTGCCCAATTGGCCAAAAATTGCCGGAATCTTTGGGCCTTCAGGACAACAATTTGGGACACCCCTCTCAAAATAATTCAACACTTCTCTAAAGCCTAAGTGATTATTTAAATATTCTCACCTTATAGGCAGGGCCTATAGTTTCACAATAGAATACATGCATGAGGCCCTGAGTTCAATCCATGAGACCACAAACATAAAGTTCAATCTCTTCTTTTGCTATAAAGATCTAGTCATGAAATGTAATAGAGTTTAAAATAAAAAATAATATACTTAGTTATTAGAGATCAGGTTAATGACTTTGATAGGAAAAAAAGCCCAGTTGTCAACTACTTTTTACCCATTTTGAGCATCCTCTGTATAATCAGAATACCAGACCTTCTAACATTATGAGGAAGTGTGCAGGTTTGAGTGATCAAATCTCTAATTCACTTCTGGCAGAAAAGATCTAGAAACCCTGATGGATGGATTCCTTCTAAAATGCACAGTGAATTGGTGCTTTCTTTTTGTGACAGAACCATCACTTCTTAAATTGCTCACCCCAAGAAACCACAGAGGTTTCTGATCCTGACCATGGAAGAAATTCTTTGCGATTCTTTAAATTAAAAGCAGACTTTAACAATAAAATGACTTAAACATACCCACAAATGAAGAAACTCCACTTAGGAGATAGGCTGTCTAGAGGATCCAATGCACTAAGTGATTTGGGGGTGCACAAAGATGCACAAAATGCATCTGCTATGCATTTCTTCCTACATTTTATCTCCTTTTCCTTGCTACCAGCTGTTAATCCCTTTGCTGATGGAGAACAAAACCTCCAATAAGCACTAATGCAGTGGATATAGAGGGACAAAGGAAAGAGAACCCAGACTTTATTTTGTGGCCAGTCTTAACCTGTCTTCCAACCCCTGTGCTATTTCACAATGACTGTCCCTCTCTGAGAACACACATGGCCTCCATAACGCTAAATCCAATGGGTATTTTCTGTCCCCTCACAAGGACATCTTTAATCTCCATTTCTTTTTATCCAGAATTTGCCTAGAGCACCATCTCTTTGTCTCCCTTTCTTTATCACCTGACCATCTCCTTCCTCAATGTACTAGCTAAAAAAAAGGAAGTTTTTTTTTAAAGTTTCAGATTTCTGACTTGGATAACTGCATAACTCATAAGTGAAGAACATTAGAAGAATCAGATTATGAGGTGACAAAAGGGGATACACCTCTAAGGATGCTACAGGAGGGAAATATTCAAAATTGTAGTCCATAGATCTTGTTTCATGAATATTTAAAAATATGAATCAAGCAGATTTTTATCAAATTTTTGAGAAATGATGTCCATGTCATTCTACCTGGTGTCCAGTTATCTAACCATCTAATTCCTTCAGCTTTAGAATGGGCACAACCATAAAGACCTCACTTATCTCCTGCACCTAATGCACCATCAGTAATCTTGGTAGCCCCTGCCCACTGCCACCATCTTCCTGGTAGGGAAAAAAATGCCTGGCTCTACCATCAGGCACCAGAAGAAAATAATGGCCATGGATACTTTCCGGGTAGTCTGTTTCAGGATGATATTTCTATAGTCTTCTCTGAAAGAAAGTGGGCAGATTCATCTTCTTGCACGAACAACAGCAGCCCAATACCACCCCTGACACCTTCCAATAAAAAGGGTCCAACTCAGGGGCCAATGCAATTGCACAGTGGTAGGGCATTTGCCTTGCATGTAGCAAACCCAGGACTAACCCAGGTTTGATCCTTGGTATCCCCCACTCCTTCCAGGAGTGATTTCTGAGAGCAGAGCCAGGAATAACTCCTGAGCACAGCCAGGTGTGGCCCAACTCCATGACTTAATTTTATCAAACTTCTAACCCACGTAATTTGTTTTAGATCTATAAATCCTGGGCCAGCCAGCCATAGTGTCAGCAGTGTAGTATCAGAGGAAATCTGGTATGAAAGTTACATAGTAAAAAAAAAAAAGAAAATTATAGTAGTAATATATAGTAATTATATCATAATCTACCCACATCAGTGAACCTAAACAGTATCACAGAAGATTCAACTAGTACAAAATTACACAAACCAACAGTTTCTTAGAAACTGACTTTAGTAACACCATGTAGATTTAGCAGTCATTTCAAATTAATCTATGTTAATCTTGGATTTGATAATTCCAGTTGCCTTCATGTTGTAATAAGCAATATAAAGTAAATATGCTTTGCCTGCATAAAGGCAAGCTATGGTGGTGGGTAGGTGACTGGGGAGACTGATTAAGTAATGATCATATTGGTAGAAGGACTAATGTTTGAACATTTAATATCTGAAAGTCTGTATTATGAACACTATGATAAATTAAGGTGTTATAATAAAATAAGTAAAAATACTCAAATTATCTACTTGGTATTTTTCATCCCCATGTACGATAAATTAAATATTTGTGTTTCCCCAGAATTCAGATGTTGAAAGTTAATAATACCTAAATTATTGTAAGTGGAAATTTTGGAAAAAATAATTAGATTTAATCATGAGACCATAGTGATGGAGCCTTCATGACATAATTTATAACTTTGTAAGGAGACTTAAATTTCTTTTTTCTTGCCTCCTACTTTTTATACAGAGAGAGAGAGAGAAAGAGAAGAGAGAGAAGAAGAGATAGAAAGAGAGAGAGAGAAGAATGAGAGAGAGAAAAATAGGAGAGCTGTCTACACACTAGGAAAAGAAACCTCACTGGGAAACAAGTTGGCCAGACCCGTGATCTTGGACTTTCAGCTTCCAGGACTGTGAGAATGAATGTCTATTGTTTAAACCAATTAGATGGTTGCATTTGATATTATTGGCCCAAGCTAACTAGAATATCATGCTTAATCTCTCTTAAAGGTTATTATTACTAGTATGTGGAATCTTCCGTCTCAGTTAAATATCATTTGCCAAACATGCTAAATTTAAAAAGTATAACACGAGCTCTGAGTTTTAGAGGCTGGATAAATAGTGGGTAGGGCATATGCTTTGCATGCAGCTGACTTGAGTTTGTTCCCTGGCATCTCTTATGGTTCCTCAAGCCTGCTAGGTGTGATTTCTTTTTTTTTTTAATCTTTATTTAAACACCGTGATTACAAACATGATTATAGTTGTATGATTACAGTCATGTAAAGAGCACCCCCCTTCACCGGTGCAACATTCCCACCACCAATTTCCCAGATCTCCCTCCTCCCTACCCCCCTACACCTGTACTCGAGACAGGCTTTCTACTTCCCTCATTCATTCACATTTTATGATAGTTTTCATTGTAGTCATCTCTGCAACTGCATTCATCACTCTATGTGATGAGCTGCATGTCCTGAGCTGCACCTACCAGCCCTCATCTCTCTTCTCTCTGAGATACTGTTAAAAATGTCCTTCATTTTTCTTAAAGCCCATAGATGAGTGAAACCATTCTGCGTCTTTCTCCCTCCCTCTGACTTACTTCACTCAGCATAATAGATTCCATGTACATCCATGTATTGGAAAATTTCATGACTTCATCTCTCCTGATGGCTGCATAGTATTCCATTGCGTATATGTACCACAGTTTCTTCAGCCACTCATCTGTTGAAGGGCATCTTGGTTGTTTCCAGAGTCTGGCTATTGTAAATAGTGCTGCAATGAATATAGGAGTAAGGAAGGGATTTTTGTATTGTATTTTTGTGTTTCTTGGGTATATTCCTAGGAGTGGTATAGCTGGATCGTATGGAAGCTCAATTTTCAGTTTGTGAAGGAATCTCCATATCGCTTTCCATAAAGGTTGTACTAGACGGCATTCCCACCAGCAGTGAAAAAGAGTTCCTTTCTCTCCACATCCCCGCCAGCACTGCTTGTTTTCCTTTTTTGTGATGTGTGCCAATCTCAGTGGCGTGAGGTGGTACCTCATAGTAGTTTTGATTTGCATCTCCCTGACGATTAGTGATGTTGAACATCTTTTCATGTGCCTTTTGGCCATTTGCCTTTCTTCTTTTTCAAAGTGTCTGTTCATTTCTTCTCCCCATTTTTTGATGGGGTTAGTTGTTTTTTTCTTGTATAGTTCTGTCAGTACCTTGTAAATTTTGGATATTAGCCCTTTATCTGATGTGTATTGGGTGAATAATTTCTCCCACTCAGTGGGTGGTCTTTGTATTCTGGGCACTATTTCCTTTGAGATGCAGAAGCTTTTCAGCTTAATATAGTCCCATCTGTTTATCTCTGCTTCCACTTGCTTGGAAAGTGCCGTCTCCTCCTTAAAGATGCCTTTAGTCTCAATGTCCTGGAGTGTTTCACCTACATGTTGTTCTATATACCTTATAGTTTCAGTTCTGATATCAAGGTCTTTAATCCATTTGGATTTTACCTTTGTACATGGTGTTAGCTGTGGGTCTGAGTTCGCTTTTTTGCAAGTGGCTAACCAGTTGTGCCAACACCACTTGTTGAATAGGCTTTCCCTGCTCCATTTAGGATTTCTTGCTCCTTTATCAAAAACAAGGTGGTTATATGTCTGAGGAACCTTCTCTGAGTACTCAAGCCTATTCCACTGATCTGAGGGTCTGTTTTTATTCCAATACCATGCTGTTTTTATAACTGTTGCTTTGTAATACAACTTAAAATTGGGGAAAGTAATGCCTCCCATATTCCTTTTCCCAAGGAGTGCTTTAACTATTCGAGGTTGTTTGTTGTTCCAGATGAATTTCAGAAGTATTTGATCCACTTCTTTGAAAAATGTCATGGGTATCTTTAGAGGAATCGCGTTAAATCTGTACAATGCTTTTGGAAGTATTGCCATTTTAATGATGTTGATCCTGCCAATCCATGAGCATGGTATGTGTTTCCATTTCCGCGTGTCCTCTCTTATTTCTTGGAGCAGTGTTTTGTAGTTTTCTTTGTATAGATCCTTCACATCTTTAGTCAGGTTGACTCCAAGATATTTGAGTTTGTGTGGAACTAATGTGAATGGGATTGTTCTCTTAATGTCCATTTCTTCCCTATCATTATTAGTGTATAAAAAGGCCATTGATTTTTGTGTGTTAATTTTGTATCCTGCCACTTTGCTATACAAATCTATTATTTCTAGAAGCTTTTTGGTAGAGTCTTTAGGGTTTTCTAAGTAGAGTATCATGTCATCTGCAAACAGTGAGAGCTTGATTTCTTCCTTTCCTATCTGGATTCCCTTGATATCTTTTTCTTGCCTAATCGCTATAGCAAGTACTTCCAGTGCTATGTTGAATAGGAGTGGTGAGAGAGGACAGCCTTGTCTTGTACCAGAATTTAGAGGAAAGGATTTTAGTTTTTCTCCATTGAGGATAATATTTGCCACTGGCTTCTGGTAGATGGCTTTGACTATATTGAGAAAGGTTCCTTTTATTCCTATCTTGCTGAGAGTTTTCATCAAGAATGGGTGTTGAACCTTATCAAATGCTTTTTCTGCATCTATTGATATGACCATGTGATTTTTATTTTTGTTGTTGTTTATGTTGTGTATTATATTGATAGATTTACGGATGTTAAACCATCCTTGCATTCCTGGGATGAAACCTACTTGATCAAAGTGAATGATCTTCTTGATGAGGCACTGGATCCTGTTCGCCAGGATTTTGTTGAGGATCTTTGCATCTGTGTTCATCAGGGATATTGGTCTGTAATTTTCTTTTTTGGCAGCATCTCTATCAGGTTTTGGTATTAAGGTGATGTTGGCTTCATAAAAGCTATTTGGAAGTATTCCTGTTTTTTCGATTTCATAAAAGAGCCTGGCCAGAATTGGTAGTAGTTCCTCTTGAAAGGTCTGAAAGAATTCATTCGTGAATCCATCAGGGCCTGGGCTTTTGTTTTTGGGTAAATTTTTGATTACAGTTTTAATTTCCTCAATAGTGATGGGGGTGTTTAGATATGCTACCTCTTCTTTATCCAACCGTGGAAGGTTATATGAGTTCAGAAATTTATCCATTTCTTCCAGGTTCTCATATTTAGTGGCATAGAGTTTCTCAAAGTATTCTCTGAATACCCTTTGAATCTCTGCAGTATCTGTAGTGATCTCCCCCTTTTCATTTCTAATACGCGTTATCAAGTTTCTCTCTTTCTTTTGTTTTGTGAGTTTTGCCAATGGTCTATCAATCTTGTTTATTTTTTCAAAGAACCTACTTCTGCTTTCGTTGATCTTTCGGATTGTTTTTTGGGTTTCCACTTCGTTGATTTCTGCTCTCAGCTTTGTTATTTCCTTCTGTCTCCTATTTTTGGGTCCTTTTGTTGAGCACTTTCTAGTTCTATTAGCTGTGTCATTAAGCTACTCAGGTAAGCTCCTTCTTCCTTCCTGATGTGTGCTTGCAAAGCTATAAATTTTCCTCTCAGTACTGCTTTTGCTGTGTCCCATAAGTTCTGATAGTTTGTGTCTTTATTGTCATTTGTTTCCAGAAACCTTTTGATTTCCTCCTTGATTTCATCTCGGACCCACTGGTTATACAGTATGAGGCTGTTTAACTTCCAGGTGTTAAATTTTTTCTTCTGTGTCCCTTTGCAGTTCACATCTAACTTCAGAGCCTTGTGGTCAGCAAAGGCAGCCTGCAAAATGTCTATCTTTTTTATTTTATGGAGGTATGTTTTATGTGCCAGCACGTGATCTATCCTGGAGAATGATCCATGTACATTGGAAAAGAATGTGTATCCAGGTTTCTGAGGATAGAGTGCCCTATATATATCTACTAGGCCTCTTTCATCCATTTCTCTTTGCAGGTCTAGTATATTTTTGTTGGGTTTCCATTTGGTTGACCTATCAAGTGTTGACAAGCCTGTGTTGAGGTCTCCCACAATTATTGTGTTATTATTGATATCCTTCTTCAGATTTGTCAACAATTGTATTAAATACTTTGCTGGACCCTCATTCGGTGTGTATATGTTTAGGAGAGTGATTTCTTCTTGATGTACAAATCCCTTGATTAGTACATAATATCCATCTTTGTCCCTTACAACTTTTCTGAGTATAAAGTTTGTGTCATCTGATATTAGTATGGCCACCCCCGCTTTTTTAAGGGTGTTGTTTGCTTGAATGATTTTCCTCCAGCCTTTGATTTTGAGTCTATGTTTATTCTGACTATTCAGGTGTGTTTCTTGTAGACAGCAGAAGGTTGGCTTCAGTTTTTTGATCCATTTCGCCACTCTGTGCCTCTTAACTGGTGCATTTAGTCCATTGACATTGAGAGAAATAATTGTCATGGGATTTATTGCCATCTTTGTGTAGAAGTTTGGTGTGTTTTTTGTTCTGTCTTGTTTTTAGAGTAGATCTTTCAGTTTTTCTTTTAAGGCTGGTTTTGAGTCTGCAAAGATTTTGAGCTGTTGTTTATCTGTGAAGCCGTGTATACATCCATCAAACCTGAAACTTAGTTTTGCTGGGTGCAATATTCTTGGCGAAGCATTTATTTCATTGAGTTTTGCCACTACGTCCCACCACTGCCTTCTGGCCTTGAGTGTTTCTGGTGACAGGTCTGCTGTAAATTTCAAGGATGCTCCCTGGAATGTAATTTCCCTTTTCGATCTTGCTGCTTGCAGTATTCTATCTCTATCGGTGAGTTTCATCATGGTGACTATGATGTGTCTTGGGGTGTTTCTACTGGGGTCTTTTTTAGCTGGTACTCTTCGGGCATGCAGGATTTGGTCACATGTTTTCTTTAACTCTGGTAGTTTCTCTGTGATGATGTTCTTAACCATTGATTCTTCCTGAAGATTTTCTTCTTGGGTCTCTGGAACTCCAATGATTCTAAAGTTGTTTCTGTTGAGCTTATCAAAGACTTCTATTTTCATCTTCTCATATTCTTTGAGTAAATTTTCCATTGTCTGATCATTTGATTTGAGGCTTTTTTTCCAATCTCTTCTGCTGTGTAAAGTTGTTATGCATCTCGTCTTCTAAAGCACTAATTCTATCCTCAGCTGCTATTAACCTGTTGGAAAGCTCATCCATTATGTTCTTCAATTCGTCTACTGAGTTTTTCAGACCTGTTATCTGATCTGATATTTCAGTTGGAGTTTTCTGATTTCTATCTTCATATTCTCTTGATTTCTAATAGTGTTCTGATTTATACTTTCTTTGATATCTGTTAGCAACCTCCATATTTCGTCTCTAAACTCCATTTCTGAAAGACTGCTTAGGTAGTTGGTCGTTGTTGGGTCATCAGAGTTTCCATCTTCATTCTCTATGGTTGAAGTTGGTCTGCGTAGTCTCCCCATTGTCACGCTTACGCTGTGGGTTTTTCTACGTGTTGTGGTGGTACTCATTGGCTAGGTGGAGTGTGTGGCCGCGAAGCGCAGCGGAGCGGCGCGCTCCGGCCCCCAAACACTCACCTCAGCCGAGGCAAGCCGTCAGGGGATGCCAGGAGAAGTCCCCAAATGTCCACAATCCACAACTCCAACAGAAAACACGCGCCTCAGGAGACACGCCTTGAAGAGATTAATGCTGAAGGAGGTCAAAGTTCCCAGGTTGATGCAGGCTGGGGGAGGTCCCAAAATGTCTGCCGGGCCTAGGGGTCCAGCAGTCAGCCTGATCCGCAACTCCGGCCCCCAAACACTCACCTCAGCCGAGGCAAGCCGTCAGGGGATGCCAGGAGAAGTCCCCAAATGTCCACAATCCACAACTCCAACAGAAAACACACGCCTCAGGAGACACGCCTCAGCCGAGGCAAGCCGTCAGTGCCAGGAGAAGTCCCCAAATGTCCACAATCCACAACTCCAACAGAAAGCACACGCCTCAGGAGACACGCCTCAGCCGAGGCAAGCCGTCAGGGGATGCCAGGAGAAGTCCCCAAATGTCCACAATCCACAACTCCAACAGAAAACACACGCCTCAGGAGACTCGCCTCAGCCGAGGCAAGCCGTCAGGGGATGCCAGGAGAAGTCCCCAAATGTCCACAATCCACAACTCCAACAAAAAACACACGCCTCAGGAGACACGCCTCAGCCGAGGCAAGCCGTCAGGGGATGCCAGGATAAGTCCCCAAATGTCCACAATCCACAACTCCAACAGAAAACACACGCCTCAGGAGACACGCCTCAGCCGAGGCAAGCCGTCAGGGGATGCCAGGAGAAGTCCCCAAATGTCCACAATCCACAACTCCAACAGAAAACACACGCCTCAGGAGACACGCCTTGAAGAGATTAATGCTCAGCCGAGGCAAGCCGTCAGGGGATGCCAGGAGAAGTCCCCAAATGTCCACAATCCACAACTCCAACAGAAAACACACGCCTCAGGAGACACGCCTTGAAGAGATTAATGCTCAGCCCAGGCAAGCCGTCAGGGGATGCCAGGAGAAGTCCCCAAATGTCCACAATCCACAACTCCAACAGAAAACACACGCCTCAGGAGACTCGCCTCAGCTGAGGCAAGCCGTCAGGGGGTGCCAGGAGAAGTCCCCAAATGTCCACAATCCACAACTCCAACAAAAAACACACGCCTCAGGAGACACGCCTCAGCCGAGGCAAGCCGTCAGGGGATGCCAGGAGAAGTCCCCAAATGTCCACAATCCACAACTCCAACAGAAAACACACGCCTCAGGAGACACGCCTCAGCCGAGGCAAGCCGTCAGGGGATGCCAGGAGAAGTCCCCAAATGTCCACAATCCACAACTCCAACAGAAAACACACGCCTCAGGAGACACGCCTTGAAGAGATTAATGCTCAGCCGAGGCAAGCCGTCAGGGGATGCCAGGAGAAGTCCCCAAATGTCCACAATCCACAACTCCAACAGAAAACACACGCCTCAGGAGACACGCCTCAGCCGAGGCAAGCTGTCAGGGGATGCCAGGAGAAGTCCCCAAATGTCCACAATCCACAACTCCAACAGAAAACACACGCCTCAGGAGACACGCCTTGAAGAGATTAATTAGGTGTGATTTCTGAGTGCTTAACCAGGAATAATGGAATAACCCCTGAGTGCTGTGGGGTGTGGTTCAAAAAAAAAAAACTTTGTGTTTTCATGGTCTTTTTATTTGTTGAAGTGGGGAATATCTGAGTGTGCTCAGGGTTTACTCTTGGCTCATGTTCAAGGATCATTTCTGACGGTGCTTGGGAGCCATATGTGATGCTGGGATCAAATGACTGTGGTGTGAATATGACAAATGCCTTCTCTCTTGTACTATCTCTCTGTCCTTTATTTAGAAGATTTTTTAAAGCAAATGCTAGTATTTTTATTGGCAACATGACTTACAAAGCTTTCCATATTGTTTTATGTTTGCGAACCACCTTTTACAACCAGAGTAAAAATTAAATGCTTTTAATAACGATTTTGTAACTGTCTTGATGTCTTACACAAATGTTTTCTTTTCAAAATAAACCTTTTTTCTTTGGAAGAATCAAAACTGACATTATTGAAAAAGAAGAAAATGAAGAAATATGGCAACTGTAATATTAACTAGCTCTAAATCTGGAAGAAATTCAAATACCAGACAGAAGTCTTTGATTTTTAAAGCATATTTAATCATGTTTTGAAGTAAAATGAAAGACTACAAATACATTTAGACACTCCAAACAGTGAATAAGTAATTTTTATCAAATTTTTGTAACTTTATTCACACCAAAGAGAAATCTTCCCTAAACAATGCTGACAACCCTGTCTCAGATGTGAATCTAAATGCACTAGTTTTTGAGTTATGCTTTAGAGAACATAGAATGTACTCAATGAAATTCCAGAATTAATCTATTCCAGTTCTGCAATAGTTGCTGATTCATTAAAAAATTTCCTCTCTTGCCTTTGTCTTTTTCTGCCTCCTCTACACACACACACACACACACACACACACACACACATACACACAACACACGCACACCTTCAGTTAAAACCATTGGCTGTAAAACACTAAAATAGTCAGTTAATCTAAAAGACTTTTATTTATGTTTTCTTCTTTCATGTTTTCATCCTAGACAAGGTAAAAACATCTCATTTACTAGCTGAAATATCTCCATAAAGATCACATATGCATAGGACCTACCAAGTTAACGTTGATAGGTTGATTCCTCATACTCTTTAATCCAGACTGCTCAGTAGTATTTCTTACAATGACAAGAGAACTGTGCACTACTGATCCCTACAAAAGCCAACACTGTGAAGAAATGATGTTTACTGTGCAATCATAACTTAATTAAGCATTCGTCCAAGAGTTCTCTAGACAGATGACAGCCATTTGCCTATTACAATGAAGAGGCAAAGTCCATGAAACCAATTAACTTAGAAATTTATCTTTTATAGCTAATAGTTTTTCATTTAAATTTTGAGATATAAGTTGTGTGCATAAAATTTTTCCTTGTAAAATATACAATTCAGTGGTTTTTAATATATTAACATACTTTTGCCTATTTTCTATTTCCAGAACATTGCTATTACTCATGTAAGAAACAACATACCTACTAGCAATAGATCCTAGTGTCTCTCCCACTCTCAGATCTAGGCAGCCAGTAATTTACTTGCTGTCTTTTTTGTTTCTAGATTAGGCCGTTCTTGACATTACACATGAATGGCATCATGGAACATGTGGCCCACTATGTTTGGTTTCTTTTACTTAATGATGCTTTTGACATTCTAGATAAAATACTTGGGTATTTGAATTTCTCTTCTAACAGTAATTTAATAGGGAGTGTCTCTCTTATCTGAAAGATTTGTGTAGTTTGACTTTATGTCCCCAAAGTGGAGTGAGGAGTATATCATTTTTCTATTTTACAGATATAAGGGGCTTATAGAGAAATAGGGGCTTATCAAGACAGTAAGTAACTTGGCCAAGAGTATACAAACATTAAGTGCTAGAGCAGGACTTCAATGTATTCATTTGAGTCTAGAATTTGTACCCTTAACCTACAGATCCATTGCCAGAATCCTAAGTGATGAGTTCAAATTTGACCACTGCTTGGGGCCAGAGTGGTGGCACAAGCGGTAAGGCATCTGCCTTGCCAGTGTTAGCCTAGGATGGACCACGGTTCAATTCCCCTGGAGTCCCATATGGTCCCCCAAGCCAGGAGTGATTTCTGAGCTCATAGCCAGAAGCAACTCCTGAGTGTCACTGGGTGTACCCCCCCCAGTAAAATAAAAACGAAAGAAAGAAAGAAAGAAAGAAAGAAAGAAAGAAAGAAAGAAAGAAAGAAAGAAAGAAAAAGAAAGAAAGAAAGAAAGAAAGAAAGAAAGAAAGAAAGAAAGAAAGAAAGAGAAAGAGAGAAAGAAAGAGAGAGAGGGGAAGGAAGGGAGAAAGAAAGGAGGGAGGGAGAGGGAAGAAGGAAAGAAGTAAGAAAGAGAGAAAAGAAAGATAGAAAGAGAAAGAAAGAAGAAAGGAAGGAAGGAAGGAAGAAAGAAAGAAAGAAAGAAAAAGAAAGAAAGAAAGAAAGAAAGAAAGAAAGAAAGAAAGAAAGAAAGAAAGAAAGAAAGAAAGAAAGAAAGAAAGAAAGAAAGAAAGAAAGAAAGAAAGAAAGAAAGAAAGAAAGAAAGAAAGAAGAAAGGAAGGAAAAAAGAAGAAAGAAAGGAAGGAAAAAAGAAGAAAGAAAGAGAAAGAAAGAAAGAAAGAAAGAAAGAAAGAAAGAAAGAAAGAAAAAAAAAGAAAGAAAGAAAGAAAGAAAGAAAGAAAGAAAGAAAGAAAGAAAGAAAGAAAGAAAGAAAGAAAGAAAGAAAGAAAGAAAGAAAGAAAGAAAGAAAGAAGAAAGGAAGGAAAAAAGAAGAAAGGAAGGAAAAAAGAAGAAAGAAAGGAAGGAAGAGGGAGGGTGGGAGGGAGGGAGGGAGGGAAGGAAGGAAATGGTTGAAGGAATGAAAGAAGGAAATAGTTGTCTTGGCACCCTTGAAAAAATGAAATAGTCATTTAGTCCAGTGTTAGCCTCCATAGTAAATGGTGACTCTAAGAATCTGGGGATGAGGTTTCAACTTATTTCTGAAACGTCTCCAAAGAATGACTAGATGTCCAAGAGAAGTATGGTGGTTGTTGTTGTTTTTTCAGAAGGAACAATGCAAATAATCACTGGCATCCACAGGTCAGTTAACAAACTCATTCCATCTCTTCCTTTTACTTGTGATCAGACATTTCAAAAAAGGCAAATGGTCTGGGTGATCAGTCTCATTTATCCTTGTTCTTCTATCAAGGCCTTGATAGCCTCATATTGTGACCTGGTTTTCTAGGTCCCTAGGTGGACTACACAGGCTGAGGAGGAGAAATTGGATAGTCTGAAGAATTCATCCTAAAAACACGCTGAACCTTGGCTGCATTTTGGATATGAGTGTAGAATAAATAACCTCTACGTAGTGCAATGTTACTGGATCCACAGTTCAAATGAAGTCAGCAGATCTCAAGTGCTCAGCTCTTCATCCTGGTTGCAACTGAGGTTTGAAGTGAGAAGGAGAGAATGTGCTTCTTTCCTCCAGAGAGACTGTTAGCTCTTGCTGTCTTTCTGCTGATTTTGGCAATGAATCTTTGCTTTAGGCCCAGCCCGAGTCTTCTCTGACCTTTCTCCAGAGAATTCTCTTTCTAGTTCTGTAATCACAGAAAAACTGAATCTGAAGCTAGCTCTGCCCATCTCTAGGGGAAAAGCAAATCACTTAATCTCTTTAAACCTTGGCTTTTCTTGCTAAATGGGAATATTCAGACCAAATGTGAATAATGTTAAAAAAGGATTAACCTAGATAAAGCTCTAACCGGTGTCAGACAGGTTGTAAGTTATAGTAATTGACAATTGCTATTATAAATTTCTCTCCTATCTGAAAACCTTCCCAGTGAGTGATTATACTGTCTTTATTGCAGCCTACAGATCATACACATGAGTCAAGAGCCTAGAAAGGAATAAAATATGTGAATTAGCTCTAATAGGTGCATTCTGATATAAATACTGTAAGAGGACAAACCTACAAGGCTTAGAGATAGAAAATTTTATACTAGACTCCTCTTGGAAGAAGAAATTCATGAATGGACCCAGTTGAGGAAGTGATACAATAAAGGATACTGAGGCAAGATGAAGATTTGAGGTGCAGAGCGTGGAAGTGGGAAGAGGGGAATCCCAATAATATGGTAACAGGGGCAGCAGAATATAGCCAGTTTGGAAGAGCACACTTTCTCCCAAACAGCCCAGCCTCTCACGAAGACCAATGATGTGCTGCTGACTAGAACCCAATTTGACTGTTATCTTGAACCCTTTCTCATTCACTTCTCTCATGGAACTTGGAACACCACTCAGACTTCACAGCTTTGAGCTATGTATTAAAGGCAGGGAGAAAAGACTCAGCAAATTGTGTCTGTAAGCTTTGTTCTATCTGTGAATTTCCATTAAAGATCCTCCAGCGGGATTCTTAAAAACTTGAAATGGGGGAGGGGGGTGGAGCAAAAGCACAGTGGGGATGGCGTTGCGTTCCAAGCCTTCCAGAAGTGACTTTTTAGTGCAAAGCCAGGAGCTACCTGAGCACCGCCAATGTGACCCCACCCCATCTCCTCGAAAAAGAAAGAAAAAAAAATAATAACTTGAAGTGAAATGCAGGCTGGATATCAGAAAGCTGCACTGTAAAGCTCTGCCATGGAAGGAATAGAGGATAGGGCAAAGAAAGAAGACTCACTGTGATGCAATGCAAGCACAACAAAACTTCAAACAACAAAGAAGTGAGATACAGGATGCTGAGCACGTGTCACCTACCAGAGATGGCAGGGACAGGGGTGTCTTTATATTTTCATCAAATCCTGGTTAGTGAGAAGTGCATTATTTTGGTAGCACAGTGGCGTGGGCAGCTCAGGAGAATGCCAGCTGGAGGTTGTCTGGTGGCTATGTTCCTGGGGCAGCAAGGCATCTTTAAAAATCAATTTGGTGGTGCATCACTGTTTTCACTACAGCCAGTCAGTTCTCATTCCTCATTCCTCTCTAAACTCACTCAAAGCACTAAATAAGTAAATATGGAAAACTGCTTGATTAGGCTCCTGTAAGCATCTGATAATGTTTTCGTGACCCAATCAATAATCTTAGTTCATGTGTGCTTCTTTTGAAAGATTCCTTTTAAAATCTAGGTATTCTGTTGATTCTTTTTTATTTTTTTCATGTTTAAACTTTATGTACTTGTTAATTGATTGATTGATTGATTTGGGGCCCACACCCAGAGGCACTCAGGGGTTCTTCTTGGCTCTGCACTCAGAAATTGCCCCTGACAAGTTGGGGACTATTTGGGATGCCTAGAATCAAACCAGATCTCTCTAGGGCTGGCCGCATGCAAGGCAAATGCCCTTTTGTGTGCTATCTCTCTGGCCCCTATTGATTCTTTTTAAAAATTTTATTAAAGTACCATGATTTACAGTTATTTGTAGTTCAGTTTTAGACATATATGTTCTTTAACACTGAACTCATGGCCAGCAGCACTATAAATTCCAGCTTAAACAAGTAGATTCAAGCACACATATTTTTTTTGCAGATAACCTTGAAAGCAGCGTGAGTATTGGCATTGGGTTTATATATGTGAAGAGGCAAATTAGCAAGTCAGATTCCATAGTCAATAAGAACTGATTTAATGTTTTTTAAATCACTTTCCTTTTTATAATTTATTATTGATTCAACCTTCTTTCTAGGCAATACTATTGTGAAAGTCATAACTTAATTGTGTGGACAATGTTTTGAAGATATATTAATTAAATATGTTATTTAAATTACATGCATTATTTAAATGATTCCAAATACATTATCACTTAAATTGTTTTTATTACCAAAATTACTTCATAAGCTTCCTATGGTGAACAGAGCTAAGAAATCAGTAATATTTTAAGGCTTGATTTTGTGGGCACCAGAAAACTAGTATGTAGCTGGTTTGGTTCTACCCAATCTTGGGAAATCTTTTGCTCTTTCTATTGGAATCATTTATTTGTTCCAAAACACTGAACAAAGATGGATTTCTTTTCTATATTCCACTCAGCATTAAGTTGTGTTTAGCCTTCCACTGCTAATAAAACAACAGCTTGTGCTTAATGTGGATTGATTCAAATAAGAGAATTCAGCAACTTTCCAAATCCACCAACTTCTTCCTGTGTGGTTAAGCATTTCTGTATTTGATGAAAATGGAAAAAGGAAATGACAAAGAATTTGGATATTCTCCCGAATTATTTGTTCACTTTCAAAATCTTAATAAAAAGATTTCTCTAATTTATTTTTTATAATTCATGGGAAGCAAGGATAATTTCAGTGAAAAAGCTGGTCTTCAGACCAAACCATTTAATCTCTATGTGCATTGTTTGTTAGTTGTAAGAATTACCTTGCATTGGTAATTTAAACTGTTTCAGGTTGAGAATACTTCAGAGATTCTCTTTACAACAATTGCAGGAACGCAAAATTGACTTATTTCAGTGCGGTGTTTATGAAAAGCATATGAGCTTTTTCATTCATCATCAGCCTCTCTGTTATGTTGTGAGAATGATATAAACCAAACCCAAACAAGAATGAATATTTCTTTGTATATGTCTATATTTAATGTTCAGGAAGCTGTATTTTATTTTTTTAGAGATTTATTCTATTATATTTCTGTTCAATAAAGTAGAATTGATAAGTATAATTGCAAGATATTTAAATATATCATAGTGATTTGGTGTAATTATATTACATAGAGCATCTAAAAAATAATTTCTGGGCCCAGAGTAGTGGCGCAAGCAGTAGGGCATTTGCCTTGCATGTGCTAACCTAGGACAAACTGTGGTTCAAAACCCCGACATCCCATATGGTCCCCTAAGCCATGAGCTATTTCTGCATTCATAGCCAGAAGTAACCCCTGAGCTTCACCAGCTGTAACCCAAAAAGCAAAAAAAAAAAAAAAAAAAAAAAAGAAGAATTTCTGTGAGAATATTTTATTCTTAGTGTCAATTAAACAAATAGTGTTACCACCTGTAATAACCATGTTTCACATTAGATTCTTGGAACTACTTGTTTTACCTAAGTTTCTACTTTCTAACTCCTCCCCATTATTCCTAATTTCCACTAGATTGTTACAACCACTTTTCTACTTCTTTTAAAAATTTTTACAATTCCATATGTAAAATATAACAAGATTTCTCTTTCTCTGACTTATTTGATTAGCATCATGTTCCCAATTTCTACCCACATTGTCACAATTAAATACTTCCTTTTCTTCTTGAGGGAATATATTCCATTATGCTCTCCTATTCATTTATTTATTTATTCAATTCATTTATTGGTGGACATTTAGATTGTTACTGTACTTTGAATAATGCTTCAATAACATGCAAGTCCAGATCATTTTTCCATTTACTTTGAATAGATATCCAGAAGTTAGATTGCTGTATCATAGTTCTACTTTTACTTTTGGGGGATAGTATTATTCACAGAGACTACACCAATTTACTTTCCTACCAACAATGTATGAGCAATTTTTTTCTCTATATCCTTCCTCACTTGCCTCTTGTTTTTTTAATAATAGTCATTCTAACAGGTGTAATGTGATATGCCATCATAGCTCTGATTTGCATTTTCTTGATTTGTTTTGTCAAACACTGTTTCACAATATCTATTAGATACTTGTATTTTTTATTTAGAAACATGTTTATTTAAATCCCCTGACCATTATTTAACTATATTGTTTTGCTAGTAATATGAGTTTTTACAAAATATACTTTAAATACCCTTTATCAAATGCATGAGTTGCAAGCGCTTTCTTTCAAAATGTAAATTTAATTTTATTTTTCAGTCTTTTACTTTGATGGCCAGATACTTTTTAGTTTGATAGAATCCTCTTGTTCATAATTGTTTTGGTATCAAGCCCGAATTATCACCAAGACCAATGTCAAGAAATTGACACCCTATTTTCATTTAAGAATTTCATGATTAGGTGGGGGTGGGGAGGGGAGGAGGGATATGTGGGTCATTGGTGATGGGAATGTTACACTGGTGATAAGGGGTGGTGTCATTTTATATGACTGAAACCCAACCACAATCATGTTTGTAACCAAGGTGTTTAAATAAAAATATTAAAAAATGAAAACAAAAGAAATATAATTTTCATTAACAAAAAAAAACATTCCATTATTTTGAGTCTTAAGTTTAACCCTTTATTTCATTTTGAGTTTGAATTTTATGTAGCACAAGATAAGGCTCTTATTTTACTCTTTTATATATAGCTGTCCAATTTTTCTGAACATCATTTGTTTGAGACTTTCTTTTTATTATATCTTCTTGGCTGCTTTACCTTACATTTCACCAGGTGCGCATGAGTTGACTTTACTTCTCATCTTAAATACAAAGCTTTATTCAATTAAAGTCCTTACCAAGAGCTTCCTAGTTTATGGTCCTAGAAGGAGGTAGACCGTGGGTAGGATAAAACTGTGCTTCAAAGATGTTTGCAGGTTTCTCCTATTACTACATCTCCTTCCAAGTCACTGTTTTCAAAATCTATTGCCTATAAATTCACTAAATAAGTTTCCTGGACACAAAAATCTATCTCTGGAGTCTGAACAAGAACTTGGCATGGAGTGCCAAGTCAGCGAAACTGCCCAACTCCAGAACCTGCCTAAGGAATTGACCAGCCTGTCTAATTGCTGAGCCCAAACCAGCTTCCACATGCTGATGGAAGCAAGATGTGCAACGCAAGTAATCCACAAAACCCAAGACCACCTAGAAAAGGCTTTGATCAGGCTCAGAACTTTTGAATAGGCAACCGCCCCCTTGATAGATGGAGGTTCCAAAGTATACACAGGGCCACCTGTCTGGCTAATAGGGCATGTTTCACCATTCTGCTGTGGAACTTGCTTAATACATGTACAGCTCCCTCTACTGGGCTACTAGCTACTCTGAAACTTTCTGGGTTCTAAAACTAAGGAAGAAAAACACCAATCCAGTGATGAAGTGAGAAATCATATAATTGAATCAATAAGGAAATGGTACTGTCTGGTGTGTTAAAATTTAGGGTTTTATAAGGAGGAACTTTTGGTTTGGGGCCAAATATTCTTGTGTGGTCCCCATTTTATTTATCTCTCTTTTAAAGCACATGTTATCTCAGTAACTTAAAAAATGTTCAATGTTCCCGATTAGTCTTCCAAGAGGTAGAGGAACATTTTATTGTAGTGACAAATAAGATCCCAAGGTCAGTTCCACAGGAAATAGAAAAACAGCAGGACAAAAACATTACAAAAATCAAGACAAGCTAAGTCATGTTTATAAAAGGAGCCCCTCAAAATAAAGAGTGAGGGAAATGAGGCAGTCATTCCAAGCCTTCTTTAAGATATCAAGGCAAACTCCACACTGGTCATCAGTGATCTTTGTCTAATGACTAAAGTCTCTTAAAGGAGGACTCAAATATGATTTTTCATTCCATCTGCTTCTCTCCTTTGAGTCCACAGGCTGCTCTAACATAAGAAAGGAGATAATGAACATCCCTCTAGTTCATTGTGTCCATTGGCAATTACTCTCTGTCAAGCTGGATGGCAAGTCTATCCTTGTATACTCTTAAAATCATGTTACCAAATCTCGCACAAACTACTCACTCAGGATCAACCTTATCAGTGACTTTTATATCTTGGAATCCGACTTCACCAGTGTTCACTTACACTCCCCAGGGAAGACCACTTTATTACTGGGAAAGCGCTCATATTATAGGTCATCACATGAAAAAAAAAAAAAAGGATGAAGAGAAAGGCAACCTCCTGTGATTTCCCTTGGAAATTTTCCTATGTTTTCTTCCCATTTTATCTTGTATACACACTTCCTTCCTCTCTCTGTACAGGTACATCAGGTGTCTCACACCAATATCAACCTCATCTATTATAGAGTCAGCAGCATCCACTGGGCTTTCACAATCTGCCATTGCCTCTGACCTTCCTGAACTCTTTACTTTTTCTTTATTTAAAGAGAATGCACCACATAGTTGATCATATTACATTTGTCTCTAGATGTGTGAAAACAAAGTTATTGAAAAATTAGAAAGAAAGGAAAGAATGGCTTAAATAAAAATTTTTATAATAATTTTTATTTTGACCAAAGCAGATTACAAATCTTTCACAATATTATTTTAGGTACACAGTGACATTGAATCAGGAACATTCCCACCACCAATGTTGTCTTCCCTCCACCCCTCCACCCAGCATGCATCCCATATCCCCCTCCATTACCTCTGGGCTGCTAGTATAAGTGGTCCCTCTGTGTCTAGCTTGTTGTAGATTGGGTATTGATTCTGTTGTCATTGGCTTTGAATTTGGTGTTTATACATGAAATATTTTTTAAAGTAATAAAAAAGAAAGGCAAAAGAAAAAAGGAAGAGAAGAATGTTTAAAAATAAAGAAAAGGGGGGCCCGGAGAGATAACATGGAAGTAGGGCATTTGCCTTGCATGCAGAAAGATGGTGGTTCGAATCCCAGCATCCCATATGGTCCCCGGAGCCTGCCAGAAGAGATTTCGGAGTGTAGAGCCAGGAGTAACTCCTGAGCGCTGCTGGGTGTGACATAAAGGAAGGAAAGAAGAGAAAGAAGAAAGAAGAAAGAAAGAAAGAAAAAGAAAGAAGAAAGAAAGAAGAAAGAAAGAAAGAAAGAAAGAAAAAGAAAGAAGAAAGAAAGAAGAAAGAAAGAAAGAAAGAAAGAAAGAAAGAAAGACAAAAGAAAGAAAGAAAAAAAAGAAAGAGAAAAAAGAAGGAAAAGAAAGAATGATAGAAAAGGAAAGAAAAGAATGAAGGAGAGAAAGAAATATAGATAGAAAAGGAAGAAAGGAAAGAAAGAAAGAAAGAAAGAAAAGAAAGAAAGAAGAAGGAAGGAAGGAAGGAAGGAAGGAAGGAAGGAAGGAAGGAAGGAAGGAAGGAAGAAGAAGAAGAGAAAAAAGAAAGAAAGAAAGAAAGAAAGAAGAAAGAAAGAAAGAAAGAAAGAAAGAAAGAAAGAAAGAAAGAAAGAAAGAAAGAAAGAAAGAAAGAAAGAAAAAAGAAAGAAAGAAAGAAGGAAGGAAGGAAGGAAGGAAGGAAGGAAGGAAGGAAGGAAGGAAGGAAGGAAGGGAGAGAGAGAGAAAAAGAAAGAAAGAAAGAAAGAAAGAAAGAAAGAAAGAAAGAAAGAAAGAAAGAAAGAAAGAAAGAAAGAAAGAAAGAAAGAAAGAAAGAAAGAAAGAAAGAAAGAAAGAAAAAAGTACAGTAGCAAGCACATTTGTGGAATATTGTGTCTCCAATTAAGTCATTAATACAATGGCAGAAGGTTTAATAAGCTCTTGACATTTTCTGATAATTCTGTTAAATTGGTGTGTTCCTGTAGGTTGACAGCATTAAACAAATTAAGTTGTCCAGAAATTCAAAGCAATATTGCTGATATTGCTGCTTTTAAGCTTTCAGCTGCCAGGTCTCCTGGAAGAAGGAAGATATGGGAAAGGAGAAGAGGGTGTCTTCATTCGCACCATAAAGCTCTGATGATATCAACCCCCAAACTGGAGTACCTGAAGTTTGGTCAGATTGATATCTCTGAAGAGAATTGTAGTAGTTTTATGAGGCAGGGCCAACAGGAAAACAATGATTCTGGGTGATGGAGGCAGCAGGAGTGGCTTTGACAGGGCAGGGACTTGGCTCACCCTCTCCTCCTGAGTCAGCTTTCTGCTGCATGAATTTCTGCTGCGTGCGTGATCTTTTATGGCTTGGTGTACATCTTGTTCAAGGAAAGAGTGAGTCTGTGGAATAGGCTCAGTTTGAACATGGCCCAGTTTGAAACTTTCTGGACTCTTCCTACCTCTGATCTTCCTGATCCTAACTTACTCTGACTTGCTGCATCTGGATTCTTTTCCTTCCTAACTTTTGCATTACAACTTGAACTCCTGAAAGGCAAGATTGTACTGCATTACTCGTTGTTCCTTAAGGAGAAATAGGTTTGGTAAAATATTATTCTTAGAGAATAACATTACAGACTTCAATTGAGCAATGGAACATATAAGGCAGATAATTGATTAAAAGAAATACCCTAACCACAAGACTTGTTGACGTGTGAGCAAGCGAGTGCATTCATTTGTTCCTTTGTTGTTGACACATGCTGACAAGTCATTCTAAGGTCTGTTCGTTAGAATTTGGGTATGTGTTCACTTAGGCAAATGATTATTTTCATCTTTAATGACTCAGAGGAGGGGAACAAGGAGTTCAGATGCAAATTTGAATGGCTGCAATGCATTACTATCCAAATACATTGTGAAATCTTTAGTGCCAAATATTAGCACACATAGATGCTCAATAAGTATTTCTGGGGCAGATGAGTAGATGGGCAGATAGATGGTGGGTGGATAGTTAGATGAAATAATAGAAGGGCAAAGCAAAGAAATAAAAAAGTAAAAGGTTGGGAAAGGGTCTGAAGAGAGTATTGTGGGTAGGGTTATAGTCCTGCATGCTATTTACCAGGTTTGATCTCTATACAGTCCTCGAGCACCAATGGGAGTAATCCCTGAGTGTAGAACCAAAGAGTAAGTCTCAAGACTTACTTAAATCTTCAAATACGCCTCTCTCCAAATAATAATATTTTTTAAATGCTGAGCAATCATAGAAATGGAGCTATTTTCTAGAATTAAACAAAGGCTTTGGTTCTATCTAAGGGCAGAATTTTTAGAGCCTAATACTGATGGAGTGGAACAAGCCAGCTTCAGAAAAACTATAAAAGTCAAGAGAACTAGAGCTGAAGAAATTCCAAAATGCATCTAAATTTTCTAAGTTATGTAAACATTCATTCTGGGTGCCTGCACATTCTGGCTCAGTTGTATGTGTGCCAAACTTATTGGCTCTGTAACAACCCTCTCAATCCTTTTCTCTTTGAGGCTACAAACCTTCCAGTCATGGCTTGAAATTTGGTAGTAGTTCCCCATTTAGGGAAAAAGAAAAACCGCTCTCAGTGGAACTACAGATGTTAATAAAGAATAAGTTAAATATTTACATTTAACACACCATATGTTGTGTGGGCATGGTATAGACTCAAATAACATCTTACCAGAAACTGTACTTAATAAGTACTAGTTAAGTCAGTAGTAAATTTAATAAGTAATTGTTGATAATAATTCATAGGTCAATTAATTATTGATTACTTAAAAAATACGGTAGTTTTTAGCTTGAACAGAAGGACAATGGTGAGGAGAGAGATACTAGGACACATTCTGAATTTTCCCCCAAAATTCTAAGTTCTGCAGGGCTCATGTCCACCTCTATTGCATCTTTTTTACAAGTCATATCTTTTTTAAACTGCAGCTCAATTCTCTGCAACAGAGATAATAGTTTTACCTATCTCATAGGACTATTCCCTGGAACTGATATAAAACAAAAATGTTAGTCTGTTGGTTCACTAGGCACCAAGTATGTATTTGACAAATATATTTTCAATTGTAGATGTTGCTTTTGTCTGTTTTCAGAGGAAGGGGTTGACTTCAGTCACACCAGCTTTGCTCAGGGCTTACTCTTGCTCTATTCTATGGAGGGTCATATGTGGTTCCAGGGATTCAACCCTGTCAACGATGCCAAGGCAAGCACCTAACCCCAGTAGAACAAGATTCTAGAGAAGGAGCAGTATAACTTTTCAGGGGCTTTTGTTTGAAATGATAAAGCCTGGATGACACCTTACAATGTCATAGATCTGGAAATTTTCAAACGTTCCCAAACTGGGTGGTTTTCTGCAAAAAAGAAAATGAAGTGTAGATAGGATTGTTGAAATGTAAAAGTCTTTAATTTGGCTTCAGTGTTTAATCAAACTCCTTAAAATTTGCCCCCACACCATCTCCTGTTGATCATTGAAGCTGTCCCTTAGGATAGGGCTCAGGCCAGGAAAAGCAAATGAATCCTACACCTCACTTCTCCAGGGGAATCTTTAGAGGGTGCTATAGGGTGATGTCAGCGGTAAGGATCTGGAAGGAAGCAGCCCTTTCTTTGCACTGGGGTGGCAGAAAAACTGCAGAGTCAGGGGAAAGCACGTGGGCTATTTTAGGCCAGTACTAGAAGCAGAGTCAGTGAAGGTTTTGTTTATGTAACATCTGCAGGCCTTATGGAGACAATAACCCAGAGTCTCCAGGCCACGGCTACAGCTAGCAGGGGTGCGGCTGGGCACTTCCTGTTGTTCTTGGCCTAGCCACCAGACTATTTGTGCCGCTCTTCTCTTGGAGCCCTGGGCTCCCTGCTGCTTGATCTTTTCAGTCTCTTCAGTTCCCCTCTTGGGGCAAGGGCTGGCAGATGAATTCTCAGGAGGTAGTGACCCAAGACTCTGTGCCTCAGAGAGTTGCCCACCCTGACCGCAATGGCCCCATCATTCTAAACCTCAGGTCTGGCTGCTTCAGGGTGTCCCTCCTACACGTTCTCGGAGCTGAGCAGCTCAATATCTGATTTGGTGTAGTTAGGGCCTGAGGACAGGCACAGTTTAAAGCCAGGTTGGCCATTAGGCAACGGCTTCATCTGGTGCAAGTTATATAATATCCTGAGTTATTTATGAAATGCAAAAATATACAGACTTGTGGGATAAGTAATATATATTAATTGCCCACCTCATTCTGCTTGCTATAATCTTACTAAAAGGCTCTAAAATCTTTTTGAAACAAAGATGAAACTTGGTGGTATGAACTGAATGTTCTTGTCCCCTCAACATTTGAGGGGTGAACCTAGTCCCCAGTGTTGATGGTATTAAAAGGCAGAGCCTTTAGCAAATTCTTCAGTCATGAGAATGGAGTTCTTTTTTTTTTTTTTTTTTTGGTTTTTGGGCCACACCCAGTAACGCTCAGGGGTTACTCCTGGCTATGCGCTCACGAGTTGCTCCTGGCTTGGGGGACCATATGGGACACCAGGGGATCGAACCGCGGTCCGTCCAAGGCTAGCTCAGGCAAGGCAGGCACCTTACCTTTAGCGCCACCACCCGGCCCGAGAATGGAGTTCTTAACTCTTCTGTTAAGAGGCTCTCTCCACTATTCAAAGCCTTCACATCTACACCATGAAAAAACCTGCAGCATGCTTGCTGGCACCCTGATCTTGAATTTAATCCTCCAGAATCATGAGAAATAAAGTCCTGTTGTTTATATGCCACCCAGACTGATGTTCATTATAGCAGCTTGAACAGACTAAGGCTATTGAGAAGGATGGTGGTAAAGATGAGTTCTTTAAGTGGAAGTAAAATTTAAATACACCATTAACATAAATCTTCAATGGGCAGTTTGCTAAGTTGTTTTACCCTGTATATGCCCATAGAATATAGTTCAATCACCTTGTATAAAATATATTTTTGTATCCCTTTCTAGTGAATAACTTGCTCATAGCCAATCTACTTATCTTAATTAGCTAGTATCGGCACAGATAAATATCACAGACTAGGTGGCTCAACAATAGACATAAGTTTTCTACAGTTCTTGAGGATGAAAGACTGAAATTGGTGTCATGCATGATAAAGAGAGAGAGATTGACTTTCTAGGGCCCTGCTGAAAGAACATTATTTGTGTCAAATCAGGAGCTTATAAAACTCTCTAACCTGTTACTTCTGTAAATGCCTACACTTTATATATATCATGAAGTTGGTGCTTCAAATTTTCAATTTAAAAGAACATCATTCAATCCACAACACAACAACCATACCCTGACTGATAAATGCTGCTGTATCTATTATGTGTCAAACATTGGAATTAGCACAAACATCCATCAATACAAAAACATACAAATAAACTTTGTTATAGACTCATAGAATACAATTCTCTGCCTTTTATTTTTGATCAACTACTACTTCACAGCACCCATTCTGGGTATTTCTTCTGAGTGGATTGACTGGGTTCAAGGAAAGCAAAAACAATTAAGGCCCTTGAATGTTAAAAATTCTGATCTCTGAGCCAGAGAGATATAGAACAGCAGTAGGGAGTTTGCCTTGCATGTGGCCTACCCGGGAGGGACCCAGTTCAATTCCTGTCATCCCATATGGTTCCCCAGACTGCCAGGGGTGATTTCTGAGTGCAGAGTCAGTTGTAGCCCCTGAGCACTGCCAATTGTGACCCAAAAACCAATCAATCAAATAAAGTTTAAAAATAATTCTGATCTCTGTCTTAACTACTCCCCTAAATTCAGAACACTTTTAATTATTCCTTATACTTAAAAGAAAAATGTCAAGTCTAATAGAATCCTGACTAACCACTGACAGTCTTTCCACTAGGGGATCATGATGGCAATTCCCTGCTCATGGCAACAGTGGTTTCCAGTACAGCCTTGCTAATAGCAAACACAGCTCTCTTGTAGTTAAAATATATTTTCTGTAATTTTTGTTAAAAAACCAATAAGCTAGCCAGTTGGCTAGTGAATGAGCAGTTGTTTTGAATTAGTTGCAATTCTGAATTAAGCCAATATTGGCTTAGCAGGTTTTTCCCAAGATGATTATTGCATAGGATATTACTAAACTTGTAAGATATCTCTTTGTAACAGTTGTGCTGCCAGTATAAATTATGCTAACAGAAGAGTTTTCTAAAAAAAATTTGAGGGGCCTGGGAAATAGCCCACAGAGCAGGAACACATGCTTTGTATATGAGAGACCAGAGTTCAGTACTTTGTACCACATGGCCCTTGGAGCACCTAGCCTGGAGTAGCTTTTAGTATTATATGATATGGTGTCCAGGTCAAAAAGAAATCTCTTTTGAGGCAGGAAGTTTTAATTCTTCAAAGAATAGATTTTAAAAATGAAAACAACTAAAACCAAATTGCTTGCTATTCTGTACAACGCATCTATTCCCAGATGATTTGGGGTTGCATTGTTTTCTATGAATCTGGTTTATGTCCAGAGACCTTGATTGCTGATGTCCCAATTCGCCTTTGGTTTGTTTGTTTATTTATTTATTTGCACTACCTAGATGTTAAAATGTGCAGAAGCAGAAAAGTCAGTGACTCATGGAAAAGGGACCTGTGTGTCAACAGAAGAAAAGTACACATTTAAGAGCTTTGTTTTCCCATTATGTGACCTTGAGAAAGTTTTTCAAGGCTCATTCTCACTATCCAAAAATGGGGGTGATAAAGCCTACCACTGAACAATTGATAAAAATGTGTAAATAAGGGGCTGGAGCAGTAACACAGCAGTAGGGCGTTTGCCTTGCATGCAGCTGACCCAGGATGAACCTCGGTTCGATCCCCAGAGTCCCATATGGTCCCCCAAGTTAGGAGCAATTTCTGAGCACATAGCCAGGAGTAACCCCTAAGCATCACTGGTGTGGCCCAAAAACCAAAAAAAAAAAAAATCTGTGGAATACTGTTATACAGCAGCTTATTAAGTCAGAACACATTTATTGAGAACATACTCGTAGCTAATCACCATATCCTGTTTTAACATCCATAGCACACACTCTACTTTCCATAATCCCCTTATCTTGTCTTTCTTAAACACAGTAGCACACACCCTGTTGATAATCCCCTCTCACATCCTACCCAGTTGGCTGACACAGAGTTCACACCTTACTCTCCAACTTACCCTCTCCTAATTTAAATACCCTTTCCCCATGTACAATAAATTGAGTTATTCTCTGGAAGTGACTGATGGATGCTTTTTTGTGAGTGCTCTACTCACCTGAGATCCAACCTCACCAGTGAATTCTACATCCAGTGACTCTGATCTCACAAGTGTCTCCTACATCTTGGAATCTGACCTTACCAGACTCATTTATACCTGTCACTTCGAGCAGGAACTCCATCTACAACTGGAAAGATGTTCTCTGGGATAGTCTCTTGGCTGATCACTGAATTTTTAAATTATCTTCTATTTGGCTTAAAGTTGTGATAATAAAAAATAAAGGGCCCAGAGAGATAGCACAGCGGTGTTTGCCTTGCAAGCAGCAGATCCAGGACCTAAGATGGTTGGTTCGTATCCCGGTGTCCAATATGGCCCCCCGAGCCTGCCAGGAGCTATTTCTGAGAAGACAGCCAGGAGTAACCCCTGAGCACCCAAAAACCAAAAATAAATAAATAAATAAATAAACAAATAAATAAATAAAATAATTGGGGGCTGGGAAGGTGGCGCTAGAGGTAAGGTGTCTTCCTTGCAAGCGCTAGCATAGGAAGGTCCGCGGTTTAATCCCCCAGCGTCCCATATGGTCCCCCCAAGCCAGGGGCGATTTCTGAGTGCATAGCTAGGAGTAACCCCTGAGCGTCAAATGGGTGTGGACCAAAAAAACAAAAACAAAAAATAAATAATGTTCTCTTTTCATGCCAACACTCAAGACAAAACAAACTGACATAGTTATACATTAATTTATACATTGGTTTATAAAATATACATATTTAATTTCTACATTGGTTACTCTGGCAGTGGTTCTTCTTGTTATTTTAGTTTGTATCGAGAAATGGGAAAAATTTGAGCCAAACTTTCTGAAATGCTTTCAACTGTTTCTGAAATGCCCCCTACTGTTTCTAAAAAGCTTCCACCTCTAGAAATCAAAAGCATATTTCCAGTAATTACACTTGGTCAAGCCCTGAGACTGGTAATTTACCACCTCTCACAGGTGCTAGGACAGAGGAGACCCAGCTGATATTGATGTATTAAATAAAACGAAAATCAAAAATGAGTTAGTGACAGTCCAATAAAATGCTGGATCAGAAAACAGATCTGTAAGATCTCACTCCACTTCCCCTAGAGCTGACAATTCTCAGAGAAATTGGCACTAAAACAAACTGGAAATTAGCTACCTCCCATCAAGAAAACAATCAAACTTCAACCTACGTAAGTTTAAATATGGAATATCTCAGTAGATTTAAGAAAGCACGCTCAGAATATGGCCCACTTTCACTATTTTATGTTGAATTCTTTGGCACCTGGAGTGCAGTGGGTGTTGAATCCATTAGGACTTTAATACTGTGACTAAGACCTGCCTGCATGTTTCCCAAATTTTACAGTGGAAGATGTGGTTTTATTGAAGGAACTAAGACTAAGCTAAATAGTCTAGATAACTCTGGAAGAATAGTTGCAGGAGTCCTGTTGTCTTATGATCTGCTGATAGGAGAAGGGGAGTTCTCAGAAATAAACAAATGGGCAAATTACTTCCTTGATGTTTTGGAACTCATGAGAAAGCTTGCACTGAGGGCTTGGGAAAATTGATTCTGATGATGAATTTAAGAGTAGCTGTTGGATTAACCAAGTTCCTCCCTATTCTCCACCACAGGGTGTAGTCTGTCATTTCTTAATAAATAAATAAAGAAATAAAGAAATATCTTAATAAAGACCCAGGTTTCTCCCTATTACCCAGCCCACAGTGTGATTTGGTTCTTCCTAATAAAAATCCTGGGTCTCATGATAATGCTTTATTGCATTTCCGGTTTTCCTCCACTGAGCTATCTGCATCATAGGAGTGGAAGGCTTCCATGTTGGTGTTCTTAAACTCATTTTACCCCCTTAAGAGTGTGTGAAGTATTTCCTGTATCGGCATTTGCTTCCAGACCCATGTCTTTCTGATTATCTGGTCTTGGAGCATGAGGCTTCCATTACAGATAGCTATACACGATTTTCCAGGGAGCTTCTGAGCCACATGCAGAATTTCTAGAAAAACTGATAGAGGCTATCCAGAAACAGATTAAAGATTAAACAGCAGGACCTGATGAAAATGTGGCCTTTGACAATGCCAGTGATAATTGTCAGGCTATTTTATGTCCTATTAGGGAGAGAGAAGATGTAATAGATTTCTTTTATGTTTCTTTTCTCTTTCAGAGGAAAGGGAAGGGAAGGAGTGAAGATAAGGGAGGAAGTGAAGATAAGGGAAGGAGAGCTTAAAGTTGAGGAGTGGGTGGAGAGATAGCACAGACGATGCCATGGATTTCTACATGCTTGTAGGAATGTTGGATACAGTTCTCCCTCATAGCCCACCTCTACCCCTTTATCAAGCTATGCTATTTAAATGCAAATTTCAGGGAACCAGCACAATTATCCAATTAATGGGCATGGTGGACTTCACCCAAGGAGACCACCTGGACTTTACTCAGTGTATGGTAAAGGATTCCACTGGTATAAAGATTGTTTCTCATCTTCTTATCATATTTCTTTCAACCAGAGAAGGGGTCCAAAACCAGCACCACGAGTTTATGTCATATGATCTAACTATGGCAAAATGGGACATTTACATAGTGACTGCAGGATGCAATTTTTTTCTGCTCCAGTTTCTGTGCCTGCCCCTTGAGGCTAAGACTTCATCATCCTATCTAGGGAAACTGGGCTAGGGGTCGTCCCAAGTTCCACAAAACCAGGTAACTTTTTAGTCAATAATTCAGCTTCCCTATCCCAGCCCAAAAGAACTCTACAACAAAAGCTCATTAAAGCCTGCCACTTCAGGAAGCTGTGCCATTGATATATCCTGCCCTAAAAAATTAACCATAATAACAGCTCAGTGCCCTTACAAGATAAGATATGGCATAAAAGGGCAAGTTCCTTCAGGAACTGTGGATTTGATAACTGGAAGAAGCAGTCTGACCCATAAAGTATTTCTGTTCATCTGGGAATTATAAATTTAGACCACATTGGAAAAATAATTTGGACTCTTTATTTTTTTTTGGTTTTGGACCCAGTGACACTCAGGGGTTACTTCTGGCTATGTGCTCAGAAATCGCTCCTGGCTTGAGGGACCATATGGGATGCCAGGAGATCCACAGTTCGTCCTAGGCTAGATCCAGCAAGGCAGATGCCTTACTGCTCCACACCATCGCTCTGGCTTCAATTTGGATTCTTTAAAAAGATGTGATCATAGCTCAAATATTACTACTTCCTTATATTATGCCTGACAAATATGAATGCATCAGGGAAAGAGGTTTTAGAAGTGTAAACCCTGCTCATTCTGCTAGTTCATTAATAGCTTAATTAATGCTAAGATTAAAGAAGAAAACCCAATGTTAATCCTTGAAATTTAGAGCAGGAAGTTTTAAGGAATGTTTCTGTGATTGCTTTAAAACTCTGGCTACGCAATTGGGTTTTGTAGGATATACCTTATAACATGAAAGAAATAAGTGGTGTTTTACCTCCAGCATCTGTTTGCCAGAGCATTAGATTTTGAAGTGCTTATACCAGAAATACCATATGTAACTCCATTTTCCATGAATCTCTGGGGTCTCATTTTGCATAAGCAATGGAGGATAGACTATTATATCCCTTGCCCATCCCTATTTAAGTTCACCAGCTTAGATGTTTTGCTTTATCACCCAATCCCCTTCCAGCCCACCAGTTCAGAGGTTTTTCTTTATCAAATGGGCCCGCTGGGTTAAAGTACTCAGAACCCATTCCAATTGAATATAAATCTAATGTTCCAATCTGGATTTTCCAGTGGCCCATGAACACACAAAACTAGAGAAACTAAGAAACTTAATTGGCATGAACTTAAGACTGGGACATATTTAAGCATTCTTTTCTAAATGGAATTTCCCTATATTTATAATACAGAAGAAATCAGGTAGCTGGATAATTTTATCTCATTAAAGAGCTGTCAATGCATCTATGGTTCCCATGGGGAAACTACAGAATGGCTTACCTTCACATGTAGTCATTCGAAAAATACCTGGCCCTTTATGGTAATTGATTTAAACGATTGTTTTTTAAATATTTCCATTCAGAAAGTGTTTTGTCTTTCAGTTGACTCTCTCAATAATAGAACCCCCATGCAGTTATTTCAAAGGGCAGTTTTACCTGAGGGCCTAGCAAACTCACCAGCCACGTGTTAAATTTTTGTTGATGTGGTCTTAGGTCCAGCTTGCAAAATGTTTCCCCAATCATATTTGGTCCACTATGTGGATAATATTCTCATGACCTGCTTTATGAGCAGAGAATTATAATGCTTGTATAAATATGTCATCAGTTGTGCAGGTTTAACAATAGCCACAGAAAAAATCAGACTTTGTCTCCATTTAAATATGTGGGTTTCATATTGGAGCACACTTCAGCGCATCCCCAAAAGATTTCTATTTATCAGAAAAATCTAATGACTCAATGATTTTCAAAAACTCTTCGGTGATATAAATTTGATCTGTCCCTCTCTTGGGGATCCAAACTCTGAACTTGCAACTTATTCAGAACATTGGAAGAAACCCAAACTAAAAAAGCCCTAGATATTTCATTTAAAAGCCCCAAGGGGAATTAGTTTTATTTTTCATGAACCAACTCCAAAAGTCCTATCTTTCCATGTTAATACATAGAGAAGCATGGCTTTAAGTTTTTGCAATTTTTTATTTTCCTACAGATGCTATTACTCAGCTGTCTGGGCCTCTGGAATGGTTTTATTTACACATCAAGAACCTCACACATTTGTGCCTTATTTGAAGTTGATCACTGCTCTTATCATCAAAGCAAAGCTCAGAGTGGTTTCTTTGTTAGGTTTTGATTCTGAAATAATAGTCCTGCCAATTCCATAAATGGAAGTAGAATGCCTCTCAGTAAGCCTCTTCAACAAGCCCTACCAGAATTTTCAGGAGAATTTTTCTCCCAATATCTGGCTGGAAAGTCCTGGTATTTCTTCAAAATGACACATTTTGTAATCTCCTCTATTATCTGTTTCTTCCCTATACACAATGCCCTAGTATTTTACATTGATGGGTCATCATCAGGAAAAGGTGGCCCTTCACTGACCACAACAGTGTCTACAAATTACAAGTCTTCTCAACAAGTGGAACCTGCTAGTTTAAATTATTTGCTATTCCAAATGTAGTAAGCAATTCAGCTTATGTGGTAGGATTGTTCCCAGGCATAGTAACCACTCTTTAAGTACTCATAACCAGGTTGTTCAAAACCTGCTTCAGCAATTATAATCTGCTTTGCAAAAATGTTCTGAGTCAATTTTATCCATCACACAAAAGTCTATTCTGACCTTTCCATTCTGGCTTTCTAGCAATTACAAGCCCTTTTGCAAAAAATGTTCTGAGATAATTTTATTAATCACATAAAAGCCCATTCTGGAGGAAGGAAATGAAACTGCTGAAAGTTTAGCCATGCCAATATTTAAGTCACCTGCAAAAGAATATGCAGAGCTACAGACAAATGATGTCTGCATGTGAATTATCATATTCCATGGAGGCAAACCAGATTATCAATAAGTGTAATATTTTAACACCTTTCAATAAAATAATACATGTATTTGGGGCCAGCCCCCAAGGTTTACCGACAAATGAATTATGGCAAATGGTTATTCCACATGTTGAGTACTTTCAAAAACAAACAAACCCCCTATATCCATGTGGACATCAATATATATTCACACTTTATCTAGAGAATACCAATGACTTCTGAGTACCAAAGCTGTTTGCACCTTAATGCTACAATTATTTTCTGTCATGGGCATACCCCAAGACATAAAAATGGACATTGAACCTCTCTACACCAGTAAAACTTTTAGGTATGAATAAATAGGAGAAAAGCTGAGAGGATAGGGTCCTTTGCAGCAGGATAGCTATCCCTATAGTTTGGAGCATCTGGAAGATTGGCAAAAGATTTTGTGTCTGACCTTCTTGTTAGACAGGGGAATGAAAATTGCCTTTCCTTTTTGGGAACTCTGGGGTAATCAAACCTCAACAAATCTCCAAGAGGACATGACACTTCAAAACTTTTCACTCATTTTTTCAAAATATGGCAAATCAAACATATCACTAAAATTTCTATAATTCACAGGGACGAGCCATAGTTGAAAGAGCTCACATAATACTTAAAACTCAAGTATTCAAATATAGCAAAAGGGATGGACATTTTATCCTTAACATTACTTTCACTAAACACCCTGAATTTACCTCAAAGATAACCCTACACAGCTGCAGAAAGATACTTTAAAGAAGATGCTCAGGTGCAAAAAAATTAATTTACCTATTTGGTAAAAAATTGATATAAGTGGATTGCTGGTAATCTCATTCAAGAAAAGTATATGCCTATGTTTCTACAGATGGCAACCCTGCCAAGAAACTCTGGGTCCTACTACGTCTTGTCAGAATAAGGTTAATCACACATGAAAATCACACATTAACAAGAGGATAATGGCACATGATAAAACTATAAGACACCCCTCTGACCCAATATAGTTACTTGAAAGGATGAGACTAGGAAAAACAAACCGAGACCCCAACAGATAAAAGGAATAATAAACTGACACCATAAACTGAAACAGAGATTAGAGGGTGTGAAAATGACTAGTTCCAGCATCTTGGTTCTGTAGATAAGGGAACTGGTCCTGCTCTCAATGAACTTCTAATTTAGAAAAAAAAAACTTGTTACATGAACTCAATATTAAAATATCTGAAATAATAAGAAAAATGTCTGTAAAATATTCCAAGGTTGATGGTTCCAGAACCATTACAAGTAGGACATTAACAGGTCAAATCCATTGAAACATAAAGGCAATGTGGCAGAAGAGTTCAGTAAAATCATAAAAGCCTTGTAAGCAGGACAACACAGGTATATCAGTCCAAAATATTTAACATGCCCATTGGAAAACTAACACCTGTGCTCATTTTCAGGGCACAATCAACAAGATCCACATGAACTACTTCTATTCCTGATGAATGGTCCTCTTTAAGACTTGAACAAAGCTCATAGGCAGAAAAGACAGAAAGAGGTAAATAGTGATCATTTTGTTGACTAAAAAGTAGAAAGACAAGTTTGGCAGAGACACAAGCAGTTTAATGAATCTATTATAATTACACTTTTCCAAGGTCAGTTCAATGCCTAGTCTGTCACCAAGAAACTTGGACATTTGCGCTCTTTACTCTTTACTCATTTATCTTGCCTTTGACATCTACAGATAAATGTATACTGCAAGATTGCCTTATTTTTCAAAAAGAAAACCCGAGAGACTTTAATAGGGTTTATTGTAGCCACTGCAACACAAAAGTATTCTCTGAAAAGGACAGAAATTTGGAAATTAACACCTGTGCTCATAATACATCTGAAACAATTTTCCTATATTGTCAAGAAGATGAAAAATCTACAGATCTATGTAAGCTTTTCTTTAGAAAACATTGACTTGTCACAGTACACTATGAATTCTAAGGATAGTCATGAACAATACAACTTATTCTCTCTTTTGAACCATTATAGTGAAATGAAAATGGGTCATTGCACAGTCTATGTAAAAATGTGGCAAGACAATGTTAGTTTAAATATGATGATCAAGATGTTTTAGAAATCTAGGTGAAGTGCTGATTGCTTCACCTGCGGAGTCTCCGCCCTGCTGTGCTTCTTCTGAGGAAACTGAGGACCTAAAGGAAGCCCTGTCCTGTGCTTCTCTGTCTTTTCTGAATCCTTGAAGATCTCCTCAGAGCCCTGGGAAGCGAACCCCCAAAAACTGCATTCTAAAGCTACCCAGCGAGTAAGTGAGTGAGTAAGAAATGGCTGACTGTGGGACTGCCAGGTGAAGTGCTGATTGCTTCACCTGCAGAGTCTCCAAACTGCTATGCTTCTTCTGAGGAAACTGAGGACACGAAGGGAGCCCTGTCCTGTGCTTCTCTGTCTTTTCTGAATTCTTGAAGCTCTCCTCAGAGGCCTGGGAAGCGAACCCAAAAAAACCCTGCATTCTGAAGCTACCCAGTGAGTGAGTGAGTGAGTGAGTGAGTGAGTGAGTGAGTGAGTGAGTAAAAAATGGCTGACTTTACAAGCCCAGAAAGGGGAAGCCGCTGAACTCTGCTGGAACTCAGGTACCAGCACCCCTATCTGCCTGTCTTCTGTGCTGTGCTCCATTTTCAGCCTGATTTCATCCTGTGTGTGGCTCATCTGCGAACGGCTCGCCTTCCCTGGAGCCTTCCCTGGAGGTGAGTTTACAAGCCCAGAAAGGGGAAGCCGCTGAACTCTGCTTCCCAGCTGTGCACATCATTTAGCCAATGAATACAACCACAACACGTAGAAAAACCCACAATACAAGTGTGACAATGGGGAAACAATGCAGGCCAGTGCCAGATATAGAGAATGAGGATGGCAACTCTGATGACTTGAACATGACCAACCAACTAGTCACTCTCTCAGATAAGGAGTTTAGAGTCGCTATATGGAAGATGTTCAAAGAACTCAAAGAAAGTATAAAAGAGAACACTAATAAGAATCAAGAGAATATGAAGATAGAAATCAGAAAACTCCAAACTGAAATTTCAGGTCAAATAACAGGTCTGAAACACTCAGGAGATGAATTGAAGAAAAACATGGTTGAGATTTCCCACGGGTTAACAGCAGTTGAGGATAGAATTAGTACACTGGAAGATGAGATGAATAACAATTCCATACAGCAGAAGAAATTGGAAAAAAGCCTTAAAGCAAATGATCAAACAATAGAAAAATTACTCAAAGAATGGGAGCAGATGAAAATAGAAGTCTATGATAAGCTCAACAGTAACAACTTAAGAATCATTGGAGCCCCGGAGACCCAGGAAGAAAATCTCCAGGAAGAATCAATGGTCAAGAACGTCATTAACGAGAAACTACCAGAGCTAATGAATACATGCGATCAAATCCTGCATGCCCGAAGAGTACCAACTAAAAGAGACCCCAGAAAAAACACCCCAAGACACATCCCAAAAAACACCCATACCCCTAGTCACAATGACGAATCCCACAGATAGAGACAAAATTCTGAAAGCAGCAAGATCTAAAATAGAAATTACATTCAAGGGAACATCCTTGAGGTTTACTGCAGACCTGTCACCGGAAACACTCAAGGCCAGAAGGCAGTGGTGGGACATAGTGACAAAACTCAATGAAATAAATGCTTCACCTAGAATACTGCACCCAGCAAAACTTACTTTTAGGTTTGAAGGAACAATACATGCTTTCACAGACAAACAAGAGCTCAGAAACTTTACAGACTCAAAACCATTCTTAAAAGAAAAACTGAATGGCCTACTTTAAGACAAGACTGACCAACAGACACACCAAACTCCAATATAAAGATGGCACTAACTCCCATGACAATTCTTTCTCTCAATGTCAATGGATTAAATGCACCAGTTAAGAGACACAGTGTGGCTAAATGAATCAAAAAACTCAATCCAACCTTCTGCTGCCTACAAAAAAAGCTCCTGACTAGTCAGAACAAACATAGACTCAAAATAAAAGGCTGGAGGAAAATCATCCAAGCAAGCAACACCCATAAAAAAAAGCTGGAGTGCCCATACTAATATCAGATGATGCAAACTTTATACTTAGGAAAGTAAGGGACAAAGATGGACATTTTGTATTAGTCAAGGGATAAGTACAGCAGGAAGAAATCACTCTCCTAAACATATATGCAAATATCCTCAACAAAATTTTGGTAAATAGGATTCAATGCCTCATTAAGAAGATCATCCACTAAGATCAAGTAGGTTTCATCCCAGGAATGCAAGGCTGGTTTAACATCCGTAAATCTATCAACATAATACACAACATCAACAACAAGAAAAATAGAAATCACATGATCATATCAATAGATGCAGAGAAAGAATTTGATAAGGTCCAACACCCATTCTTGATCAAAACTCTCAGCAAGATTGGAATGGAAGGAACCTTTCTCAATATAGTTAAGGCCATCTACCACAAGCCAGAGGCAAATATTGCCCTCAATGGATAAAAACTGAAAGCCTTTCCTCTAAATTCTGGCACAAAACAAGGCTGTCCTCTCTCACCACTCCTATTCAGCATAGCACTGGAAGTACTTGCTATAGCAATTAGGCAAGAAAAAGATATCAAGGGAATCCAGATAGGAAACAAAGAAGTCAAGCTCTCGCTCTTTGCCGATGACATGATACTCTACCTAGAAAACCCTAAAGACTCTATGAAAAAGTTTCTGGAAACAATAGACTCATATAGCAAGGTGGAAGGCTATAAAATTAACACACAAAAATCAATGGCTTTCTATACACCAATAGTAATAAGGAAGAAATGGACATTAAGAAAACAACCCCATTCACAATAGTGCCACACAAACTCAAATATCTTGGAATCAACTTGACTAAAAATGTGAAGGACCTATACAAAGAAAACTATAAAACTCTGCTCCAAGAAATAAGAGAGGACACGCGGATATGGAAGCACATACCCTGCTCATGGATTGGCAGGATTAACATCATCAAAATGGTAATACTCCCCCAAAGAATTGTACAGATTTAATGCTATCCCTCTAAAGATACCCATGACATTCTTCAAAGAAATGGATCAGGCACTTTTTGAAATTAATATGGAACAATAAACACCCTAGTATAGCTAAAGCAATCATTGGGAAAAAGAATATGGGAGGAATTACTTTCTCCAACTTTAAACTGTACTACAAAGCAATAGTTATCAAAACAGTATGGTATTGAAAAAAAGATAGGCCCTCAGATCAGTTGAATAGGCTTGAATACTCATAGAATGTTCCCCAGAAATACAATCACCTAATTTTTGATAAAGGAGCAAGAAATCCTAGGCCCGGAGAGATAGCACAGCGGCATTTGCCTTGCAAGTAGCCGATCCAGGACCAAAGGTGGTTGGTTTGAATCCCGGTGTCCCATATGGTCCCCCGTGCCTGCCTATTTCTGAGCAGACAGCCAGGAAACCCCTGAGCAATGCCAGGTGTGGCCCAAAAACCAAAAAAAAAAAAAAAAAAAAAAAGCAAGCAAGAAATCCTAAATGGAGCAAAGAAAGCCTCTTCAACAAGTGGTGTTGGCAAAACTGGCTAGCCACTTGCAAACAATTGAACTTAGACCCCCAGCTAACATCATGTACGAAGGTTAAATCCAAATGGATGAAAGATCTCGATATCAGACCCAAAACCATAAGATATATAGAACAACACATAGGCAAAACACTCCAGGCCATTGAGACTAAAGGCATCTTCAAAGAGGAAACTGCACTCTCCAAGCAAGTGAAAGCAGAGATTAACAGATGGGAATATATTAAACTGAGAAGCTTCTGCACCTCAAAAGAAATAGCACCCAGGATACAAGAGCCCCCCCCCACTGAGTGGGAGAAACTATTCACCCAATACCCATCAGATAAGGGGCTAATCTCCAAAATATACAAGGCACTGACAGAACTTTACAAGAAAAAAACATCTAACCCCATCAAAAAAATGGGGAGAAGAAATGGACAGACAATTTGACAAAGAAGAAATACAAATGGCCAAAAGACACATGAAAAAATGCTCCACATCACTAATCATCAGGGAGATGCAAATCAAAACAACTATGAGGTACCACCTCACACCCAGAGATTGGCGCACATCACAAAGAATGAGAACAAGCAGTGTTGGCGGGGATGTGAAGAGAAAGGAACTCTTATCCACTGCTGGTGGGAATGCCATCTAGTTCAACCTTTATGGAAAAATCGAGCTCCCATATGACCCACCTATACCACTCTTAGGAATATACCCTAGGAACACACACACACACACACACACACACACACAAAATACAAAAATCCCTTCCTTACACCTATATTCATTGCAGCACTATTTACCATAGCAAGACTCTGGAAACAGCCAAGATATCCTTCAACAGATGAATGGCTAAAGAAACTGTGGTACATATACACAATGGAATATTATGCAGCTGTCAGGAGAGATAAAGTCATGAAATTTTCCTATACATGGATGTACATGGAATCTGTTATGCTGAGTGAAATAAGTCAGAGAGAGAGAGAGAGAGAGAGAGAGAGAGAGAGAGAGAGAGAGAGAGATGCAGAATGGTCTCACTCATCTATGGGTTTTAACAAAATGAAAGACATTCTTGCAATAATAACTTTCAGACACAAAGAAAAAAGAGCTGGAAGTTACAGATCACCTCATGAAGCTCACCACAAATAGGGATGAGTTTACTTAGAGAAAAAACTACGTTTTGTACTATCCTAATAATGAGAATGTACGAGGGAAATGGAAAGCCTGTCTAGAGTACAGGCGGGGGTCGGGTGGGAAGGAGGGAGATTTGGGACACTGGTGATGGGAATGTTGCACTGGTGATGGTGGTGTTCTTTACATGACTGAAACCCAAGCACAATCATGTATGTAATAAAGTTGTTTAAATAAAAAAATTATATTCAAAAAAATAAATTAAAATAATTGACAGACTCACTTATTATAGACTCAAATATAAAATAATTTTAAGAGTTATAACATGTAAATTGAGAATTTTAAATAGAAATTTATTAGAAAATAGAGTTGAAAAATGGAATAGTCATCATTCAAATGGAAAAGGATTTATAATCTTTATTTAAAAGTTGACATAGTTGATACAGTTTGTATAGATATTTATCTTCATAGCATTTGCTACAAAAATACAGATAATAAAGAGAATTTCTCCAAAAAAAAGATGTTTTAGAACTCTCCAACTCCTTTTTGGTGTGGAAATAGAATACTTTATTTAAAACAAAAATATATTAATTTAAGCAATTAATTGTAGGATAATTTTAAATGCTAATTTTAATATTATTAATTTATAATTATTTCTAGTTTTAATTGTTATATTGATGAGCCTATATTCTTTTTTTTGGGGGGGGTTACACCGGGCAGCGCACAGGGTTTACACCTGGTTCTATGCTCAGAAATCATCCCTGGCAGGCACATGGAGACCATATGAGATGCAGGATTCGAACCACCATCCTTCTGCATGCAAGGCAAATGCTCTAACTTCATGCCATTTCTCCGGCTCCAAGCCTGTATTTATTTTTATACTTCAAAGAGACCTGCAGAAACAGATACAGCTGTTTAGAGTAACCAGTATTCAACTAACTGCTTTTTATTGATGTCTATAATAATGTTCTAATGTTTTTATCCACAGAAATAATTGTAGAATGCATTGGGAAAACATGGACTCCCAATACAGTGCTCACTATTATAATATTTTAGTTTCTTAATTTATATTCTATTCTGTTTATAATTACCTTTTATTTTTATGCACAGTGATTTATGGAAATATAGTTTGGATAATCTAGTTTCGCATTACAGTGATATTGGATTTGAATATAGTGCTCATTCTGATAGTCTTAACAATATTTTAAATTATTCATTTTTCATTTGATTATGCCTAATTGTATGATCTAATGTCTCTCTCCACAAGATATCCTTGAGTAAGGCATCTGAATGCCATGAATTCTTGCTACAGTGCTCAGTCACTTAGTATATTTTTGCAACTTATTTTTAATTCATGATAGTTTTCTTCTATATAGTATGCCATTGTCCTCAGTTTGACTTCAGAAAAGAAACCTGTATGGTAAAGACATGTGATACAATGCTCCAAGGTGTAGACTCTTTTTACAGTACTCATTGCCATATTACTTAGAGTCTAGCCTTGAACATTATGATTATTTTAAGAATATTCTACGCACGCTCTAAACCATGAAGCCTTTTTCAGCAGTTTTTCATCTATGTTGATTACTCCAATGAATTAAAAAACTTGTCCACTTGGCGTGCTGCTTTATATCTTGAAGCACCTTGACCCATTCTACTTAAATCAGTTTTCCAAAAGCGATCTATGAGTCAATCTTTTTTTGTCCATTTATGCATGTGTGTATGCATTATGGCCACCTTTATTTCTGTTTAATGTTTGTCCATATTATACATAATGTCTGTCTATGTCAGGGGTCTCAAACTCGCTGCACACAGGCCATTTGCGGCCCTCCATACAACATTTTGTGTCCCTGCCCTAGAGGAATCTTTTTTTATTTTGTTTTGTTTTAGTTGTTTGGGTCACACACCCCAATGTTCAAGGCTTACTACTGACTTTGCACTCAAGGATCACCCCGACTTTGCCTCCTGCGGCCCCCAGGTAAATTGAGTTTGAGACCCCTAGTGTTGTATATGCCTTTCCTTTTTGTATATAGCCTTTTATTTCTCATAAAAAGAAGATGATGCCACCATTACTACTTATGTGTTCTTGGCTGCCTCCTTTGCTTCCATTTCCCTTCATCATGGACTGTTACATGCAACTTGTTTCTGCTTTTGAGAAACACTTGGTTCTTAGACATTTCCTGGTCCATTATTTTTTTTTTGATAGACAATTTTTTTATTGTGACTGAAGTTCATTTACATAGAATTATTTACGATACATAGTGACAATGAATGAAGGGTATTTCCACCACCAATGTTATCCTCCCTCCACTCGTTCCCAGCATGTCTCCCACATCTCATTCCCTTACCCCCCAGAATCCTACTGCAAATGGTCGCTGCCTTACAGCTTGTTATAGGTTGGGTATCTATTCTGTTTGGTGTTCCACTCTGGTCATTTTTTTATTTTCACTACATGTTCATATGACTGGTCCTGGTATCATTCCCCCCCCCCAATTTATGAGGCTGAATGATTCAAATTATGCTATTCTGTTGGAGATTAAAAGGTTAAGGAAAAGAGGAGAAAGAATTTGGAATCAACTACTAAAAAAAAAATCACCTAATAATATCCACAAAAGTGGAAAAGAAAAAAAAAAGTGGAAGAAAAAGGAGAAGGAAGATAATATCAGAAAACAAACAAAAAATAAAACAAAACAACACCAGAAAAGGTGCTGCAGTGGCAGGGTTTGTGTTACCCCACTTTTTTTTTTTTTTGTATAGGCACAGCAAGTATTGGGGAAGGAAAAAAATTCCCGTGGCCTAAGAGATTCAGGGTTTCTCCATTCTTGAAGCATTTTGTCATGGGAACAAGCACTGGCTCCATACCTTCTCATTGCCATATCTCCTGGTCCATTATTACTGCAAGCCATTTTTTTCAGATTCCACAAGACTATATTGCTGCCTGAAGATGTTATCTAGAATTTATTCTCCCCTCAGACCATTTCATAAGACTTAAGAAGAATATGTATATAGTTCTCAGATGTATTTCCTCACTATGTATAATTATTGTATAGATGTAGTTTTTTATTATATAGATGTAGTTTCCCACCTTCTCTTTGGACTTGTTAGTAGGAATTCATAGTAGATAGTATAAATGGTATCCTTTGAGTTTTGTGTTTCTACTAGAACTAGGTAATATGGATTGTTTGGTTTGCTATTATTTCCATTAGTCTCCAATAGTATCCTGTGGCACATATTAAAACGGGGAGATTTTAGATATAAAGGAATTACTATCCATTAGAAAAAGAAACTCCAAAAAAATTTTTATGGGGGGACTTCCACCCTAAACATTTGCTATGGTGATTTTGTGGGTGGTACGCTCACCTCTAAAGAAGGCAAGGCCCTCAGGGAACAATGGTGGAGAGGAACTAAATCCCAGGCAGCAGAACAGCAGAGAGGAGGCCCAAGATGTCTTCATTTCAGCTTCTTAGTTTCGTTATCAACAGTCAATTAACAACAAACATGGCAAATATTCATTCACTCATGAATTCATGAACTCATTTAACAAGGTTTTGCTGAGGGTCTGTTCCATGCGAGGCACCATTCTAGATACTTAGGATATAGCAGGGAACAAAATAAAGATCCCTGCTCTGGGAAACTGATATTCTACAGGAGAAAATAAAACATGAAACAGCAGCATAACACTGTAGTTTATCATTTCTAAGATGACAATGTTGGAAGACCTTTCTCTATCTTTTTTTATGCCACCAAAGAAATGAAGTCTTTTCTTTGTTTATTTAGTTGGTTGTTTTTGTTTATTTGTTTGTTTTGGGGAGTCACACCTGGTTGTGTTCAACTTCTGATTCTGTGCACAGGGGTCATTCTTTTTTGATTGTTTGTTTTGTTTTGTTTTTCAGGAGTCATTCTTAACCAATGCTTTGGGGCCATAGGCAGTGTTCAGGATCAAACTGTATACAGGTCAGCTGTATGCGAAACAAGTGCCTTTACCCTTTTGCTATCTCTTAGGCCTATTTGGCTAAAGAAAGATGGAAAGAACACTTCTAGTTGCCATAATTATAAAATATATCCCAATTTCTTGTATGTAAAATTAGCAACTTTAGATAGATTACATATGATAAATACATTTTATTATATAGTGATCATGAGAAGACAAGCAGAGCAGAAGAAGGAAGTTGGAGATAAAGGAGTATACTGACTTATAGGAGATGGGGCTGTTAACAGCGACTAATGTTTTTATAAGACTTATTTTTTAAGAGCAGTTTTCTTTGGTTTACAATAAAGTTGAGAGGAAACTACAAAGATTTTTGATATAGTTTATCCCTTTAAGTACACAGAGTCCCTTCTAATCTCCCGCCAGAATGTTTTACCATTGTAAGATGAATCTACATTGACACCTCATTCTTACCCTACATTACTGTAACACCCCAGTAGTAGCCATAAAAGGGGTCTTCCCCTGTAAAAAGGCCCCTACCTAACTGTCATTGGCTGGTAGTTAGCTGTGGGTAAAAAAAAAAACCCACCCCGAGTGAGGGGGCTGGCAGTTGTGGATATGTGGACAGTTGAACTGCTTCTACTCTTGCCATTTACTGCTGGTTTTCTACAAACTTGGGCTTCATTTCCCCCAGATGGTTTTATCCTTATTCTTGCCTGTACCTGGCCCTCTCTATATGACTTTATCTTGATCCTAAACCTACTTCTCTCTCCCTCTTTCAGCCTAGGGGTTTGTCATAAGGCTCCTGGCTTCTACCTTCTGTGTTTAAAATAGGTTTCAAGAAAAACATCTTGTCAGAGTCTTGCCTGCTTGCCCCCCCATAAGCAAAGGCCTAAATCTGACACATCATTATCAACCAAAATGAATTAGAAGTCTCCTGGTTTTGTTCATTCTATGTATTTGAACAAGTATATAGTGACATATATCTATTCTTTTAAGTACCGAGAATTTTCACTACTCTGGAAATCTTTGGTGTTTTCTGCCTATTTATTACGTTCCCCCTTCCACTTCTGTAATCATCAACTTTTTATGGTCCCTTTAGTTTTACCTTTTCCAAAGTGTCATGTTGCTAAGATGGTATAGTATGTAGATTTCCCAGACTGTCTTCTTTCCATTTAAGATGCATTTAAGTGTTCTTGATACTTTTCATGATTTGATCATTAGGTTCAGTGTCAGAAGCCCCACACTTCTTTGAAAGACACACAGACATGTTTTCACTTCTGTTTAAATCAGATGAGAAGTAAATGAATTTTGTGGGTTAGGAACATTTTTTTTTACTGGGCCAAGGATGTAACTCTGTGCTTGAGCACATGTTTTGTAGCCCTGGGTTTGACCACTAACACACAAAACATACACATATTCACACATATACAGACAAATATATGTATACTTTTTGTTTCGTCTCATAACAACAACAAAGAAGTTCTATGAAAATAGATTCATCTTGCCTGAAATAAAAATAACTTAAATATTGAAGAAATTAACATTAAGACAAGCATCAATGTTTGATGTTGATATGAAGGAGTGCAGAATCATCATGCCTCTGGCCTGCTTAGTACCAGACGAGAAATGTGATATTGATATACCGTGGGTCAAGAATATCTGGGGTTTCAGCAAATAGCCATAGAAATTTTTAGGGAAAAGGTAGAATGATACTAACAATTCTTGAGCACCACCCTGGCAAGCGAGAGCATTGTAGGAACTTTGCTCATTGCAACCTTCCAAGTCTGGAAGGCCATTAGAATTACCTAATTTAGCAGTGAGTTTAAGAAATTACCACCCAAGCCCCACATCTCCCATGTATTTTCCATTTTAAAAACATCTATTCCCATGTTTATACATCCGTTGGATGAACTAGATGATTCAAATGTGGTTTGGAATCATTTTCTAAGTGTTTTTATATTTTCCCTTTTCTGATCTTTAGATTAGAACTGGAAAGATGAAGCTCAATGTCTGGAGGCCTGACTTTGCCTTCTAGCAAATGTGGACTGCTTTCTCAAAAGGGCCTGGAACCTTGGGGTGCTTAATGACCGAGGGCAACCTATTTTAGAGAAACCCATCCTTTTCTCTTCTTTTGAAAAACGTGTTTCAAATATCCAAAGGTAGTGCACAAAAGACAATTTCACAATCATATCTTAATTGCACTGGCCCTCCTACAAACACCCACACACACTATACTCAGACTGTGGCCTTTAGGCCATTCAATTAGGAATAACTGAAAACAAGGCTTGCCCACTGGAAACAAAATCCTGTAAAATCCAGCTCTAAAATAAACAAACAGTTGATGAGCTCTAGTTTCTTGATTGGACAATTTAACTTAGTTCTTTCATTTATTCCCATGCCTTTGAGTTAAGGCTGTGTTGCATGTTGAGGTAGGGCTAGTAGACTGGGGATTAAAACACAAATTGAATTGAGTCTTAGCTCCCAATCTAATGGAGACTATATCCTGGTCCAAGCCGCAAGAGTTTCTGCCCAGATCATTGCAGACTCTCCTTCTGGTCTCTATAATCTTCCCTAGTCCTTTATCTACACATCAGGAGGGATTCTGTTCAGGCATGGGGTCAAATCACACTTTGCTTCTCTTCTTGTCTCCCTCCATCCCTTCTCCTATGATCCTGCTTCTCTTTCTCTTGCTTACTGTGTTCCAAGCACACTGGTTTTGCTCTGTCTGCAGGAGACCATACATTCACTCTCATTTTCATGAGTCTTCACTTGCTATTGCCTCAGCTCCAGTAATTTGTCCTTCAGAGGTCCAGGTGGCTCATTCCTCACCTCACATTCTTTAGTTTATTATGCAGATGCTGTTGTCATAAGCCTTCTTGGCTGCCATGTATTTGCTATTATAACTCCTCGACCAGAGCACTCTCCTTACACCTCTTTCCAGAATTCTCTGATAACATTTCACTAACCATTGTCTAACCACATTGATTATTTTACTTATTTATTTTTATTATCTATCTCCCCTTTGTTATTTGAGAGCAGTTTGAGGGGTTCAGGGGAGTCGCACCTTTTTGCACTCAGTAACCACTGTACTGTCTAGCATCAAAAATGCTTTGTCTGTCTTATATCTTATACTTCTGGTACTCAGCATACCTTACTTTATCAACAAGAATTTACTTTTGAATGATTAAATAAGTGACTCTTTAAATGAAATATGTAATATAGTATATAATTTAATTAAAATATATAAATGTAATTAAAAAAGTGATCATGTTTAAGAAAGAAAGCAATAAAAGTTTTGAGAGTACAAAGGAAAAAAATACTTCCTTCTTACAGAAATCTGTAACTCACATATTTGACTTCACCTCTTATGGACTAAGTAGCAATTAGTCATAATATAGCAGGTAGGGTGATTGCCTTGCAAAAGGCCAACCTGGGATCAATTTCTGGCATCACATACTGCCCATGAGCAATGCCTGGAATAATCTCTGAGAGCAGAGGCAGGGGTAAATTCTGAGCACTACTAAATGTGACCCAAATTAAGCAAACAAACAAATAAAAGGATAACTTTCAGAGAGATCATACAACAGGACTGGGTGCATGCTTTGTATGTTGGAAAGTCTGGATCTATTCCTATCATATGGTCCTAGAGAAGACAAAGAACACAGAACCTAGTGTATTCCGAAAAGCAAATAAGTAAAAAGAAAAAGAAAAGGGGAAAAGCACTTAAGTAGCAAGAACAGAGTAAGCAAATGAGTCTTGGAATTGCAAGTCCTTTAAATATGAGCTTATGAGCATAGGTTGTAAAGGAAAGAGCAGTGACCTGAAAGGATTTGGGTATACATAAAGACCATCAACTCCAGCTCAAATCAGGCTAAGGAGTTCTGAATTTCTTCATTAAATGAGGAAGTGTTATGGAAAGCTTTTTTTTTAGCAGAAGATACATGATTAAGTTTATTCTTTAAGAAGCTCTCTTTTGGGAAAAGACCAGTACCAAAGCTTGTTGCACTGTAACTGTTAGAAGATGACAAAGATCTGAGGCAGTGACTTTGAGTGTAGCAAAGGTGAAGAACATAAGAGACACTGGGGCAGCAAACTCTAAAGGGTGTAAAAAACATTGTTGGGAGAGAGGATGTTACCTGGAGTCAGAAAAAGGTTAGAATGACTCTCAAGGTGTCATTGGGAGTAATTGAGTTAAATACAAAAAAATAATTATGGGATAGGAAAGAGAGAATATGGAAGTTAAGACACTTGCCTTGCTTGCAGCTGGCCCCAGTGTGATCCCCAACATATCTTTGTCTCTCAAACACATAGCTGAATGTAGCATTTGAGCATTGTTGGTGTGACCCACATGCCATATAAATAAATATATATATATTTAAAAGATTCATACAATATTTATTGGTAGCCAACTATGGGCCTGGCACTAATGTAGGTACTGAGACTATAGCTTTAAAACTTAGAAAAGCCCACATGCCAGAGACTGAATAAATCCTCAAAGAGATTATGAGATTCCTTCAGATTGTGAAATAAAGGCTTATAGGGGAAAGTAAAAGATAGTACAGCATGTTTATTTTATGAAAGAGTTAGGGAACAGTTCTCTGCAGATGTGATAACAGAGCTTGGGAAAACTGATGAACTGGAGAGTTATTGAGGCAGTGGGAAGAAGGAGCATAAATGACTGACAAGAATGACTAAAACAAGAGCAGAGCCTGACAAACACAGAGAGGCTAGCTGTGACCAAAGTTCAGGAATTCATGTAATTTTCAACCATTTTAAACCAATGGACTGGTGAAAATAGAGCAGGTCACCTAATAAACAAGGAGAAAGAAGTATGGCTTTTATGTGAACTCTTGACTCAACAAATGGAATGGCTATAGCAGATAGATGGTTGGCTAGTTCTTAGAACAGGTAACATTCTACTCACTTTGAGAGGAAGGAAAAGATAGATACAGAGACACAGAAGAATGTTCCCCAGTTGGTTTTTCTTTAATTTTTTAATTTCATTTAGGTAATTTTGATATGATAAAGTTAATCTTTATAGTACTGATCTACAAACTTACTGCACATCATCACCACACAATGTCCATGATTTTTCACCACTGTCTGACACTGTCTCTATCCCAGTTTGTTCATTAGTTTGGTAATCCAAGGCCAAGGGTTTATCATTATTTGATACTGTCTATTCCCTGTTTTATCTCTATACCACAAATGAGTCAAATCATCAGCTATTTGTCCTTCCTCTGGATTATATTACATAATCTAATAGCTTCCAGTTCCATCCAAATTGCATTAAACTGCATGATTTCATCTTTTCTTGCAGCTGCATAGTATTCCTTTGTGTATATACCACAATTTCCTTATCCATTCATGTGCTATTGAACATTTGGGTATACCCCTGGCTATTGTGCTAAGTGCTGCAATAGATATAGATGTCTGTCAGCCTGTGTTTCTGAATCCCTGAAGGTCTCCTCAGAGGCCTAGGGAGCGCACAAAAAAAACTGCATTTTGAAGCTGCCCAGTAAGTACATTCTAGCTGTGGGGGGTCACCTTCCAATAAGCTGAACTCTCTGGCCTGTGGAGGATCCGCCCTGCTGTGCCTTTGTTCACTCTGAGGACTTCAAGGGAAACTTCTCCTGCCTGTGCCTGTCTGTCTGTGTTTCTGAATTCCTAAAGGTCTCCTCAGAGGCCTAGGGAGCACACGCCCAAAAACTGTCAACTAGAGGCAGCAGAAGAGCGTGGCCACTTCGCTTCACTTCACGGTTGTGCACTCTTTCTAACCAATGAACCCCATTACAACACACAGGAAAAACCACACTACAAGCGTGACAATTGGGAAACCTCGCAGGCAAACACCACGCACAGAAAATGAATATGAAAGCTCGGATGACCTAATAAATTCCAACCACCTGATTAACCTCTCAGATAAGGAACTTAAAATAGCAATATGGAAGGTGTTTGTAGAACTCAAATAAAGCATAGATCGATCTGAACAGACACAAAGACAGAAATCAGAAAACTCCAAACTGAAATAGCAGATCTGAAAAACACAGTAGCTCAACTGAAAACCTCAGTGGATGGCCTCGACAGCAGGGTATCAGCAGCTGAGAGAGATGTGATGCAGAAAAACTCAACATAACAGAAGAAATGGGAAAAGAACCTTAAGACAAACAATCAGGCAATGGAAAAAGTACTCAAGGAATGCAAACAGATGAAAATAGAAGTCTTTGATAAACTCAACAGAAACAACATAAGAATAATTGGAGTCCCAGAGACCCAGGTAGGAGATCTCCAGGAAGAATCAACTGTCAAAGATATCATCAAAGAGATACTCCCAGAGTTAAAGACTGCATGCAATCAAATCCTGCATGCCCAAAGAGTAACAGCTAAAAGAGACCCAAAGAAAAACACCCAAAGACACATCCTCATTACAATGACAAATCCCACAGATAGAGATAGAATACTGAAAGCAGCAAGATCAAAAAGGAAAATTACATTCAAAAAAGCGTCATTAAGACTTACCACAGACATGTCACAAGAAACTCTCAAGGCCAGAAGACAGTGGTGGGATATTGTGACAAGACTGAATGAAATGAATGCCTCACAGAGAATACTGCACCCAGCCTGACTCACATTCAGGTTTGAAGGAAGAATACATAGCTTCGTGGATAAACAACAGCTCAGAAACTTCACAGATGATAAACGAGCCTTAAGGAAAAACTGACAGGTCTACTCTAAGACAAGAGAGACCAACAAACACAGCAAACTTATCACAAAGATAACATTAAATCCTATGACAATCATCTCCCTCAAGGTCAATGGACTAAATTCACCAATTAAAAGACACAGAGTGGCAAAATGGGTCAAAAAGATGAATCCAACCTTCTGCTGCCTACAAAAAACACATCTGAATAGTTAGAACAAACATAGACTCAAAATCAAAGGCTGGAAGAAAATCACCCAAGCAAACAACACCCTCAAAAAATCTGGGGTGGCCATATTAATATCTGACGACACCAACTTTATATTCAGAAAAGTAGTAAGGGACAAAGATGGACACTATGTACTAATCAAGGGAAAATTGTGACAAGAAGAAATCAGACTATTAAACATATGTGCACCCAATAAGAGACCAGTAAATTATCTAATACAATTACTGACAAGTCTGAAAGAAGAAATAAATAATAACATAATAAGGGACAAAGATGGACATTTTGTATTAATCAAGGGATACATAAAACAGGAAGAAATCACTCTCCTAAACATATATGCACCAAATAAGGGGCCAGAAAAATATTTAATAAAAATGTTGACAAATCTGAAAAATAATATCAATAACAACAAAATAATTGTGGGAGACCTCAACACTGCATTGTCAACACTTGAGAGGTCAACCAGACTGAAACACAACAAAAACAAACTAGCCCTGAAAAGAGTAATGGAAGAAAGAGGACTAGTAGATATACATAGGACACTCCATCCCCCCAAAAAACTGGATACACATTCTTCTCCAATGTACATGGGTCATTCTCCAGGATAGACTACATGCTGACACATAAAACATACCTCCATAAAATCAAGAGGATAGAAATTTTGCAGGCTACCTTTGCTAACCACAAGGCTCTGAAATTAGATGTGAACTACAGAGCCACACAGAAGAAAAACTTTAACAATTGGAAATTAGACACCCTGCTACTGGGTGCCACTGGTTAGTGGGTCCGAGATGAAATCAAAAAGGAAATCAAAACTTTCCTGAAACAAATGATAATGAAGACACAAACTGCCAGAATCTATGAGACACAGCAAAAGCAGTCCTGAGAGGAAAATTTATAGCTCTACAAGCACACATCAGGAAGGAAGAAGAGGCATACCTGAATAACTTAATGACACAGCTCAAAAAAATTAGAAAATGACCAACAAAAGAAACCAAAAATAGGGAGACAGAAGGAAATAATAAAGCTGAAAGCAGAACTAAATGAAGTGGAAACCCAAAAACAATCCGAAAGATCAACAAAAGCAGAAGTTGGTTCTTTGAAAAAATAAACAAGATTGATAGACCATTGGCAAAACTCACAAAGAAAGAAAGAGAGAGAAATCTGATAACCCATATTAGAAATAAAAAGGGGGAGATCACGACAGATATTGCAGAGAACCAAAGGGTAATCAGAGACTACTTTGAGAAACTTTATGCTACAAAACATGAGAACCTAGAAGAAATGGAAAAATTCTTGGACACTTATAACCATTCACATTTAAGTAAGGAGGATGTAGCATATCTAAACACCCCCATCACTACTGAGGAAATTGAAACTGTAATCAAACATCTGCCAAAAAAAAAAAAAAAAAAAAAAACCCAGGCCCAGATGGATTTCCTAATGAATTTTTTCAAATCTTTCAAGAGGAGCTACTACCAATCCTAGCCAGGCTCTTCCATGAAATTTAAAAAACAGGAACACTCCCAAACAGTTTTTATGAAGCCAACATCACCTTGATACCAAAACCAGACAGAGATGCTGCCAAAAAATAAAATTATAGACCAATATCCCTGATGAATGCTGATGCAAAGATTTTTTAACAAAATCCTGGCAAATAGGATACAATGCATCATCAAAAATATCATACACTATGACCAAGTAGGTTTCATCCCAGGAATGAAAGGATGATTTAATATCCGTAAATCTATCAACATCATACACAACATCAACAAAAAGAAAAAGAAAAATCACATGATCATATCAATAGACGCAGAGAAAGCATTTGATAAGTTCCAACACCCATTCTTGATCAAAACTCTCAGCAAGATGGGAATGGAAGGAACTTTTCTCAATCTAGTTGAAGCCATCTACTACAAGCCAATGGCAAATATTATCCTCTGTAGAGAAAAACTAAAAGCCTTTCCTCTAAAGTCTTGCACAAGACAAGGCTGTCCACTCTCACCACTCCTCTTCAACATAGTACTGGAAGTTCTTGCTATAGCGATCAGGCAAGAAAAAGATATAAAGGGAATCCAGATACGAAAGGAAGAAGTCAAGCTCTCATTGTATCCAGACGACTTGATACTCTACTTAGAAAACCCCAAAGACTCTACCAAAAAGCTTCTAGAAACAATAAACTCATATAGCAAGGTGGAAGGCTACAAAATTAACACACAGAAATCAATGGCCTTTTTATACACCAATAATGATAAGGAAGAGAAGGAAGTCAAGAAGGCAATCCCATTCACAATAGTGCCACACAAACTCAAATATCTTGGAGTCAACTTGACCAAAGATGTGAAGGACCTATACAAAGAAAACTATAAAGCCCTGCTCCAAGAAATAAGAGAGGACACACGGAAATAGAAACACATACCCTGCTCATGGATTGGCAGGATTAACATCATTAAAATGGCAATACTCCCCAAAGCATTATACAGATTTAATGTGATCCCCTTAAAAATACCCATGAAATTCTTCAAAGAAGTGGATCAAACACTTATGAAGTTCATCTGGAACAATAAACACCCTCGAATAGCTAAAACACTCCTAGGGAAAAGGAAAATGGGAGGCATTACTTTCCCCAACTTTAAACTGTACTACAAAGCAATAGTTATCAAAACAGCATGGTATTGGAATAAAGACAGACCCTTAGATCAGTGGAATAGGCTTGAGTTCTCAGACATTGTCCCCCAGACATACAATTACCTAATTTTTAACAAAGGAGCAAGAAATCCTAAGTGGAGCAAAGAAAGCCTCTTCAACAAGTGGTGCTGGCAGAACTTGTTAGCCACTTGCAAAAATGCAAACATCAACCCTCAGTTAACATCAGGTATGAAGGTAAAATCCAAATGGATTAAAGACCTTGATATCAGACCGGATACCATAAGGTATATAGAACAACACGTCAATAAAACACTCCATGACATTGAGACTAAAGGCATCTTCAAGGAGGAAATTGCACTTTCCAAAGAGTGAAAGCAGAGATCAACAGATGGGAACACATTAAACTGAGAAGCTTCTGCACCTCAAAAGAAATAGTGCTCAAGATACAAGAGTCACCCACTGAGTGGGAGAAACTATTCACCCAACACCCATCAGATAAGTGGCTAATATCCAAAATATACAGGGCACTGACAGAACTTTACAAGAAAAAAAAAATCTAATCCCATCAAAAAATGGGGAGAAGAAATGAACAGACACTTTGATGAAAAAGAAATACAAATGGCCAAAAGGCACATGAAAGAATGCTCCTCGTCACTAATCATCAGGGAGATGCAAATCAAAACAATGATGAGATACCACCTCACACTGCAGAGATTGGTGCACATCACACAGTATGAGAGCAATCAGTGCTGGCGGGGATGTGGAGAGAAAGGAACTCTTATCCACTGCTGGTGGGAATGCCATCTACTCCAACCTCTATGGAAAACGATATGGAGATTCCTCCAAAATCTGGAAATTGAGCACCCATTTGACCCAGCTATTCCACTCCTAGGGATATACCCTAAGAACACGAATACAATACAAAAACCCCTTCCTCATGCCTATTTTTATTGCAGCACTATTCACAATAGCCAGGCTCTGGAAACAACCAAGATGCCCCTCAACAGGCGAATGGCTAAAGAAACTGTGGTACATATACACAATGGAATATTATTCAGCCATCAGGAGAGATGAAGTCATGAAATTTTCCTATACATGGATGTACATGGAATCTATCATACTGAGCGAAATAAGTCAAAGGGAGAGAGAGAGACGCAGAATAGTCTCACTCATCTATGGGTTTTAAGAAAAATAAAAGTCATTTTTGCAACAATCCTCAGAAACAATGAGAGGAGGACTGGAACTTCCAGCTCACTTTATGAAGCTCACCACAAAGAGTGGTGAGTGCAATTATAGAAATAACTACATAGAGAACTACCATAATCATGTGAATGAATGAGGGAACTGGAAAGCCTGTCTGGAGTACAGGTGGGAGTGGGGTGGGATGGAGGGAGATTTGGGACATTGGTGGTGGGAATGTTGCACTGGTGAAGGGGGTGTTCTTTACATGACTGAATCCTAATCACAATCATATATATATTTAAGATGTTTAAATAAAAAAAAGAAAGAAGACAAAAATAGACATAAATGTGTATATATCTTTTTAATTAATTGTTTTTTCTTTTGGTACAGTTTCAAAGAAATATCTCCTTTCTTATTTTCTCAGCAGAGGGGTGTTGGAAGTTTGAGAAGAAAGCAGAAATTAGAAAAACAAAGGGGAGCAGATTGAATAACAAATGTATTAGGTTAGCAGGCAACTGGAAATTCTCATAGTGTTATTGAGATATAACTGACATGTGACATTATATAAGCTTAAGGTGCATACTGTTTTGTTTTTATATATGTATAATTTTATATATAATTATATATTACAAAAGTATTGCCACAGTTGCATTAATACTTAAATCTCACATAATTACTATTTTTTAGTGGCAAGAATATATAAATCCTTCTTTTCCAAGCATATAAAAGAGTATCAGTTATTATCATAACCAAGCTTTAAAAAGATCTTATTAGCCTTACAGCTGGGTCTGGTACCCCTTATTCAATATCTGTCCTTTTCCCTCATTCCCTAAGACATTGGTAAGCAACATTCTATTCTCTGTAAGTTTGCCTTCTTCAGTTTCCACAAGTTAGTAAAATCATGCAGTGTGTCTTCCACTATATATTTCACTCAGCCTAATGACCTGAAGAGCACCCATGTTATCAAAGAAACAAGATTTTGCCATCTTTCTTATGACCGAGTAATAACTCCTTAATCTGAAATGAGATCAATCAGCCTGGTTTACTAAACTTCAAATATGAAGTACATTTAATTTCAACCAGGTCAGGCACATGGGGAAAAGTGTGAGCAGACAGAGAAAAACAAGTGCAACTGATAGAGGAAGGTGTTGTTGAGTAGGGAAACAAAGCTCAGCCTGACATCAGAGGCAATGTAGATAAGACATCCTCAGACAGTTGAAAATCAGGACTACATAAAAACTGATAGTGTCACTCAAAGGTGAAACAAATATTATCTAAGCATGTCCTGTGTACCAGAAAGTATTCCAAATTTTGGGAAAAGTACAAAAGTAGTGAACAAAAGACAAAATATCTCTCATAATGAGCTACACTGGGAGGGAAAATCATAATGTATAATTTAGAGATTTCTAAAGAGGGTGGGCAGGCCATTTTGTGTACAAGCGGTCCAATGATAAGTGGGGAGAAGATATTTGAACTTCTACATACACAGCTCTTCTTTCATATCTATTTTATGTTACTGACATATGTAAGACAGCAGTCCATCCACCTATGATAGCATAATACATAATTATATTATTTAATAATAGAGGTGATTAAAAAACAATGGTAATGCAGAAGTCACATTTGAGATGATAGAGGGAGATTATAGCTAAATTTCCCCTAAGGTGATACTGTTGGAAATAAACATAAGGAATTAAATAAGTGACACAGTGCTCACTTTGGCAGCACATATACTAAAATTGGAACGATACAGAGAAGATTAGCATGGCCCCTGTGCTAAGATGACACGCAAATTCGTGAAGCAGTGCATATTTAAAAAAAATTCCATCTTGTGTAAGAAATTAAAATTCCTAAGTGATAACACTTTCAGAAATGGTATAGAAAAGAAATGTCAAAAAACTCCAAAATGTTATCATGTTTATGCTGTCAAAAGCCAAAAAAAAAAAAAAAAGCTGCCATGCGATAAGATGACCATTTGGCTAAGATAAAATACTATTGGTGAAGTAGACGGTAGAGGAATGAGATTCTTGAAGGACTTTGCTGGACCCCAGTGATCAAAGCTGTATGACCATCAAATGCCTTCCATGACCTCTAAGGGTTAGTGGGTGTATGAAGAATGAGCTAAAAATTTGGAAATGCAATAATTTATGCAAGGAGTGGACTAGCACAGTCTTGCATCTACAAATAGAAGAGCAATGATCTGCCCATATTGCAAAAAAGGGGGAAAATAGAGATTGTGTCAACATTTCCAGCTCACTCCGTGAGAGAGGGTGCCTGAGAGCAGATGTGAGCATTTTTATTTCTGTGGCTGGTATTTTCCTGTAGTGGAAAGGAGTGACTCATGAGATTTCTTCCCCCAACCCCACTAGTCTTATGAAAATTTCACTGAAGAGGCAAATCATAAGAGTGGAAAGTTACTCCATGTATCATTACCTCCAGTTCTTACAAGTCAAAAAACACATGCTCAGAGAAACTAAGGAAGTAGCCCAGAATCACCTTAATGACTTGATGATCATCAGTGGAGCTGGAATTCAAAGTTGGGGGTGTGGTGGGTTGGTTTTTGGTCAAAGCCAGGATTATTTAAAGGCAAAACACATGTTTTTTCTGATAAGTGGTTAGCAGAAGAAATTCTTTGGGGCAGTATAGTATAGTATAGTATAGTATAGTATAGTATAGTTAGTATAGTAAAGTAATAGTATAAGTATAGTATAGTATAGTATAGTATAGTATAGTATAGTATAGTATAGTATAGTATAGTATAGTATAGTATAGTAAGTACAGTACAGTACAGTACAGTACAGTATAGATAGTATAGTATCAGTACAGTACAGTACAGTAATAGTATAGATAGTAATAGTATAGTATAATATAGTATAGTATGACACTTGTTATGAACTTAATCAATGTAAATTTGATCCTTTATACCCCATATGGCTCTTTGAGCAACTCTAGGAGTGATTTCTAAGCAAACAGTCAGGAATAAGCCATGGGCACTTCCAGGTGTAGTCCTCCCAAAACAAAACATAAAATGAAAGAGATTCTTTAGGAAAATCACAGGAGGTCAAAGAAGCATGAGTAGATCCTAAAGATTCATTCAGTTGAGAAACAAAGAAACAAGAATTTTCAAAACCATTGTTCAAATAAGATAAGCTACATTTTCTCTCTCACACAGTAGCCTGAGCATAGGCAGTCCAGAACTAATAGCAACTCCATTGTGCTGGAGATCAACCCTTGTTATCCTTGGCCTCTGCCCTCCCTCCTGACTCCATTGTGTATGTTTGGATATGCAGCCCTCTTTAACAAAATCCACTGGGCCTACATACCATGTACAGGAAATAGAAGAAGAGATTCCAGGGTCATTTGTGACTACTTTTTACACATTTTGTAAAAATGTGTGCTCACGCACACCCTTGTACCAATTCCACAACCCTTCCAAGTCATGTGAGAAGCTGAGAAGTATCTTCTTACTATGAATGCTGAAATAAAACCCAGAGTTTTTATTGTGAAAGAAAGAAGAAATAAAGCAGAAAGTGAATATTGACAAATAACCAGCAGTCTAAAGCACAGAAAATTGTGTCCCTTAAAAGAGCAAGATTTTTTTAATTTTTGTTTTTGTTTTGGGGCAATGTTCAGAAGTAACTCTTGACTTCATACTCAAGGATCATTCCTTGTGAGCTTGAGGGACCATATGGGATTCTGGGGATTGAACTCCTGATCAGCCATGAGCAAGGCATGTACCCTACCTGCTGTACTATTGCTGTACCCCCAAGAAGGGCAATATTTTTTAAATGTATTTTAAAATGTATATCATTTAGATGATTCTAAAGCAAAGAGAGAGAGTAGGTAGTGTGGGAAAGAGTTGAATGTGGGCAGGAGAGCCAGCCGTCTTTCAGAAATCATCTTGCAAGCCAATGTGGATTTGCAGCTTAATAGTGGACACAAGAGAACTCAAAGGAACAGACAAAAATGTTTGTTCATGAACTTTAAATAGATCAGATGAGGAATTTGCACTGCTTCTTGGTAGGCAGTGATTGCAAGCATGTAGGCAGTAAAGAATGCTAGGGTTAAGTTTGTACATCTCATTTGCAGGCATAGTGTGGATGAAAAAATGGTAGAAGAGGAAGCTGGGTTGGACAGCTGGATTGAGTGTGGAGCGTGGCTGCAAAGCCCAAATTTACCACTAAATAGTGAGGAGCGTTTAAGAGTCTAGCTTTCGAAACAACCAAGATGCCCTTCAACAGACGAATGGCTAAAGAAACTGTGGTACATATACACCAGGGGGTCCTCAAACTTTTTAAACAGGGGGCCAGTTCACTGTCCCTCAGACCATTGGAGGGTCTGACTATAGTAAAAACAAAACTTATGAACGAATTCTTATGCACACTGCATATATCTTATTTTGCAATAAAGAAACAAAGCAGATACAAATACAATATGTGGCCCGCGGGCCATAGAGGACCACTGATATACACAATGGAATATTATGCAGCTGTCAGGAGAGATGAAGTCATAAAATTTTCCTATACATGAATGTACATGTAATCTATTATGCTGAGTGAAACAAGTCAGAGAAAGAGAAAAATGCAGAATGGTCTCACTCATCTATGGGTTTTAAGAAAACTGAAAGACATTCTTGCAATAATAATTTTCAGACACAAAAGAGAGGAGGGTTGGAATCACCTCATGAAGCTCACCACAAAGAGTGATGAGTTTAGTTTGAGAAATAACAACATTTTTGAACTATCCTAATGAGAATGTATGAGGAAAATAGAAAGCCTGTCTAGAGTACAGGTGGGGGTGGGGTGGGGAGGAGGGAGATTTGGGACATTGGTGATGGGAATGTTGCACTGGTGATGGGTGGTGTTCTTTACATGACTGAAACCCAAACACAATCATGTATGTAATCAAGGTGTTTAAATAAAATATAAAAAAAAAGAGTTTGGCTTTCAGCGGTGGCATAGGCGGTTGCATGCACTAACCGAGGAAAGACTGAAGTTTGATCTCCCGGCATTCCATATGGTCCCCAAGCCAGGGACAATTTTTGAGCTCATAGCCAGGAGTAGCCCCTGAGCATCACCGGGTGTGGCCCAAAAACCAAAAACAAAAAAAAAAAGGGGGTGGAGGCTGGCTTGGATCACAGTCCCTGAATTCACATCTCAATTCTCCCGCTTACGGGCCATGTGGAAAAACAAGATCATTAATGAGAGTTGAGCCCAATCTGGTCACAAAGCACATGGTAGATTGGCTGTTGCTTTGAATAAACACTCTACTTAGCCAGCTAAATTGAACATTTCAATTACTTTCCTTTTTTACATTTCTATTTTTTGTTTTACTGATTGAAATAATTTTACTCAGAAAAATGTAAGGAAATTCAGAGAGAGAAAGAGAAATTACACATTGTAAGTTGTGACGTGGATAGCAAAGAATGCACCAATGAGTTGGCTTCTAAAGAGAGGTTTACTCTAAAAATTCCATGATTCTGAGTATAAAATCAACTTTAATCTGGTTGAAGAAATTTAATAGTATTCTTGATTATTTTTTTCTTTCATTAGGTAACACATGTATTTAGTTAAACTTGCCTTGGCTCCTCTAGCCCAAATTACAATGGCTTATATTCCAATCATATTTAATTTGTTACAAAAGAATGATGCTAGTCAAAGGTAAAGGGAATATGATCACACCACTATAGGCTATAGGCAACTAATCTTCTATTCCTGTTCATCTCCACCACTAATCTTCTAAAATTAATTAGAAGGTAGGGTTTTCATTACTGTCCCTTGATAAGCTAATAAAAGTGACCCTAGTCCATTTTCCCCTAGACAGAAATTATACTACTAGAGAAAACTTTTGGATTATAGGATTAAGGGGGCATGGATGTACAAAAGAAACTCTGTAGGAATAGTGGTACATAAAAGGAAGAGAGGGGACAGAAAATAGCCTTGCATGTTCAAGACTCTGAGTTTGATCCCCAGCACTGTGTCACCAGCTGAACACCACACTACATTGCCAGCATGCAATGCAATGAGGATGGGTACTCTCCCATCCCCAGCAAAAACCCATACTGCCAACTCTTTGATCTTGGAATTAATGGACTCCAGAACCATCAAGAAAATGTCTCTGTTTTTGAAGCAATAGGATTTGTTATGTAAATTATTATGGCAGTTATAGCAAACAACACAGTGCTTTTACACAAATGAAATGACCGGCACTTGGAAGTGTCAGGCACATAGTGTTCAATGCATATTTGTTAGATGAATAAGTGCAAGAAGAAACTGTTTTGAATAAGAGAATGCCTCACTTCCTCTCTCCTCTTATTCGTCCCTCTGCCATAGTGACACATTTACACTCCATGTGAAGAGCAAGAAATGGCAGTGGAAACAGAAGACAAAACTTCCATCAATAACCAACAAATCCTAGAAATTGGCAGGCACCAGGCATTCCTGTCCTTTATCAGACCTGTTCAGTCAAAGAAACTATCTAGGAGTACTAAATCCCTTCCATTTATTATTATCTTTCCTCAGAGCTAAGAATGTTGAAATATTTGAGGACTTTAATTTTGTTTTTAAAATCAGCAAAGAGCTACAAAATGTGTTTGGAAGTTTCGGAGGCCCAGAGTCACCTCTGCTGTGTATTTTCAGAGTAGATTGCCACTTCAGATGCAAGTTGCAAATTTAGAGAGACATTTGAATTTCTGGAAAAATGGAATCCATATGACCCAGGCCTCTGTCTTGAAGACCCTCAGAAAGACTTGTTTGTAAGAAGAAGAAATGAAATCCTAGAGCCTTGTCAGTCCTTTTTCTCTCACTCTTCACTCACCTTCACTCCTTTAACTCCATCCTAACCTGTTTCTCTACTAGAATTTACCTGTAATCTTTTTTAGTTGTTCATTCCTCAGAACCCTATACTCATACACAGATTGAAAAGACCCCATCCCCAGGCCATTCTGTCATTTCCTAAGCACAGAGATTTACTTCACTTTTCCAACCCCTCACCCAGATGCATTTTTTTTATTTATATGATGGTGGTGAGTCAAGTCTCATGCATGCAAAGTGTGACTTAACCACTGAATCACATTCCTTAGATACAATTTTTCTTTTTCAGTTGTTTTTATTGAAGTAATGCTATTTATAACAGCTTGCACTTTACTGTTTTATACTTGCAGTGCCACTATACCATGCCCATCATTAGAATTTCTCTAGAATTTTCTCTCTGACTCATTTCACTCTTCAGTTCCATCCAGGTTGTAGGAAACTGCAAGAAAATATCTTTTCCCATAGTTAGTAGTATTCCATTGTTATTATGTACACCACAATTTCTTTATCCAGTCATCTGATGTTGCATACTTGGTTTGTTTACAGACCTTGGCAATCGAGAGTAATGCTGCAAAGAATATAGGTATGCATAGATCCTTGTATGTTAATGTTTTTGTATTGTAAAGTAGATGTACAAAAGTGGAACTACTGGTTCTTGTAGAAATTGTATTTTTACTTTTTGTTTTTAGGCCACACCCAGCAGTGTTCAGGAGTTACTCCTGGCTCTGCACTCAGAAATTGCTCCTAGCAGGCTCAGGGGAAACCATATGGGATACCAGCATCCCAGTTCGTCCCGGATCGGCCACATGCAAGGCAAACACCCAACTGCTGTGCTATCATTTCAGCCACAGAATTTGTATTCTTACTTTATGGGAGACTATCTATTGATGTTTTACTTAGAGTCTGAACCAAAGAATATGCCCACCAACAGTGAGTGAAGCTCCCTTTTTCACCACATCCATACCAACATTGGTTATTTCCATCCTTTTTGATACAGATCACTCCCAGTGCTGTGAAAAAAATAATTCATCATAAAATTTTCTTCCCTGATACTCAAATAATAAAAAACTATGATGAATATCCTCATATGCTTGTTGACTATTTGCTTGTCTTCTTTGAGGAAGTATCTGTACCATTTTTTTTCTATATTTTGATTGGGCTGTTTGTTTTCCTGCCAATCAACTTTTTTGGGTGCTTTATATGTCTTGGAAATTAGCCCTTTGTCTGATTATGATGTGTGACTATTTTTTCCTATTCAGTAGGGTGCCTTTTTCTTTTGATCAGATGTATCCTTTTATGGAGGGTAGCAATTGATTTCTTAGAATCTGAAGTACTTTTAAAAGGTTATATAAATAGTTAGACAAAGTAAGGTACATTTTCAAACAAAATGTTTGCCCCCTGCATGTCAGAGTAAAGTTTTATTATAAATTCTTGTGACCCACTTTTCAATGAAGCTTGAAAAGACATTCTAGGAAACCTCAGCTCTGTAGGAGACCCTAGAAATTCCATTCATTATTTTTGAAGAGTAGCACCTCTTGCTTTGGGAATTGTACTCAGTTGTCTGTTTTATGTAAATAAATAACTTCATCAGCTCTTAAAATTTCACTATTTTCTTAAAGTACCAGTAAAGAAAGTTAGATGAGAATTTGTTCTTCAGTTGAAAACATTTTCTTGGTAGTGATGTAAGGTGGAGCAAAACAGTTCATGCTATAAACAGACAAATCCATACCTTTGGGGATAAGCTAAAAAATCTGAGTAAACACATTGCAGGTAGGACTGATTCAGTGCTGTCATTGTCATCACTATTCTGTCATCACAGAAATAGGATATCACTCCATTTAGGGAGGCATATAGTTTGTATTCCCCTCCCTCCTTCATCAGTTCCACAAATCAACCTGAAGAGTTTGGTCACAATTCTCTCTCTCTCTCTCTCTCTCTCTCTCTCTCTCTCTCTCTCTCTCTCTCTCTCTCTCTCTCTCTCTCTCTCTCTTTCTCTCTCTCTCTCTCCTGGTGCACTCAGCACAGAACAGTTTGATTTTATAATAGTGCTAAATTGCAATATATTTTTATCATTTCACATGCTCAGTGTTAAATCAATGTGTACTCCTTATTCTATAATGCCTTGCTCTAATTTATCCTTGAAAGTTTCTTCCATTTTATCCCCTTCTTTCTTTCCTTTATCTCTTTTCCAGACCACTATTTGTTCTAATGTGTTTAATATATACTGTGTATATATGGGTGTTTGTGTATGTTTATTTTAATCTTTATATATGGCATTGAGTTTTATTTTCTTTTAATTTTTATTTAAACACTATGGTTACAAGGTTATTCATAATACAGTTATTTTTTCACAGACAAACTCACTCATGATTGAGTTGTAATTACACAATGTACAACAACCTTCATCAGAGTGTATTTCCTGCCACCAATGCCAACAGTTTTCCTCTCACTTTCCCTGATGCCCTCTTCTTTCATGCCTACCCTCCCTTACCTACTTCTGGAGCAGGCACTTTAATTCTCTCTCTTCTTTTTTGATACTTTTTTATTCTTTTTATGCACTACTGTTGATGAAGGAGTGTCATACACGTCACTTTTATAGTAGACCCTTCTCTACAATAGCTGCACTCTCCATTCTCTGCGGCAAGCTTCCTACAATGAACTGGTCCTCCTAATCCTCATCTCTGTTGTCTCTGGATAGCATTATCACACTGTCTTCTGTCTTTTATTTTCCTTATATCCCACAAATGAGTGAGATTATTTTGTGTCTATCTCTCTCCCCTGATTCATTTCACTCAGCATAATAATCTCCATGTCCATCCATGTATAAGAAAATTTTATAACTTCATCTTTCCTAATGGCTGCATAGTATTCTATTGTGTAGATATACCACAGTTTCTTTAGTCACTCATCTGGCATTGGATTTTCTGAATTTAGGCAGCCTCAACAATTAGTCACCCATCTGCCAGGGATAGATACACAGATCACTTTCAACAGCCAACAAATACACAAATAATGTTACTGTGAATTCATTCTTTTATTTAATGGGCATCTATAAGAGAACCTATTATATTCAAGATACAATTTTAGGTATCTTTTAGGTTTCATAAATATAATGGGTAATAATATAAAATATAGTGGATAAAAATATAATGGATAATAATTTATCTGCTTTAGCCATTTGCAAGTCAGCAGAGATAGATTGAAAATAAAAAGACTTGATAAATAAGAAAAATTTATAGTATGTGAGGCAGTGGTAGAAAAGGAAAATTAGATCAGGTAATCCCATTTTTATTAGAAAATAAAATGGAAAACCTTTTAGATAGTTTGTCAGGATAGTCAATAAAGCACAGATTTGAAGACAAGGGGATAATATAGTAGAGGCAGGAAGAGAGACCTATGGAACAACTACTGTAAACCATAAGGTAGAATATACCTTACAGATTCAAGTTACAGAAAGCCAAATGCAATGAAATGAGCAGAAGTGAGAAAAGGAGAGGGCAATGGGACATGAGGTAGCCTCAAGTGAGATCTCAGACGGCACTTTAAGAATTTTTTCTTTTTTAGGATTTTTATATTTTAGGCAAGAAAACCTTGGAGGAAAAAATATCATGATCTGATGTACATTTTAAAATAATTATTCCTACCAGCATATTGAGAAGAGTCTGCACAAAGATCCAGGGAGGGATGACAGATTAAACCAGAGCATATTGCATAAAAATGGACAGAAGTGGTACAAAGGCTTAATACAAGTTCAAAATGAAATATTGTTAAGTTCCACTTCTACTTAGTAATTTGGAGACCACTATTGCTCATGACATAAACCTGAATCACCTATAATAGTAGTACTTTTCTGAAGTACATCTCAAGGCCATCAAAGGAAAGAAATGCAATTTGAGAAAGTGACTCATTTCTGATAAGAGAAACAAGAGTTGCACATGGGGTCAGTTACCTGAAAAGTTGGGCAGGAAGTTAGCAAGAAGAAACAAGCTCAAATGTTAGCATATTGCTAAAACAGAAAAATGAGCTGGTTTAACTGGGTAGTGTAATTGCCTGCTATGGACACCAGAAGGGCTGACACTCTCAAAAGCTCTCCAGTGAGATACAAGAGGGAAGTCAGAGGAGGAGATAAGGGAAAATGTGCTTAGGTGGCTTAGGTGTGTTGAAAATGAGTTGCCAAGGGAAGAACAGTAAGAACCACTTTACACTTCCCCACCCTCCAGTTTTAGAAAGCAAATATCTAGCCAGAGAGATAGCACAGCACGCTGCTGATTTAGAATGGATGGTGGTTCAAATCCCAGCATCCCATATGGTCCCCCGTGGCTTTCAGGAGCAATTTCTGAGCACAGAGCCAGGAGTAACCCCTGAGCGCCGCCGCAGGGTGAGAGAGAGGGAGGGAAGCAAACATCTGTCACTGGGGGAAATGCAGCAATAACAGATCTCTCACAATATGTGGGACTTAACACAGTAACCTAGCAATAAAGGGTCATCAGAGTACTGATCCACACAAGTTTTTGGAATAGTGGAAGATTGAAAGGATGGGCTTTGTGGTTTTTGAAGGATGGAGGTGAGTACACTGGAGATTGGTGTGATGTTAAAATGGCGTACATGAGAAACCAGTCATGTAAATTATATAACCTCAACCAATAAAAACAAAATAAACAGCACCAACAAATCTTTTGTTTTTAGACCACACCTAGTGATACTCTGGGATCACTCCTAGCTATGTACTCAGAAATCTCTCCTGACTTGGAGGACTATATGGGATGCTGGAGAATTGAACCACGGTCCATCCTAGGTCAGCACATGCAAGGCAAATGCCCTACCGCTTGCACCACTTCTCTGGCCCCAACATAAAAAAAATCTTAATCCCAGAGCACCTGGGGAGGGGAGAAGAAAACCCATATTTTCAGGAGAGGTATAACAGGCTTAAAATTCTACCTCTGGATAGCACGCAAAAATTTGTTGTTTTGGTAGCAAGAATGGAGACCAAAAAATCTTCCTCAAGAGTAGAGGGTCTCAAAAATTCCATCTTTCAATCACCTGGAGACTTTTTTAAAATCCCTAATGTCTTTCTAATATTCCTGAAGAAATTGTTGATGGCCATATCACAGCCAAGACAATGGCATCAGAATTATATTTGAGGGTGACCCTCAGACCTCCATTCTTTGAAGTCTGTTCACCCAAGTCCTGGGTCAATCAACTTAGAGAACTACATTCCCTGCCTAAATAAAGACTATAAGTCTGAAACAAGGAGAACTGAGAACCATCTGCAATTCCCCAACTAAGAGACCTAGCACCAAGTAACCAGCAAGAAGATGTGGCAGATGAATTGATTTAAAAGAGGAAACTCAAAGGACAGAACAGTGACACAGGGTGTTTTCTTTGCATGCAGCTGACCTTGGGGTTTAGTTACCAGAGTCTGCCAAGAGTAATTTCTGAGTTCAGAGCCATAAATTACCTCTGAGTGTCATTGGGTGTGGCCTAAAAATCATAAAAAGAAGAGGAGGAGAAGTAGGAGAAGGAGGAAAGAAAGAAAAAGTGAAGAAGAAAGAAGAAAGAAAGAAAGAAAGAAAGAAAGAAAGAAAGAAAGAAAGAAAGAAAGAAAGAAAGAAAGAAGAAAGAAAGAAAGAAAGAAAGAAAGAAAGAAAGAAAGAAAGAAAGAAGAAAGAAAGAAAGAAAGAAGAAGAAAGAAAGAAAGAAAGAAAGAAAGAAAGAAAGAAGAAAGAAAGAAAGAAAGAAAGAAAGAAAGAAAGAAAGAAAGAAAGAAAGAAGAGAAAGAAAGAAAGAAAGAAAGAAAGAAAGAAAGAAAGAAAGAAAGAAAGAAAGAAGAAAAGAAAGAAAGAAAGAAAGAAAGAAAGAACAAAGAAAAGTGAGTCAAGGAAAAATATTAATATTACACAGGCTCCTTCAAGACTTTCTGGTGCACTTGCAAATTTATCATACTGTTGGATGAATTGGAAACCTATAGCCAATAGGCAATGATGGAAATTATAAACCCAAGCTGAATCAGCTTCCCCACACTAATGAGCTATCAGGAGAGAAAGCATGCCCATTCCTGAAGGGGTCTATCGTTTACTGCAGTCTCTCCAGTCCTTCAGATTTCATGAAAAAAAAAAAATGAAGCACAAAGAAGCAATGAGAGAAAGATTTATTGCTTTTGAGGCTTGCTTCTCCCCTTTGTGAGAAATAATTTACAGGTAGCATTAGAGTTGAGGTGTATAGCACAATGATTCAATGTATGCGTAGACTACCAATGATCACCCCAGTAACTTTAATATACAACTTAAAAACAATTCTTCCTGCCAGAAAACTTTTCAAGATCTATTGTTTTAGAAACTTTTGAATATATTACAATTATTATTAATTATAATTACTATGTTAACACTTCTTTCTGAAACTCATTTATCTTATGACTGAAAACTTGTATCTATAGTGATTTTCTCCTATTTTTACTATCCCCATGAAGCTCATGGTTAAGAAATAAATCAGTCAACAGAATCATATCAAACTTGCTGGAACTATAATGTATCTTTAGAGTAACGTATAAGCTATGCAAAAAGATGAAATCTTATAGTTTGGTCTAATTTGGAATTGGAGGATGTCAGGCTAAATGAAGTAAATCAGAAAAAAAAGACAAACACTAGAAGATCTCATTTATATATGGTATATAAAATATAAGTAAGGTACAGAGATTAGACAATCATTAATGGAAATAACTTTGATATAATAAGTTCAGTAGGATCATAATCTTAGAAGTCTAAGGTGGAAGATAATGGTAGAGGGATCTTGGCAAACATGGAGGGTAAGGAGTAATAGAACTGCAAGTATAAAACAATAAAATTGCTTCTAATGTACAAATAACAAATTTTAAGTAAATGTACAATAAAATTATTGGTTTTGCTGAAGGATCTAATAGATAGAAAATCAATCATTCATAGATTCATGGCTGATAAGGAATGATACTGAAATGAGACTTGAACATTTATAGATTGATCCTTGTGCTGTATTTGTGATGGGGGTAACAGGGAGAAACCCTTCATTTTTTCCTTTTTAACATAATTTTTATTTTGATCATAGTGGCTTACATATTGTTGACAATAATATTTTAGGTACATATTTACATAAAATCAAAGGGGATTCCCATCACCGGTCTGTCTTCCCTACTCCTCCATTTTTGTCCTACCACCCATATCCTCTTCCCTCACCCCCAGGGCTGCTAGAATATGTGGTCCCCTCTGTACCTATCCTATTACTTCGTAGTCTTGCACCTGTTTGGTCCTGATGCCTCCTTTATTTCCCCCTCTAGTTGGGAGGCAGGAGTAGGTAGTTCAAGATATGTGGTTTTGTTTGAAGAGGAGAAAAGTGATAAACTGGGGTAAAAGTCTAATACGCCGGAAATAAGCAAAATTCTTCTAGAGGCTCTCATCATCGGAAACCCTTCATTTTATGCAGAGGTGACACTTGCTGGAATCCATCCTGGAGTGAACGGATGTGAAGCAAGAGTACCATGAGGATTAAGAAAAAAAAAGACAGACATAAAAAGAAAAGCATGGGATCAGGAGCCTTCTAGCCTTGTGGACTGAGCATCAACTGTCCTCCCCATAAGGTCTTTATTGTTAAAACTAACAGAAAAAAATACCTATCTAATGCTAACCAGGCTTAGGTGGGTCTTTACATCTCAAAACGGTAAGATGTGAGAAGGGAAGAGAAAGCTAGAGCAAGGTTTCTTTTTAGGGGAAAGCAATGTATGTGTTTTGTATGTTTAGCTACATTTTTTTATTCTATTGCAGCTTTATTTATAGTATTAAATTTAGAAAAACAATGATTTCTTAGAATGAGTAATTGATGCAAAACTGGTACAGTGGTGTAATACAATGCTAAGTACCAGTAAAGAGTTCCAAGAGATTTTATTATACTATGTCTATTTATGAATTATTATTTTTTAAATATTTTATTAAAACAACTTGATTACAAACATGATTGTGGTTGGGTTTCAGTCATGTAAAGAACACCACCTATCACCAGTGCAACATTCCCAAGACCAGTGTCTGAATCTCCCTCCTCCCCACCCCACCCTTGCCTGTACTCTAGACAGGCTTTCTATTTTCCTCATACATTCTTATTGTTATGATAGTTCTCAATGTAGTTATTTCTCTAACTAAACTCATCACTCTTTGTGGTGAGCTTTATGAGGTGAGCTGTAACTTCCAGCCCTCCTCTTTTGTGTCTGAAAATTATTATTGCAAGAATGTCTTTCATTTTACTTAAAACCCATAGATGAGTGAGACCATTCTGTGTCTTTCTCTCTCTCTCTCTCTCTGAATTATTTCACTCAGCATAATAAATTCCATTACATCCATGTATAGGAAAATTTCATGACTTCATCTCTTTTGACAGCTGCATAATATTCCATTATATATATGTACCACAGTTTCTTTAGCCATTCGTCTGTTGAAGGGCATTTTGGTTGTTTCCAGAGTCCTGCTATGGTAAAGTGCTGCAATGTTTCCTGGCATCACAAAAAAGCCTTTGGGATGGGGTAATGAGATATATGGAGCCAGGGGTTGATCCCATGATGGTATGCTTCAAGGATGGAGAAACCCTGAATTGCTTAGGCCACGGAAATTCCCTTTCTTCCCCAATGTTTACTGTGCCTATGCAAAAAAAAAATGTGGGGGGGGAACGCCAAACCCTACCACTTCAGCACCCATACTTTTTCTTGTTTTGTTTTGATTTGTTAGTTTTTTACTTTATTTTCCTTCTCTTTTTTCTTCCACTTTTCTCATTCTTTTTAACGCTTGTGGTTATTATTTAGAGATTTATTTTTATTTTTATTTGCCGGGTCCATTTATTTTTCTTTTTTCTTCCATTTTTCTTTTCTTTTTTTCTCTCTCTATTCTTTCTTTTTTTGGTAGTTATCACCAAATATTTTTCTCCCCTTTTTCTTATCCTTTTTACCTCCAATTACGGTAGAATAGATGCTCAATCTACAACAAGCTGTAAAGTGGAGACCAGTTGCACTAGCATACTGGGGGGTAGAGGAAGGAGATATGGGATGCATACTGGGAAAAGGGGAGGAGGGAGGACAGCACTGTTGGTGGGAATGCCCTTCATTCGTTGTCACTATGTACCATAAATGATGCAGTGAAAGATTTGTAATGCACTTTGGTCACAATAAAAATTAAAAAAAAAAATGGTGCAATGAATATAGGTGTAAGGAAGGGATTTTTGTATTGTAGGTACATTGTATTTGTATTGTAGGGTACATTCCTAGGAGTGGTATAGCTGGATTGAGTGGGAGCTCAATTTCCAGTTTTTGGAGGAATCTCCATATCACTTTCCATAAAGGTTGGACTAGACGGCATTCCCACCAGCAGTGGATAAGAGTACCTTTCTCTCCACATCCCCGTTAACACTGTTTGTTCTCATTCTTTGTGATGTGCACCAATCTCTGTGGTGTGAGGTGGTACCTCATAATTGTTTTGATTTGCATCTCCCTGATGATTAGTGATGTGGAGCATTTTTTCATGTGTCTTTTGGCCATTTGTATTTCTTCTTTGTCAAAGTGTCTGTCCATTGCTCTCCCAATTTTTAATGGGATTAAATGTTTTTTTTTTCTTGTAAAGTTTTGTTAGTGCCCTGTATATTTTGAATATTAGCCCCTTATCTGATGGGTATTGGGTGAATATGTTCTCCCACTCAGTGGATGGCTCTTGTATCCTGGGCACTATTTCCTTCGAGGTGCAGAAGCTTCTCGGTTTAATATATTCCTATTTGTTAATCCATGCTTTCACTTGTTTGGAGAGTGCAGTTTCCTCCTTGAAGATGCCTTTACTCTCAATGTCCTGGAGTGTTTTTCCTACATATTGTTCTATATATCTTATGGTATTGGGTCTGACATTGAGGTCTTTAATCCATTTGGAGTTTACCTTCATACATTATGTTAGCTGGGGGTCTAAGTTCAATTGTTTGCAAGTGGCTAGCCAGTTGTGCCAACACCACTTGTTGAAGAGGCTCTCTTTGCTCCATTTAGGATTTCTTGCTCCTTTATCAAATATTAGGTTATTGTATTTCTGGGGAACATTCTCTGAGTATTGAAGCCTATTCCACTGATCTGAGGGCCAGTCTTTATTCCAATACCATGCTGTTTTGATAACTATTGCTTTGTAGTACAGTTTAAAGTTGGGGAAAGTAATGCCATCCACATTCTTTTTCCCAATGATTGCTTTAGCTATTCTACAGTGTTTATTGTTCCAAATAAATTTCAAAAGTGCCTGATCCACTTCTTTGAAGATTGTTAGGGGTATTGTTTAGAGCAGGGGTCCTCAAACTTTTTAAACAGGGGGCCAGTTCACTGTCCCTCAGACCATTGGAGGGTCTGACTATAGTAAAAACAAAACTTATGAACGAATTCTTATGTACACTGCATATATCTTATTTTGCAATGAAGAAACAAAACAAATACAAATACAATATGTGGCCCATGGGCCATAGTTTGAGGACCACTGGTTTAGAGGGATCGCATTAAATCTGTACAATGCTTTGAGAAGTATTGCCATTTTAATGATGTTAATCTGCCAATCCATGAGCAGGGTATGTGTTTCCATTTCCATGTATCCTCTCTTATTTGTTTGAGCAGAGTTTTATAGTTTTTTTTGTATAGGTCCTTCACATTTTTAGTCAAGTTGATTCCAAGATATTTGAGTTTGTATGGCACTATTGTAAATGGGGTTGTTTTATTAATGTCTATTTCTTCCCTATTATTATTGGTGTATAGAAAGGCCATTGATTTTTGTGTGTTAATTTTGTAACCTTCCACATTGCCATATGAATCTATTATTTCTAGAAGCTTTTTGGTAGAGTCTTTAGGGTTTTCTAAGTAGAGTATCATGTCATCTGCAAACAGTGAAAGCTTGACTTCTTCCTTTTCTATCTGGATTCCCTTAATATCTTTTTCTTGCCTAATCACTATGGCAAATACTTCCAGTGCTATATTGAATAGGGGTGGTGAGAGAGGACAGCCTTGTCTTGTGCCAGAATTAAGAGGGAAGGCTTCTAGTTTTTCTCCATTGAGGGCAATATTTGCCAGTGACTTGTGGTAGATGGCCTTAACTATATTGAGAATAGTTCCTGTCATTCCTATCTTGCTGAGAGTTTTGATCAAGACTGGGTGTTGGGCCTTATCAAATGCTTTCTCTGCATCTATTGATATGATCATGTGATTTTTATTTTTCTTGTTGATGTTGCGTATTATGTTGATAAATTTATGGATGTTAAACTATCCTTGCATTCCTGGGATGAAACCTACTTGATCATAATAATGATCTTCTTGATGAAGCCTTGAATCCTATTTGCCAGAATTTTGTTGAGGATATTTGCATTTGTTTTCATCAGGAATATTGGTCTGTCATTTTCTTTTTTGGTAGCATCTCTGTCTGGTTTGGAGATCAAGGTGATGTTGGCTTCATAAAAGCTATTTGGAATTGTTCCCGTTTTTTCGATTTTATGAAAGAGTCTTGCCAGGATTGGTAGTAGTTCCTCTTGAAAGGTTTGGAAAAATTCATTAGTGAAGCCCATCTGGGCTTGGGCTTTTGTTTTTAGGAAGACATTTGGTTACCGTTTTAATTTCCTCAATAGTTATAGGGGAGTTTAGATATTCTACATCTTCTTTATTCAACCATAGAAGGTTATAGGAGTCCAAGAATTTATCCATTTCTTCCAGGTTCTCATTTTTAGTGACATAGAGTTTCTTAAAGTAGTTTCTGATTACCCTTTGAAACTCTGCAACATTGGTAGTGATCTCTCCTTTTTCATTTCTAATATGAGTTATCAAATTTCTCTCTCTTTGTTAGTTTTGCCAGTGGTCTATCAATCTTGTTTATTTTTTTCAAAGAATCAACTTCTGCTTTCATTGACCTTTCAGATTGTTTTTTCAGTTCCACCTCATTGATTCTGCTCTCAGCTTTGTTATTTCTTTCTGTCTCCCTATTTTTGGGTCCTTTTGTTGAGCACTTTCTAATTCTATGAGCTGCGTCATTAAGCTTTTTAGGTATGCTCCTTCTTCCTTCCTGATGTGTGCTTGCAAAGCTATAAATTTTCCTCTCAGTACTGCTTTTGCTGTGTCCCATAGGTTCTGATAGTTTGTGTCTTCATTATCATTTGTTTTCAGGAAAGTTTTGATTTCCTCTTTGATTTCATCTCAGACCCACTGGTTATTCAGTATTAGGCTGTTTAATTTTCAGGTGATAAAGTTTTTCTTCTGTGTCCCTTTGTATTTAATGTATAATTTCAGGACCTTGTGGTCTGCGAAGGTAGCCTGCAAAATTTCTATCCTTTTGATATTATGTAGGTATGTTTTATGTGCTAGCATGTAGTCTATCCTGGAGAATGTCCCATGTACGTTAGAAAAGAATGTGTATCCAGGTTTCTGGGGGTGGAGTGTCCTATATATGTCTACTAGGCCTCTTTCTTCCATTTCTCTTTTCAGGTCTAGTATATTCTTGTTGAGTTTCAGTCTTGTTGACCTATCAAGTGTTGACAAATCTGTGTTGAGGTCTCCCATAATTATTGTGTTGTTATTGATATTTTTCAGATTTGTCAACAAGTATTTGATTTCATTATTCTTTAGCTCTGGTAGTTTCTCTTTAATGATGTTCTTGACGATTGATTCTTCCTGGAGATTTTTTTCCTGGGTCTCTGGGACTCCAATGATTCTTAAGTTGTTTCTGTTGAGCTTATGAAAGATTTCTATTTTCATCTGTTCACATTCTTTGAGTAATTTTTCCATTGTCTGATCAATTGCTTTAAGGATTTTTTCCAGTCTCTTTTGCAGTATGAAGTTGTTATTCATCTCATCTTCCAGCGCACTAATTCTATCCTCTGCTGCTGTTACCCTATTGGAAAGGTTATCTATTTTGCCTATCAATTCATCTACTGAGTTTTTCAGACCTGTTATTTGACCTGATATTTCTGTTGGAGTTTTCTGATTTTCATCTTCATATTCTCTTGATTCTTATTAGTGTTCTCCTATACTTTCTTTGAGTTCTGTGAACATCCTCAATATTTCTTCTTTAAACTCCTTATCTGAGAGACTGACTAGTTCGTTGGCTGTTTTTGGGTCATCAAAGTTTCCATCTTCATTCTCTATGCCTGGTGCTGCGCGGTATTGTTTCCCCATTGTCACACTTGTATTGTGGGTTTTTCTACGAGTTATGGTGGTATTCATTGACTAAATGATATGCGGGGCTGCATAGCTAAGCGGAGCGGTCGCGCTCCTCTGGCTCCTCCCTTTTTGGGAGGATCAACTCACCTCCAGGGAAGGCTAGCCTTTGGCAGATGAAGCCACACACACAGGAAATCAGGATGCAGCAGAGCAGACAGTCCAGAGAGATGTGCTGGGCTTCAGCGTTCCAACAGAGTTCAACCTGCTCCTCCAAAGTTTAGCTACATCTTTATAAGCATAAATAGCTCGGTTGATAAACCAAAAACTGTCAAGATTATACTTGCAAGGAAAAGGGATGAAGTGATGATATAGGCTATCAGCAGCAACATTGTACTTATCAGCCACAGAATTTACTACTCTTTATAGGATAATTTTCATAGGCCTAAAGCAAACTAGTTTCTCCAGTCTTCTGTGTGTGTGTGTGTGTGTGTGAGTGAGCGAGCGTGTGCAAGTTCATGTGCACCAGGGTGAATGGGGGGGGGGGGGTTATGTGTCAAGGGTCGTGTAATAAAATAAGGAAAGACCATATTCACAATAAAGTTACACTATTACTTTGTCAGATCTCGTATTATATATAGAAAAGCTTTAGTAAATTATAGAATAAAAATAAAAAATATAAAGGTCCACGTGTTGGGTGAGTCCTCCCCTGGCATAGCACCTCTGGGCCCTTTGGCTGGTGGGTCTGAAGATGCAGGGGAATGGTGGAGAAAAAATTCACAAGCAGTCAGTTAAGATGTTCATTGGAGTCAGCTCCCCTTATTCCTCACAGTTTTTTCTCAGCCATGAGTCTTTCTTCCATATGTTTACTTTACCAATATTTCCCCTGTGTGTGCTCCTAAGCCATGTCCTTCTTCCTGTCCTTTTGCTGCTTCTCCTGATGAACTCTGTCTCACCCCCAAAGACAGCACTTTTTTATTCTTTATTTTAAAACAGCCCACCCCATCCCAGATGTGGGCAGGTCTGATCATACATGAGGAATTAGCATCTAAAAAAAAAAAAAAAAGCTTAGGTAAAAGGACATTGGGGGAAGAGTTACATTAAACTCCATGAAGAAACAGAAGTAGAGGAAAACACATTCAAAAAAGTAAATGAAACTAAACAAAAGCACTAACTTGCAAAAAAAAAAACCAGGATAAACAAAACTGAGAAAAATTAAATGATATAAAGAAAAGAAAAATGTACTATGATCAAGGAAAGGAATAAAAGAACAACATTGAATTAAAACCAACTCTCACTTCCCACTGAGAATTATAACAATTAGAATTACACTATTGCAAATAAATGAAACTTTCTCTAGCACACTTCATGGTGTTATGGTTAACACTCTGGACTCTGAGCTCTTCTCTATAATAACCCCATATCTGACATTTTTTCTCACCTAACATGAAGTCTGGAAGTGATCGTTGCTAATATAAGCTCAACAACCAGTGATACTAGGTTCAACAGTTAGTTCTAATAGTGGTTGGCATAGATAGCTTCAGCAGCTCATTAAGGTTAGAGTTGACACCACAAGATAGTTGCCATAATACCAGCCTTCACATTTGAATTTCAGATGGAAGAATAACAAAGCTGAGTAATGCCAACTTTATCTGTTCTTTTTATCAGTAAAGCAAATTTAATTTTATAACTGCCCTTTTCCTTTAGTCTACTTCTCTTTATGATTAACAGGTCACATGGTTATCTACAGTAGCAAAAGAAACGTGGTTATTTTTGGATCCATTTTTTCTGCCAATGAAATCTAGAGTAGAGCTCTAGTCAAGCAATAAGGTGTGTGTATATATATACAGATATTCATATATATGTAAACATATATACATACATGCATGTACATACACATACATATATATGATAGAAAATATCCACATAGTCTTCTTTTTAATGGAGAAAGAGAAAGATATATCTTTATTTAACTGAGAAACAAGTGAGGTTATTCAAATATTCTATCAATTATATAGAAGATAATATTTAACATTATACGTTACTTTAAATTCCACTGTTTAACAAATAGTACAGAGTGACCTTAGTTTTATTTTACAAAAAGATGTTGAAAATTAAATTTCTGCAATGGAATGTTAACATTCAGTAGCCCTAACAAAGACTTTCACACTGAAACTGTTTACTTTGTGCTCACAGAAATGATCAAGTCAAGTATGCCTTTATTATTTTTCTCAAAATTAGGACAAAATTATCAGTGTGAAACCTTAAGAGAGTATAAATTTTCAAATGCTGAATGTTTTCCCCACCTATATACTGGTAGGTCTAATGCCCGCTTAACTTATATTTCTAGTCAACAAATATGTATAAAGCTTTTTTTCCCTTTATTTAAACATCTTTTTTTTTTAATTTAAACAACTTTATTACATACATGATTGTGGTAGGTTTCAGTCAAGTAAAGAACACTACCCATCACCAGTGCAACATTCCCATCACCAATGTCCCAAATCTCCCTCCTCCCCACCCAACCCCCACCTATACTCTAGACAGGCTTTCTATTTCCCTCGTAATTCTCATTATTGGATAGTTCAAAACGTTGTTATTTCTCTCACTAAACGAATCCCTGTTTGTGGTGAGCTTCATGAGGTGAGCTGTAACTTCCAGCTCTTTTCTCTTTTGTGTCTGAAAGTTATTATTGGAAGAATGTCTTTTATTTTTCTTAAAACCCATAGATAAGTGAGACCATTCTGTGTCTTTCTCTCTCTCTGACTTATTTCACTCAGCATAATAGATTCCATGTACATCTATGTATAGGAAAATTTCATGACTTCATCTCTTCTGATGGCTGCATAATATTCCATTGTGTATATGTACCACAGTTTCTTTAGCCATTCATCTGTTGAAGGGTATCTTGGCTGTTTCCAGAGTCTTGCTATGGTAAATAGTGCTGCAATGAATATAGGTGTAAGGAAGGGATTTTTTATTATATTTTTTATATATTTATTATATATTTGATGCTCCCTTGAATGTAATTTACCTTTTTGATCTTGCTGTTTTCAGAATTCTGTCTCTATCTGTGGGATTCGTCATTGTGACTAGGATGTGTCTTGGGGTATTTTTCCTGGGGTCTCTTTTGTTTGGTACTCTTCGAGTATGCAGGATTTGATCACATATATTCTTTAGCTCTGGAAGTTTCTCTTTAATGATGTTCTTGACCATTGATTCTTCCTGGAAATTTTCTTCCTGGGTCTCTGGGACTCCAATGATTCTTAAGTTGTTTCTGTTGAGCTTATCATAGACTTCTATTTTCATCTGTTCCCATTCTTTGACTAATTTTTCCATTGTCTGCTCATTTGCTTAAAGTTTTTTTTTCTAATCTCTCCTGCTGTATGGAATTGTTATTTATCTCATCTTCCACAGCACCAATTCTATTCTCAGGTTCTGTTACCCTGTCCCAGAGCTTATCCATTTTGTCATTCACTTTGTTTACTGACTTTTTCAGGCCTGTTAGTTGACATGTTATTTCAGTTTGGAGTTTTGTGATTTCTGTCTTCATATTTTCTTGGTTCTTATCAGTGTTTTGTTCAACACGATCCATCGTTTCTTTGAGTTCTTTGAGAATCTTTCATGTTGCTTGTCTAAAGTTCTTATCTGAGAGGTTGATTAGTTGGTTGGTCATTATCTGGTCATCAAAGTTGTCATCTTCATTCTCTATCTCTGATGCTGGCCTGCGTTTTTTCCCCATCGTCACACTTGTATTGTGGGTTTTTCTATGTGTTGTGATGGTATTCATTGGCTAAATGATGTAAGCAGCCACACTCCTCTGGTTCCCTTTCCGGATGGGTCGACTTGCCTCCAAGGGAGGGGAGTCCTCCGTGGATGAAGCCTCACACAGGATCAAATCTTAGGGCTGAGCACGCAGCAGAGAAGACAGTCAGAAGAGAAATGCTAGGCTTCAGTAATCCAGAGCAGTTCTTAGTGTGATTTTTTTTCTTCTTGTTGCGATGGTGTTCTTTCCTTAGAAAGAGCCTTCTTCTGGAGCCTCTTTTGTCCCACTCCCAAGAGTTTCACTCGACATGACAATTTTTCACAGTCGGTCCCCACTGGGCAGGCATAGTTTCATAGATTTTCCCAGCCTAACGTCATAAGCAGGGAACCTGGCTTCTGCAAAGGGCTGCTTATAGCCGGTTTTCACGTTATGAAGCAGTTCCTTGGTGTTCCTGCCCTAGAATGAGCTTCTGGGAGAGCGAGTTTTCTGGAGCCTCTTTCCGGCCCATGAGTTTCACGTGACACGACAGGAGATAGACACACACAGGCAGCACTCACAATTTTTCACAGTCGAGCCCCACTGGGCAGGCGTAGTTTCTTATTTAAATATCTTGATTACATATATGACTGTGATTAGGTTTCAGTCATGTAAAGAACACCCCCTTCACCAGTGCAACATTCCCACCACCAATGTCTCAAATCTCCCTCCATCCCAACCCACCCCCACCTGTACTCCAGACAGGTTTTCCAGTTCCCTCATTCATTCACATGATTATGTTAGTTCTCTGTGTAGTTATTTCTATAACTACACTCACCACTCTTTGTGGTGAGCTTCATGAAATGAGCTGGAAGTTCTAGCCCTCCTCTCCTTGTCTCTGAGGATTGTTGCAAAAATGACTTTTATTTTTCTTAAAACCCATAGATGAGTGAGACTATTCTACGTCTCTCTCTCTCCCTCTGACTTATTTCACTCAGCATAATAGATTCCATGTACATCCATGTATAGGAAAATTTCATGACTTCATCTCTCCTGACGGCTGCATAATATTCCATTGTCTATATGTACCACAGTTTCTTTAGCCATTCATCTGTTGAAGGGCATCTTGGTTGTTTCCAGAGCCTGGCTAGTGCTGCAATAAATATAGGTGTGAGGAAGGGGTTTTTGTATTGTATTCTTGTGTTCTTAGGGTATATCCCTAGGAGTGGAATAGCTGAGTCGAATGGGAGCTCAATTTCCAGATTTTGGAGGACTCTCCATATCGCTTTCCATAGAGGTTGGACTAGATGGCATTCCCACCAGAAGTGGATAAGAGTTCCTTTCTCTCCACATCCCCGCCAACACTGATTGTTCTCATTCTTTGTGATGTATGCCAATCTCTGTGGTGTGAGATGGTTTCTCATCATTGTTTTGATTTGCATCTCCCTGATGATTAGTGACAAGGAGCATTTTTTATGTGCCTTTTGGCCATTTGTATTTTTTTTTTATCAACGCATCTGTTCATTTCTTCTCCCCATTTTTTGATGGGATTAGATCGTCTTCTATATGAATGTTCTCTGAGAGCATATGCAAAATTAGCTGATTTGAAATATGGCACACATGAGATACACAATAAGTATGTTGTGTTTGCTCTTTAAGCCTTCATTTTCTTGTTACTTGTCTCTGTTTCTTTGATTGCTTATTCTACTCTGGAGAAGCCCTTGTTCTTGGTGCTTTCTATTCACAACTAAGTAAGTTTCATACAATAAAAACTACCTCTGCAGGCCAGAGTGGTGGCTCAAGTGGTAAGGCATTTGCCTTGCATGCCCTAATTTAGGATTGACCTTGGTTCAATTCCCCGGAGTCCCATAAGGTCCCCCAAGCCAGGAGCGATTTCTGAGCACATAACCAGAAGTAACCCTGAGTGTCACTGGGTGTGGCCCTAAAAGCAAAACAAACAAACAATACTATCTCTGTACAATATGTTTTATACAATAAAAAACTGCCTTTTTAGTGAAAATAAATCCACAGAAACAAATGTAAGGGGTTCCCTTTTGCATGAAAGGAAAGGAGACTGTCTATATATCAGAGGTCAGGTTCCCACACTACAGTACTAAGAAATTGGGAGTTTATACTTGACATTGTGAATCCTGAAAATACTCAACAGAGACATTGCCATCCATTTGAGGAAAAGTGTTAACAGTTGGAAGGGGATAGTTTAAAAGGCAGGATGGTTATTGTAAATTGAAACGACACTGGACCAGATGCAGAGAAATAGCAAATGTCATAGGAAATAAGCAAATGCAGAGGTAATCTCAGAATTCTGAAGAGCATTTTGAGAGGTGGAAAACAAACAGCATTTAAAGGCAGTAAATGTGCTATATATACACACATGTGCATTGTGTAAACATTTCGTGGACTGCAGGCAATTCATTCTCTGAGATCATGATATAGGAGAAGTTTCCACACACCAAAACCAATGATTTCAACATACCTCTTCTATCAACTTTACAAAGTTATTTCAAGAACATTAACTTTGATGCTCTTAAAAGTTTTAAGGGTAACTTTTAGAGTCAATGTGTATGCAGAGAGAGAGTAATTTAAACTCTGAGCCCTTTAACAATCACCATCACTATACTGATTATGGATTTAGGCTCACCACAAAATCCTCTCCATAATAATGCAGACTCTTTGCCGACATTTGTGATAACAGCTGCAGATCATAATTTTAATCTCTGTTTAGTTTCTTGAGGTTGTGGGTGAGCCAACAAACCAGAAGTATCACAGATGTAGTAGTTAGTAATTATTTCTCTTCTAGGTAGACAATGAGAACTCCCCATGCTATGCTCTTTTTCTAGTTAGTCTAAGAAGAACGAGTAGAGAAGCTACACATAGTATCAGACTATCCCTGTAAGAGTGTCCATTTGTAGAACATATTTTTAATCTCCATCAGCTTTGTTCAAATAATTATTATGTTGCAGTTGATATTCAATGAGGAAGCTTAATCAGGTTGCAAGATTTTAAAGATTTATTTGCAAATTAATTTCTTCAACATAATGATGAACTGATAATATCCTTAAGTTAAACAATACCACTAATAACAAATATGTAGCATGAAAAATTTTCACCCTGATCACCAATCTTTATTTACTAAAGACAGTTATTGTACAAGTACAAGCTTGTCACTTAAATAAAACCCAGAGTAACAGATACCTCATCAGAGTTTGTGTTCTCTTCTGTAGAAGGTACCATGGGTCAAGACTGATAGGGCAGTTTCACAACACCCATGAATCAATGAACCCACCAATTATGGTTGAAACTTATGATCAAGCCACATTTGGCAGGTGACTTTTATCCTACCTTCTGTATAGTCTATTAAGCTGCCATAATAAAATGACAGATGTTACGGCATATGTATATGTGTGTGTGTGTGTGTGTGTGTGTGTGTGTGTGTGTGTGTGTGTGTGTAAATAATGCAAGGCCAAGAATTTCATACTGTTACTATCTATTCCCTTTTTTGGGGGGGCACACCTGGTGACTCTCAGGGATTACTCCTGGCTTGGGGGACTATATCGGATGCAGGGGGATCAAACTGAGGGCTGTCCTAGGTTAGTGCATTCAAAGCAAATGCCCTATGGCTTGCACCACCCGCTCCAACCCAAGCTTATTTTTTAGTGTGTCTTTCTTCATTCCAAAGATAAGTGAGAGAATTTTGTAGTTATTCTTCTCCCTCTGATATATTTTTGCTTAACATAATAAGCACAAATTTTATTTAAATGACAGTCAACTGCATCATTTTTTACAGTTGCATATATCCCATTGTGTATATACATTGCCATTTCTTTATCCATTCATCTGTCATTGGACATTTGGGTTGTTCTTTATTTGGGTTATTCTTTATATAATATATTATATATATAATTTCTTTATTTAAGCACTGTGATTACAAAAATGGTTGCAATTGGGTTTCAGTCATAAAATGCACACCTATTTTACCAGTGCAACTTTCCTGACACCAATATTCCCCATTTTTTCCTCCTCCCCCATTCCCTGCCTGTCTTCAAAGCAGGCAATGTATTTCTTCTCTATCATTGTCATGGTAGTTGTTAGTGTAGTTATTTCTCTAACTGAACATACCACTCTTTGTGGTAAGTTTCATATTGAAGGCTGGTTCTTCCAACCCTCATCTCTATTGTCTCTGGGTATTATTACAATACTGTCTTTTTTTTTCTTAAATTCCACAGATTAGTGAGACTATTATGTGTTTATCTCTCTCCCTCTAACATTTTACTCAACATAATAGTCTCCATATCCATCTATGTATAGGCAAATTTTGTGGCTTCATTTTTTTTCTAACTGCTACATAATATTCCATTGTGTAGATGTACCACAATTTCTTTAGCCACTCACCTGTTGTCAAGCATCTGAGTTGTTTCCAGATTTTCTCTATTTTAAAAAGCTCTGCTATGAATATTGAAGTGCAGAAAGCATTATTAATATTGTGGTTTTTATGGCCCTAGGGTAGTGGTATGGGTAGACCTAGGTATGGGGCCCTTGTCGTTGGTATTGCTGGATCATATGGGAAGCTCAATGTCCAGTTTATTTAAGGAATAAAAAAATTGTTTTCCAGAAAGACTGGGTCTAGATGGCATTCCCATATATGAGTGGGAATGAGAGTTCCTTTTTGTCCATATCCCCACCAGCAATGATGTTCTTATTATTTATGATGTGTGCCAGTATCTGTAGCATGAGATGATATCTTATTTTTGTTTTGACTTGCATCTCCCTGATTATTGGTGATGTGTTGTTCTGGTGATTGTCCTAAGCACTGCAATGACTATGGGAATATATATCTTTTCAAATTTATGTTTTTGTGTCTTGGGAGTGAATGCCAGGCTCATATGGGAGCTTTATTATTACATTCTAAGAAATCTCCAGACTGCCTTTATAAAAGCCTGAGCCAGGTTGACAATCTTACTGTGAAAAAAGAGTTCCTTTTTCACCATATTCTCATATACACTGATTGCTTCCAGTCTGTCTGATATATGCCATTCTCCTCGTATGAGATTAAACTCATTGCTTTAAATTGCATTTCCTAATAAAAAGTGACTGTGAACATTTTTTACATACCTACTAGACATTTGTGTTACATAGAGTATCTCAAATGATAGAAACTTGTGATCCAAGGGATGGCTCAGCACAGAGCACTTGCCTTGCAACATGGAGCTAAGAATCTGATACCCAGCACATACCCAATTGCCACATATTTTCCCAGAGGCACTGCCCTGGTACCAAAATAAGTGGTGCCACCTTGTCATAGTAGGGCCTTTGCCTGTCAGAGGCCAAGCAAACAAGACTGTTAATACTAATTTAGGGTAGGGTAAGACCACCATAGACACAATACCTTCAAGTGTTCACAGAGCACCATAACCAATTATACATTCGCCACAACAACACAACCCAATATGTGGCTCTTGATCATTTCAATAACTACAAAGGTAAGAGATGAGAAAAAAACACATCTGAGGTAAGATACCTAGAAGATAATTTTCTTGTGGGTTCTGGAGGCCAAAAGTTCAAGATGCCAGCCAGCATGGCAGTTGTTGGAAGTAACCTGCTGTCTAGACTTGGTCGAGCTCACTTGCTACCATCTGACATTTTGTCTGCAGACCCCTGGGTATCCTCTTCAATGTTACAAGTCCCATTGATTCAGGGACCCATACTTTAACTTCATTCAGTTTGAATTATTTCTTTAATGTCTCTCTGCCTTCAATACAGTTACATGAGATAGTAGAGCTTCAACGTGTGATTTTGGGAGGAAGACATCATTCAAAAACATACTGTGACCCAAAGTAGTGGCTCTAACTCCACTCTTACAATCTACATTACAACTTGAAAGGTAGGAAAAGAACAAATAGGTGTGGGACTCCCTTTAAGAGGTGCTGTGAGAAATGACACATCACTTCCTCTCCTGTTCTATTAGCCAGATCCTCCTTATCTGCCAGACCAAGCTGAAAATTAGATTGAAAAGTAGATCTTTTAGTGTAATTTCAGGCAATTTATGTCTGTCTCAAACTTCTTTTTCAGGGGCTCAAAGAAGTGCAGAAAGTATGGTGCTTTCCTTGCTTGTGGTCAACCAGCCCTGCATATATCCCCTCCCACATGACCAGATTTGATCCCTGAGCACAGAACTAGGAGGATGCACTGAGCACTCCCATGTGTATGTCCCAAACCTCCCCTAAAAAACTCTTTTCAGGAGATACAAAATATGGAGAGATGAACAAGCAATTTTAGGTCATGTTTGGTATTCATATATATCCAGTATGTGGGATTCATACATTCACCTCTATGTTTGCCCCTCCTCTCACCTGTTCACTTTCCTTTAGTAAGCCAATTTTTTCTCCTCTGGGCAGTGGGTACCATCTGGAAGGAGAGGGTATGTCCTTGTAAGGAAAGTCATCTTTGGGATGTACATTCGAAACTATCATGACAATGGTAGTGAGTGAGAGAAAGAGAATCTCTTTCTCAAATACAGGCAAGGGGTGGGAGGAGGAATGGAGGTAATGTGGTGGACCATTTGCACTGATGAAGGGGGGGGTGTCCCCTTTTTATAACTAAAACCAACTACAAGCATGTTTGAAATCATGGTGCTTGAATAAAGATAAAAAATAAAAATACAAAGAAAAAAAGAAACTGGATGCATTAACAAAACAAGAGGCTCCTTTCCCTTTGGTGATGAAAAGACAAAGTATGGGAGAGGATGGTCCACAAATTAGCCATAGGAATACAATGAGAGGGAAATAGGGGTCACAAAAGTGAACTTAGGTGCCAACATTAGCTCACTCTGTCTGCTGGTGGGGATAATAACTTTCCTCCCAAAGCATCCCCACCAAGAGCAGACCTTTGAGCATATAAAAAAAATGTTAAAGGTCAGTGAACTTCTTCCATAATTTCAGGCTAAGCAAGGTGTTCTCCTGCTTCCTATCTCTTGAAAGAGGATTATCTCCTTCCATAGTATTTTCAAGCTGATTCCTACAAAATTGTGCAATTTCCTGCTATTCATCCTACCACCATCTAGCCAAGTCATGCTGTGGGGGACTTTCTCTGGCTGCTTTAAGGTCTTTCAAAAAATCTTCCATGTCTTTGTGGGAACAGTTTGTTCTGGCATTGAGGAAACAATTTTGTAAAAGTGTATCTCTCATTACCTTGGCCCCATTTCAATCAACAAGCATTTATTGAAAACTTTCTTTGCTCCAATATCATTCTAGAGCTTATAGAATATAGATTTAGCAGACTCTGAGGACTGGGAAGGCCCTTAGAGATAAATGCTATTTTCCAAATGAGGAAAACAAGGTCCAAAAATAAACAATTGGAACTGGGAGGCTGCTCAGGGGTCAGGAAGAAGCTACGGGGTTTTCCACTTTTCATCCTCATTGATATCTAGGCTTGGATGAGTAAGATAATTGAGCAAGTAAATAATACACCAATCTCTCCAAGTCACATATTGGGTTTTCCATGTGTTATGCAAATTGAATTAGTCTCTAAGAAACTTAGTAAGATTAATCTATGAGAAAACAGTTTTAAAAACCATAAATTAGTTAAATCTTTCACAACAGTCCTTCAGATACAAGGCCTGGACTAGACCTAAAAATGGCCTGGACTGGACTTAGGACCAGGTCCAGGGACTGAAAGCTAGACCTGTTGTTCAGAGATTCCTGGAAAGCAACCCTCTTCCGATCTTCCTCTTGAACCTATTTTAGCTGTATATGCCATGTTTGACCTTCTTCCTGGGAATTGGATCTCACTATTTGCAATCACCAATAAAAATACCAAGACTTAAAGAGGATGAGCTAGGTGGAAATCTGACCTGATAATCTATCTCCACTTTACATGGAGATGGAATTCAAGTTGTGTTGGTGCTGCTGCTAATCCTCCAATGCTGAAATCAGTCTTGCTGCTCTTGTTTAGAGTTTATTTTGACAGAGCAGTGCAGGTGCCAGGGGCAAAAGCAGGAATAGCTGTTAAGATGAGCCTGGTGGTGTGTTCTGACTCTCATGTCTGATCTCTGTACAGCACAGAACTCTATGCACCTCTTAATATAAGAATGTACTTAGCAAAAGCCTTGAACTTCCAGAATGCATGGAGATGATTGGGACAGGAGCAAGTTCTACAAAAGACTAGGATCAGATGACAGGAAAGTAAAACCAAGAAAGTGCTTAGGACCAGCTTGTTCTGCCTGATCTGAGCTGAATTCCACAAGAGGCAACATAAGTTTTCCTTGGATTCTTATAGAATTACAGTAAAAGAAATGTATTTTGGGGCTGGAGAGATAGCACAGCGGTGTTTGCCTTGCAAGCAGCTGACCCAGGACCTAAGGTGGTTGGTTTGAATCTCGGCATCCCATATGGTCCCCAGTGCCTGCCAGGAGCTATTTCTGAGCAGATAGCTAGGAGTAACTCCTGAGCACCGCCGGGTGTGGCCCAAAAACCAAAAAAAAAAAAAATGTATTTTGCCTTCAGATCCAAGTCTAAGAATAGAGCTCTGTGTGTTACCTGAATTCATATTCATTAAAAATGTTATTAGATATAATCTTTGAATAATAGGATTTGGTTAATTTTACTTCCTTCTCTCTAGTTTCTCTTAATAAAAAAAATAAATAGTGAGGGTCAGAGATACAATACAGAGGGTGAAGTGCTTATCTTGCAAATAGCTGACCCTAACCTGGGTTTGATCTTCAGCATCACATATATGTTCTTCCAATCCCTTTCAGGAATGATCCTGAAGTGCAGAGCCAGGAATTAGTCCAGAGCACAGATGGGTATGACTCAACCCCACCCCCTCAATATTTTTAAAATAAAATTATGAGCTGGAATTACTTTTTGTCAGAAACAAATGAGATTAGGAAAAAAAACTTCATTGTCATTTGGATAACACAAAACTAGGAAGACCACTGTACCCACTGGTTTCCAATAGGATTAGGGCCTCAGGGTTGCTGGGAGGTGTCAGTACCCTGTGTGCATTGTGGTCTCCTATGTCTCCTGGACTATTTGAGATCAGTGGAAAAGAAAGAGACAGATCTGAGTGTGTGTGTTTGTGTAATTCCAGCCACAGATCATACTTGTCTGGTTCCAGGAACTGGCTGTTGTAGGCTCCTGACCCCACACAACAGCTCCACTGCCACTTCATCTCTTTGTTCACTGCCCAGAGAGCAGAGGAAGCAATTGGTGATGGGTAGTAATTTCTCAGGGTCTAGCATAAGAGGCTCACAAAGTAAATATGGCAATAAAATGAGGCTTCTCAGGATCCAAGAAGATGCTGACCAGCTGTTCTACCTTGAGCACCAGAAAGCATCAAAAAGGCCCCTGAAAAAAATGCAGTATGTGATCAATTAATTGTCCTGCTGGCATCCTAAAATAGTCCCAGAACTTCCTCTTTTGAGTATTTTCAGCAATAAATATGCAAATATCTAACAGAATTTAGTTATGTTATTGTTCTCATCTGGTCAAAGAAATAGACTCCAGTGATTTTCTAATATAACGTTGCAAAGAGTTTATATTTTATTTTATTCTATTCTAAGTAGAAAATGGCAACTAATGACAAAACCAAGTCTCCCTCTGTCCTGACTTTTCACACTTTTCATTGTGGTATGTTTAAAACCTTTTCTGTTCCTTCCATTTTGGAGAATTGGACCTTCTTTAGAGACAGGTGATATTTGCTAGTCCTGCATAATCCCTTATGGTCTCCAGCTGCAAAAAGCTGTGTAAGTGGGTGTGATCTCCTCCTGCTTTGCATCCTTCTAAAATGTTTCAGTATGAAAACAAAGTCTGGGTCATCTCAAGCAAGAATGTGTGACAGGACTGGAGAAATAGTACAAAGGTTAAGTCAGTTGCAAGGCACAAGTCTGTGGCCTTGACTCTGGTTCAAATCCCAGTACTGCATTTGGTCCCCCAAGCAGCACCAGGAGTGACCCCTGAGGACAAAGCTTGAAGTGGCCCCTGAAAACTTCCAGGTGTGTCCTTCCCAAAAAGAATATCTGATCATGATTTTTCTTTTAAGTACTTGGGAGATAGACAAAGAGATAAGAATGAAGTGTTTACCTTACACACAGCTGACTCTGAGACAATCCCCACAACTACATATGAGCACATAATTAAGAGTAAAACCTGAACACTACCTGTGTGCTCTCCTCCCACAAAAATTACAGTTAAGAGGTCCATAGAGATATTTCAGTGGAGCTAAGTGCATACTTCGTATGCTGAAGGCTCAGGTTTGATCCCCAGTGCCACCTGGCTCCCTGACCACCACTACAAATGGCCCCTAAGCACAGAGCTGGAAGAAACCATTGAGCACCATTTGGTGGGGCCCCAAACCACATAGAGTTAAAGGTTAGGGAGATGGCTCTGAAAGCTGAATCATGATACTATGCTCCAGGATCACTCCTAGCAGTGTTCAGAGGATCATATGGTCCAGAGACCAAACCCAGATGGGCACATGAAAGGCAAGCACCTTGCCTTTCTCCAGCTCCACGAGAATTTTTTTGTTTGTTTTTGAGCCACATCTGGTGGTGCTCAGTAGTTACTCCTGGATCTTCATTCAGAAATTAATTCTGGCAGGCTTGGGGACCATATGGGATGATGAGTATTGAACCCAGGTTGACCGTGAACAAGACAAACAGTCTACCCACTGTGCTATCACTCCAGTATCCCACGAAGTTTTTAAAAATAAAAAAATCAGAAACATTTTTGTAAATGTAAACATTTTGTAACATTTTTGTAAACATTTGTAAAGACTCCCAAATCACATGAGCTAGAATTCTTTTTTTTAAGAAAAGTTAGTTATGCCACAAATGCATAAAATGTATACATTAATGGCAGTCTATTTACCATCATGAAAATATGCAATTATTAAAAATTGAACTTTAGGGGCTGTAGTAATGGTTATGTGATTTCCTTGCATGCAGCTAACCTAAGTTCTATCCCTGGAAATCCATATGGTTCCCCAAGCCTACCAGGAGTCAACCATGAGTGCAGAGCCATGTGTAAATCCTGAACATCAGTGGGTGTGGCCCAAAAATCAGCAACAACAACAACAAAATTTTATCAAAAATCACATGTACTTAAAGACCATACATGGCATTATTTGAAATGGAGGGAAATGTAAAATAAAAAGAAAATTAATAATGATCAACAATGATCTTGGCATTAAGTTTGCAGGAAGTCAGAGGTTATAGTTGTATTTTCAGCAGATGGAGTGTGGATAGAAGAGTAGAGAAGAGAAGGGAAAAAGAGGAGGGGAGGGGATTGATCAGCACCCCCATCCTCTGCCTTGTTCCAGCCAACTCTAGTCTATTTTTATAGGAAAAAGTTTAAGAATAATACCTTGAATGTGTAACAAATGTCTGAGTGAGACTAGCATGAGATCAAACTTGTGAAGTGAGTTCAGAAGACCCCAGAGCACAAGAAAATGCAAGGGTGCCGGGGAGAAAGCTTTGCTTCTTGCTCCCTTCTGAATTATGGAACTGTCTTCTTCAACATGAATGCTTTCATTTTCAGCATGAGAAAACAAATAGAGACTTAAAAGTAAATAAGCAAAGAAACACAAAGATCCCATAATCCAATGCCTCTCATTTCCCTCTATGAATAGAGATTGTGAAGCAGAATAAACAAACATTTCTGCTTTCACCTGCTTTATGCACCATTTATTCCAGTACAGCAAGGGAAGGTTTACCCACAGTACTTGGGAGTTTGCATGACTGGAATCATTATTGTGTCTGGACCTTGCAATTCTAAACATAGCAGGAGGCGAACTGTAATTTTTTTCTCCCTCAACCTCAGGTTTGAAAAGACAGAAATGTGAGGTCTTTGAGTAGCCTAGTTACCTTCCACTAGAAGTTACAGCATCCTACCGCTCAAGTACTAACTCTATCCCAAACTTTGAAATGCTGAGTTTGCTCTCTAAAGAGCTCAAAAAGACTTGGAATAATAAGCCTGGTCAAGTTGGATTGGTCCATTCTACTACCTGCAAGAACTGAGCACCAAATTCTAGCTACAGGAGAGGTCTTATCAATCCTTTAATCAAGAGATCAATGTTCTGTTTTTATTTCAGTGAAATCCAGAGTCATTAAGCTTAGAGAAATGATATTCTGAGGTGTTTTCTCTGCTATATGCCACTTTCATTTGCATTTGGCTTTTGATTAATTATACTGTTTCTTACCAGTAATTGGAAACTTTTTCACCTTGAAGCAGGGCACACCCAACAATGCTCAGGGCTTACTCCTAGTTCTACATGCTTTAAAACTCCTGGGAAGCTCAGGGCAGTCATATGGAGTTCCAGAGATCAAACCCGGTCAGTTTTATTGACACTGTACTTTTTCTTCAGAAAATTGTAACTTCTTTACAAGTAAAAAAATTATCAATCTCTGCAAAGCTCTTTTACTGTTGTCATTGGTAGTGATGGTGACATAGGGATTACACATGCCCAAGCTGGGTGTTTGCTCCACCACTGGGCACCCTAGGCCTGCAAAGCCCTTCTACTATTTCCACCAAATGCTGTGCTGAGTGTTAAACATCATACGCGTTTGCACATCAAGAATCATGGAGGGTCTCCTGAGAGGTATCCAAATTCTCTGGCTTAGAAAATCCACTGACAAATTAGATTGAAGCCTTATCGTTATTTTTATGGGATTTTAACCACTATTGTTATTTCTAACACTTCTAACTTAGTGAGTATTATCATAATGATCTTTTGTAGCTTTTATTCAATAACATTCTTTATTAAACTTAGTTCCAGAAAAGTTTTCATCAGTAGAAGCAGTGTATTTGGGTCCTATGGGATGTTCCAATTCTACCCAGGCACCACAGAGCCCTCTCACAGAGCCTCCCTAAGTACCTTAGCAATATGATCCCAGTCTGATCTGGCAACAGCATAACAGAAGTGCTGACTCCACATGGTCCTCTACCTCATCTCAGATCAGTCTCTCAGTCCTCAAGCTTCAAACAAAGGCAAACCCAAAAAGGGCCATCAATGTATTCTTAGAATCTCCCCTTAAATTCTGATCCATCAGCAAGAGAGAAACTAGAGACATCGGTGGCAGGAAGTATGCACTGGTGATGGGTGCTGTACATTGTATGACTGAAACTCAGTCATGAGTAACTTTGCATCTGTGGAGGAAAAAAAACATATTATGAACAATCTTGTGACCAAGAAGTTTAAATAAAGTAATTTTTAAAAAATATGACCCTTATTATTTAGGTGGAAGTTCCTATGACAATTCTCATGTGCCTTTAAACACAAATATTTGAAAACCTTGGTTTTTTGACCCTATAGTTCTGTATCTATGAACTTACCATTAAAATTAATAAGACAACACTTTCATTAGCAAAATGTTGTTAGTCTAGTGTCCACTAATATTATATGTGTTAAATACTGGGACAAAGTGCTAGCACAGTGAGTAGGGCATTTGCCTTGCATGCAGGTGACCTGAGTTTGAGCCCCAGCATCTTTTTTTTTTAATATATATAATTTTTATTTTGATCATAGTGTCTTACATATTGTTGACAATAACATTTTAGGTACATATTTACATAAAATCAGGGGGGATTCCCATCACCAATTTGTCCTCCCTACACCTCCGTTTTTGTCCTACCTCCCATTTCCTCTTCCCTCACCCCCAGGGCGGCTAGAATATGTGGTCCCCTCTGTATCCAACCCACTACTTAGTAGTCTTGCCCCTGTTTGGTCTTAATGCCTCCCTTATCTCCCCCTCTAATTGTAGGCAGGACTAGCTAATTCAAGTTGCATGATTTTGCCTGAAAAAGAGAAGATAAATAAACTGGGGTAAGAGTCTAATACTCCAAAAATGGATGGAATCCTTCTAGAGGCTCTCATCATCGATTTGGGAGATGAAGGAGAAAAAGAAGTTGAAACACTCCACCAGTACCAAAAAAAAAGAGTCAATTATCCAGTGGGGACTCCATCTATATCGGTAAGCACCACAAAAAAAAAAAAAAAAAAAAAACAGATGAAAAAGAAAGCAAAACAAAACAAAACAAACAACCAAAAACCAAACAAACAAACCAAAAACACGCCATGGTCTTGAAATAAGAAACATGGCATAGCACATAACGAAAGAAGAGAAAAGAAGAGAGAAAAAAAATAAGTATAATTGGGGACCACGATTTCAGTAGTCACACCCAAACAGAGAAATCGACCAAAATAGATAGGTATATAAAAATAATAATAACAATATTAAATGAAGGGAAAAATATATGTATATATGAAATAACCAAGGTTTTGTGGTTTTTGTATTTTTGTTTTTTCCCCTCCTGCCCTGGCACAGTAAATATTGGGGTCATTCTAAAAGGAATTCACTTGGCCTAAGAAATATGGGGTTTCTCCGTCCTTGGAGTATACTGTCATGGGATCAGCTCTAGACTTTGCTCAGGATCATTTATTCTCCCGGTGGTGTTTTTTTTTTTTTTTTTGTGTGTGGAAGACTTCTGCTCTGTCCAGGGTGATACAATCAGAGCTCTGTGTGTAGAGGTCTCCGTATCTGCACAGATCCTGAGGTGGGACTTATGATGAAGTCAGTCTTTGTGGTTCTAGAGGTTCTGTTGCCTCAGTGTCGTTTTAATCCATCTTCTGTGGTTGGTGATCTTGGTCTTTGCACTGAACCTAGGATGGCTCCTAGGATAGCATCTTTCTTTGTGCTTCCAGAAGCCCCATTCTGTTGCAGTTGTCTCTGTCAGACCTTTGGGACTAGGGATCATGATTATTGTGCAAGTCATAGTGCAAACCCTGAACTAGGGCTTTTATATTGGGCCCAAGGTGTATACTGTCTGGTCGTGGTTCTAGTAGCCAGTCATCTGTAAGTCACGATCTTGGCTTTTGGGCCTACCAAATGGTGCCGCGTCTTCTGGTTTTGTCTTGTCGTTAGCTGGTAAGGTATGCTAATCTGCTCTCAGGACAAGTTGTTCGCATTTTCCTCATTGTCAGGATATCATGTTAGAGCTGGCCCTTGTTGTTGACCCCGCAGTATTAAGGCTGGCTCAGATGGAGTTTGTTTCCTGTAGCTGTTGTGAAGAGCTGTGCCAATCCTTTGTCTGGGATCCAGATTTCAAGGCTGGATGAATGGTATCTAATCACCTGAGGTCTAAGCTGATTCCACATGACATATTTTCAAGGTAGGAGATATCCCTGTATTGTAAACAACTATGAGTTCCTATCTCTAGTAGATAAGAGCTCTTTTTGTTTTATATATATATAATATAATATATGTAAGATTTCCCCTTTATTTAGTGTGTCTATGCAGGGGGAAGTGGTGCTACATTATATTGTTGGTGTAGCTGGGGGTGGACAGAGGGTATAACAGACACAGGTCACATACCCAAAAATGATAAAAATAAAAATTAAAATTAAAATTAAAAAAAAAAAGAAAGAAGAAATAAATAAAAATGTATGTGCTCGCAAATGTATATGTAGGACCAACATTTAAAAAAATAAATAAATTTAAGAAAAGAAGAAAAATGAGTTCGTGAAGGTTTTAAAGGGCCAAAGTGGTGCAAAAGACTACCTTACATTTGGGGGAGAGCAGGTAACGAGGTGGTGTATTACAGGTCCTATGCCTATGTTGGAAGTACAGTTTTTCCCATTGTCTTTTGGGTTTTTGTTGTAATGTGTGGGTTCTCAGGCATCTTCCTATCCCACCCCCTGACCTTCTTCAGGTTGGTAAAAATTTGCGGCAGGGAGGTCTTGGAAGAGTTCTTGCATTGGGGATACTTTTGGACCTAGGTCCGGATTCAAGTAACAGTCCACATTAGGGGGAGTAGGTAGGGAGGGCCTCGCAGCATGAGTCCGCAGGGGAGTTGGCTGTCTTTTCTTGTCCGGGACGAGGTGTGGGTTTGACTGGGTGTCCCTTCTCTTGGGTGCTGGGTACTGGTTCGTTGGGGTAGGAGGTCGATCTTGTTGCCTAATAGATTAGGAACTGAGGGTGAAGTGTTTTAATATAGAGGGAGGTCTGGATGGGATTGAGGGATGGAGGGATAGTTGGGTTTCCAGAGGGGGGAAAGGGTAAGGTGTATGGAAGGGGTAGGGAGGGAGAAAAGAGAAAAATACATTAGAAAGAAAGGGAGAAAAGAAAAGATAGAAAGTAAAGAAAAGAATAGAAGAGAAAAAAATCAAAAAGCAAGTGGTGAGAAGAGAGGAGAGAATAACAAGGGAATGCTAGTTTGCTTGAATGTGTTCAGTGAATAGAGTATGTAGTTTGAGTCTGTTCGTTGCTGTTACTGCTTTGGTGGTTTGACTGGTCACGTGCTTGAAACCCTAAAAGAAGGTAAACCTAGAGATAAAGTGTATGTTAAAGAGATTTCTCAAAAAAAAAATAAATAAAAAAAAATAAAGAGTTTTCTCGGGGTCATCTCGTAGTGCAAACTAGGTATGGTATCTCGTGTGGTATCCCGAGCTGCCATCTTAGCTTGTCCGCCCTTTGTGTCCAAGAACGCCTGTGGACAGAGAAGCTGAGAGGTTATTTTACATATAGTAAGATAGAGGCATTAATACGTAGTGTTATGGGATGTTTCCATTGGAGTCAGTGGTTTGCCTTGGTATTCTTTACCTGTGTTCCTGTATACGATCTCTACAGGACTATTATGAGTCCTTGTTGTAGAAGGTTGATTACGTACCTGTTCTCTCTATGCTGCTGTTCTGGTGTTGCTGTTTTCTTCGTGGTATAATGTGTAGTCGAAAGTTTGTGTTGTTAGTTTTTCATGTGTTTTGGGCACTGTTCCCAGGTATATGTTGACTATTACAGTGTTTGGAGTTTCTATCCTGTTAGACCCTGTTATTTGATTGTTAAGTATTAGTTGTGATTAAGATGTATGTTCTGTGTGCTTCAGAATAGTGCTACCATTCTGTGTTTATCTTTTGTCTTCTGACTTACTTCGTTTAACATAACATGATCTAGGTCCATCCACGTTGCTGCAAAATCTGTGATTGTATCGTTTCTGACTGCCATGTAATATTCCATTGTGTATAGATACCACATCTTAATGATCCATTCATCTGTTGTTGGACATCGTGGTTGGTTCCAAGATTTGGCTATTATACTGAGTGCTGCAATAAATAGTGGGGTGCACACGTATTTTGGGATGAATGTTCTTCCACCTTGGGGGTATATACCTAGAAGTGCAATTGCTGGGTCAAAAGGGAGCTCAATTCTGAGTTCTTTGAGCGCTCTCCAGACTGTTCTCCATAGATGTTGGACTAGGGGGCATTCCCACCAGCAGTGGATGAGGGTTCCCTTCATACCACATCCCCGCCAACAAAGATTGTTCTCAGTATTTTTGATGTGAGCCATCCTTACTGGTGTAAGGTGGTATCTCATTGTTGTCTTGATTTGGATCTCTCTGATGATGAGTGAAGGTGAGCATGTTTTCATGTGTTTGTTAGCCATCCTTCTGTCTTCCTCAGAGAAGTGTCTATTCATTTCTTCTCCCCACTTTTTAATGGCTTTGTTTGGTTTTGAGGGGCTCAGTTTTCTGAGTGCTTTGTAAGTTCTAGATATCAGTCCTTTATCTGATATGTCTAGTGAAAAGATTTTTTCCCATTCTGTTAACTGTCTTCTTGCATAAAGTAAGGTTTCTTTCGCCATGCAGAAGCTTTTTAGTTTGATGTAGTCCCATTTGTTTATGTTTGCTGCTAAGGTTCTTGCCATTGGTGTTCCATTCTCGAAGACCTTTTTGATATATAGGTCTTCAAGTGTTCTCCCTATTTTATTCTCAATAAATTTTATAGATTCGGGTCTGATTTCAAGGTCTTTGATCCATTTTGAGTTGACTTTTGTATAAGGAGTGAGGTATGGGTTGATTTTCACTTTCGTACATGTGGTTTTCCAGTTGTGCCAACACCATTTGTTGAATAGGCTTTCTTTGTTCCATTTCAGATTCTTGCCTCTTTTATCAAATATTAGTTGGCTGTATATCTGGGGGTTTATGTCTGGGAAATCTGTTCGAACCCACTGGTCTGAGGTCCTGTCTCTGTTCCAGTACCATGCTGTTTTGATTACTATGGCTTTATAGTATAGTTTCAAGTTAGGTAAGGAGATTCCACCCAGCTTCTTGTTTTTGAGTATGTGTTTGGCTATCCTGGCTCTTTTGTGGTTCCAGATGAATTTTGTGATTGATTGTTCTATTTCTTTAAAGAATTGTGTCTGGATTTGGATAGGGATTGCATTAAATCTATATAGAAGTTTGGGTAGGATAGTCATTTTGACTATGTTAATTCTACCTATCCATGAGCATGGGATGTTCTTCCATTTCTTTAGATCGTCTTCAATTTCTTTCTGAAGCGTTTTGAAGTTTCCCTGGTATAGGTCTTTCACTTCTCTTGTAAGGTTGATTCCTAGATACTTGATATTTTTTGATACTATCTTAAATGGGATTGTATTTTTAATCTCTCTCTCCTCAGCTTCATTGTTTGTATATAGAAACGCAACTGTCTTTTGTGTATTGACTTTGTATCCAGCCACTTTGCTGTATTGGTTGATTGTTTCTAGGAGTTTTACTGTGGACTCTTTAGGGTTTTCGATGTATATCATCATATCGTCGGCAAATAGAGATAGCTTGTGTTCCTCTTTCCCTATTTGAATTCCTTTGATTCCCTTCTCTTGTCGGATTGCTATTGCTAGGACTTCTAAGGTTATATTGAATAAGAGTGGAGAGAGTGGACAGCCTTGTCTAGTTCCTGAACTTAGTGGGAATGCTTCTAGTTTCTCACCATTAAGTATAATGTTGGCTGTAGGCTTTTCATATATAGCTGTAACTATCTTGAGGAAAGTTCCTTCTAACCCTATTTTGCTGAGTGTCTTTAACATGAAAGGATGCTGGATTTTGTCAAACGCCTTCTCTGCATCGATTGATATGATCATGTGGTTTTTGTCTTTCATGTTGTTGATGTGGTGTATCAGATTGATTGATTTGCGTATGTTGAACCAACCTTGCATTCCTGGTATGAATCCTACTTGGTCGTGATGTATGATCTTTTTGATGAAGTGTTGGATTCGGTTTGCTAAGATTTTGTTAAGTATCTTTGCATCTATGTTCATTAGTGAGATTGGTCTGTAGTTTTCTTTTTTGGTGGTGTCTTTGCCTTCTTTGGGAATGAGTGTGATATTAGCCTCATAAAAGGAGTTGGGGAGGATTCCTGTTTTTTCTATGGTTTGGAAAAGCCTATGGAAAAGTGGTAGTAAGTCTTCTTGAAATGTTTGATAGAATTCACCTGTAAATCCATCTGGGCCTGGGCTTTTGTTCTTAGGGAGTTTTTTAATTACATCTTCAATTTCCTCTGAGGTGATTGGTCTGTTTAGTCTTTCTAGATCCTCCTTTTCCAGTCTTGGAATAGGGTGTTTGTCTAAGAATCTGTCGATTTCTACTGGGTTCTCTAACCTAGTTGAGTATAGTTGTTCATAATATGATCTCATGATGTGTTGTATTTCTTGGGGTTCTGTTGTAATCTCTCCCCTTTCATTTGTGATCCTACTGATTTGGGTGTTTTCCCTCTTTTTTTTGGTGAGTTTTGCCAATGGTTTGTCTATCTTGTTTATTTTTTCGAAAAACCAACTCCTGGTCTCATTGATTTTTTGTATTGTTTTCTTGGTTTCGATGTTGTTTATTTCTGCTCTGGTTTTTATTATTTCTTGCTTTCTGGTTGTGGTTGGATTCCTCTGTTGCTGTTGTTCCAGTTCTTTGAGGTGATCTTTTAAACTGTTGGTTTTGTTGTTTTCCTGTTTCTTGACATAGGCCTGTATTGCTATGAGTTTCCCCCTAATTACTGCTTTTGCTGTGTCCCATAAGTTTTGACATGTTGTCTCTTCATTGTCATTTGTCTCAAGGAATCTTTTTATTTCTTCCTTGAGTTGTTCTTTGATCCAGCTGTTGTTGAGCAGCATGTTGTTTAATCTCCAGGTATTAGTTTTTCTCCATTGCTTCTTCTTGACATCAATTTTAACCTCTGTTGCATAGTGATCTGAAAGGGTACTTCTTATGATCCTTACCTTGGTGGTCTTATATAGGTTGGCTTTGTATCCTAAGACATGATCTATTCTGGAGAAGGTTCCATGTGGGTTTGAGAAGAATGTGTATTCTGCTTTCTGGGGATGGAGGGCTCTATATAAATCTATTAGCCCTAAATCTTCTAATTTTTCATTTAGAGCTCTTATTTCTTTGCTATTTTTCTGTTTGGTGGTTCTGTCCAGTGGTGATAGTGGAGTATTGAGGTCCCCTACTATTATCACATTTCCCTTCATGTGTTTCTCCAGGTTTGCTAGTAGTTGCCTCACATATTTTGCTGACTCTACATTAGGTGCATAGATATTGACCAGGGTTAGTGTTTCTTGATCTAATGTTCCCCTGATCAGTAAGTAGCGACTCTCTTTGTCTCTGATCACTTTCTTGAGGTTGAATACAATTTGGTCTGATATAAGAATGGCTGTCCCTGCTCTTTTTTGTTTTCCATTGGCCTGAATAATTACTTTCCATCCTTTTATTCTAAGCCTGTGCTTATCCTGTAACTGTAGGTGTGTTTCTTGCAGACAGCAGAAGTCCGGTTTATTTTTTCTAACCCAGTTCTCTACTATGTGTCTTTTAATTGGAGAGTTCAGTCCATTCACATTTAGGGAAATTATTGATAGAGAGGACTGTTGTGCCGTTGTATTGTGTGGAGTGGTTGTTGTTACAATCGGGGGTTTGGATTATGTAATTCATCTCTGAGTAAGTCGTTTAGGATCGGCTTGGTTTGCACAAATAGTTCAAGTTCGTTCATGTTTGAGAATGTTTTTATTCTGCCCTCCCATATGAATGATAGTTTTGCTGGGTATTGTACCCTGGGTTGGAAATTTCTTTCATTCAGTCGTGTAAATATGTCATATCACTGTCTTCTTGCTTGAATTATTTCAAATGGGAGATCCGGTTTGATTCTTATGTCCTTTCCTTTGTACTTGAGGTTTTTTTTCTCCCTTATTGCTTTCAGGAGTTCCTCTTTCTCTTTGTTTTTTGCCATTTGGATTATTATGTGTCTTGGTGTTGGCTTATTAGGGTCTATTTTATTAGGAACCCTCTTGATTTCCTGGATTTGTCCTGAAGTGTCTTTCCAGAGTGTGGGGAAGTTCTCTGTTATTATCTCCCTGACTACCTGTTCTTCCCCCTTCCCTATTTCCTCCCCTTCTGGTATACCCACAATTCTTAGATTGTTCCTTTTGTCTTTGTTCATTAGATATTGAATTTTTCCTTCCAGTGCTTTGCCTTTTATTTCTTTGTTGGTTTCTTGATCTTTTTTTGATTGTAGTTTTCCTTCGAGTTCTTCGATGTGCTTCTCCAACTCTGTGTTTCTGCTCGTAAGGCTTGTTACTTTGTCTCTTAAGTCCTTCACTTCTTTTTGTATGGTCTCTCTCATGTTCTTTGACATTTCTTCTTTAATTTGGCTGATTCGTTCTTCCATGGTTTTCTTATATTCGGTAGCTAGGGTTTCTTTCATTACTGTTAGTAATTCCTGCATTTCCTTCCTCATTACCGTTTTTAAGTCTTCTTCCCCTGGATCTGTGCGATTTGGTGGACTTGGGAACTTGCTAGGATTTGTCATGGTGTCTCCAGTTATTAGGGATTTCCTTGATTTGCGCATGGTTCTTTGTATTTAATGGTGTGTTTTGGAGTGCTGTGGCTTCTTTTTTTGGCCTGCTTGTTCCCCTTCCTGAAGGTGGTTCTAGAGGGGCCTGTTGGGTGAGCTTGTTGAACCTAGCTCTTTCTCCTCCCCTTTGCTGCCTAGGGGTCAGCCTTCCCTGTGGGTCTTGTCCCTTTTCTGCTCCTTAGTTCTGTCAGCGGTGCAGTTCCGCTCCTGGCCACAATGTTTGCTGGCGCTGTTGAGCCTAGTTCTCTGTCCCCCCTCTCTCCGAGAGTCAATGGAGCTCCGTCCCCTCCAAGCCTCCGTTGAAGGAGTTCCTTCCGCCCAACCCAGAGCTCTCGTCCTTGGGGAGTCCCTGGTCCACTCCAGGGCCCTAGGGGATGGACTGTTCTAGGTCACCTGAGGGGCCAGACGACTGGCCCTATCTCCCTTGTCTATTCGGGTTGTTCAAGTTGCCCTTCCAGGTGCCCACCCAGAGGAAGGGCTTCCCTCAAGCCACTCTCCTCAGCGCTTGTGGTTCCTGGGGAAGGGGCTTGGCCTGGCAGCAGCGGGGGAACAGGCCTTACAAGGCCGTTTCCGTGCCTCCCGGGGTCGCAGGGAAGGGATTCGGCCTGGCAGCCGCGGGGGAACGGGCCTTACAAGGCCGTTTCCGCGCCTCGCGGGCTCGCAGGGAAGGGGCTCGGCCTGGCAGCCGCGGGGGACCGGGCCTTACCTGGCCGATTCCGCGCCTCCCGGGTTCGCAGGGGAAGGGGCTCGGCCTGGCAGCCGCGGGGGAACGGGCCTTACAAGGCCGTTTCCACGCCTCCCGGTTTCGCAGGGAAGGGGCTCGGCCTGGCAGCCGCGGGGGACCGGGCCTTACCTGGCCGATTCCGCGCCTCCCGGGTTCGCAGGGGAAGGGGCTCGGCCTGGGAGCCGCGGGGGACCGGGCCTTACCTGGCCGATTCCGCGCCTCCCGGGTTTGCAGGGGAAGGGGCTCCGAGCCCCAGCATCTTATATGGTCCCCTGCCAGAAGTAATTTCTGAGTGTAGAACCAGGAGTAAAAAACAGATATATAGCAAATAGTAAATATATAGCCTTTCCATATTAGAACTTTTTAGGGAGCTGTCACACTAGATAACTCTTGGGGGGATTGTTTTTCTTTGGTGCTTGTGGGATCATGTAGTCCCAGGGATTAAAACCTGGACCATCCATATTCTATACTCCAGCCTGTTAAGCTGCCTCCATGGCTCCCTGATGGAACATGTTTAAAACATAAGGAAGATTTATACCCACTAACTAAAGATTTAAAATAACAAATTCTAGGGTCTGAGCATGTGAACTTGCATGTGTGAGGCCCTAGGTTTGATTGCTATATGTATGCCTCCCCTCCCCATACACACACACTATAGCAACAACAAAAAAGAAAGGTTTTCTTTATTGAATTAATACTCTATTGCTGCACAACCAACCATCTTACATGCTTCAGTTCCTTTAGTCAAGCACAGTTCTGTGATCCTACAGTTTATTTGGGCAATGACTTGTTCTTACTTAGGCCCAAGCAATATATACAGGGGCACTTTTTTCCATTAGTGTATCTCCCTTTCCATTCTTTTATCCTTCTCATCCATGAGAAGAGAAGCCTGGTTTGGGTTTTAATCAAGACAGTGAGAGCAGAAAAAGGCACATTTTGCATCTTTGATGTTAGACACTCAAATTGTCATTTCTCTTGATTTCTCTTGGAGCAACATGCAAGGCTAGAGAATAATCAAGAAGTGGGGAACAGATGCCACCTCTTTATGGAAATAGCTGTTCTAGCAATTGTCCTAAAAGCCCTAATCATCCACACTTCCATGTTACTTGCTTAGGGTGCCGAACCTGGATCCATCTATGTGACAAATATGCAGAAATGAAGGTGTGTGAGGCTGAAGCAGATAGCATCTCATCTTCCACCTTGTTCTCCTTTACTGATCCATTAAGGGGACTTTGGTTACTGTCCCATGAGGAAGCTTAAGCTGCCTATGTCTCACAGGAAGTGAGAAGAGTCTTTCCATCAAAGGCTGGCACAGAGACACCTTAGCATCATCTCCTTCATACCCAATTAAATCTTTAAATGACAGTGGCCAAGCCAATGTCTGCCCACAGCTTCATGGGACCTCCAAGATCCCAGAACCCAGAACCACTCAGTCAAACCACTTGATCCATTAATGTTTCTTTAAACTAATAGCCCTTAGGGTTATTACAATGTAGTATTGGAAACAGAATAAAAGATGCAAATAACCTGTGACCTCTGTGTATGGGAGTTTAAATACACAGAGAGACATAAATATGCACAAGTGTATATATACCCTTAACCCCATTTAGTAGAAAACATAGCTGTACGTGTATATACATTTATGTATGTTTGTGTTGTTGATGTTAGCACTAAGGATCAGTCAGAATTACACTAATAACACTTGCTTTATTTTCCATACTTGTTGCGGTTTATTCACTAGACATGTTTTGTTTCTATAACTTTTGAAATCAAAACCAAAGAAAATTTCTATTGCTACTTCATAGTATTTTTGAAAATGTACATGAGTAATTGGCTGGGGAGGAGGGACGATACTTGTGAGAGGCCATCTGGCCTGGATGCTCTGAACACTGAAGTTCTGATATGTGGACAACAGGTCTCCAACATGTCAGCACAAGCTTGGTGGCCAAAGTGAACACTTTTGACAGAGTATGGCATTGAGACCCCAGTACTGAAGCAATAGGAACAAGACTCAGGCAGCCGCTTTCCTTTTAAGTGGCATATCCCTCAAAAGACAATATCCAACTTAGACACTAAAAAACAATTAGTACCTACAGCTGGATTTGGTTTAGAACACTGAGAGTCTGTTTGAACAAAGAAACATGAAATGGGGTCCAGCTGTCTGAACCAGTTTAGAGAACTCATTTAAATAGAAAATGCTCCTCCAAGTTTTCCAATTGTTTCTCTTCATAATTCTGTAGTTTGAAGTCAACTGACCTGTTTAATCAATGTGATTGAATGGCCTTTCTCAACATTAAAGCTCTAAAAACTTCGGATCCTAAAATTGAGATTAGTGTTATAGAGCCTTGGAGATTTTACTTTAATAAATTTCTTCTTAGATTGTAAGAAATTATGCTAATATCTCCACTCACAATATTGATTATTGGTGTTTTATGTATTAACTATTTAAGGTATCCTTACAGACAGACACAAAATCCTAGAGAAGCTGTTAATCTTTGCTTAGGAGAAGACAGTTTTATTTTCTTTGGTTTCAGAAGACATGATATTTAATTTTGTGGGCTTTCAGAATAGTCCCTTTTCACTGCAAAGGGAGATAGTCATCACTTTGTAAAAGTCATGAAATAAAAATATAAAGATAATCCCTTCTCTTTTGTTGGTTTTGTTTGTTTGTTTCGGGATACACCTGGTGGTGCTCAGGAATTACTCTTGGCCATGCTCAGGGGACCATATAGGATGCTGGGGATTAACCTCAGATCTGCTGCATGCAAGGCAAATGCCTTGCCTACTGTGCTATTGCTCTGGTCCCAGATAACTCCTTCTTAACTGCTGGGATCTGGAGCAGACAGATGAATTTTTCTAAAACTGGTGGCTCTGTAGAAAGATTTCAATCTATGTACTCTTCCTACTTCAGAGACATTGCTAGTGACATTTGATTTGTCTCAAGATAACCATTCACTTTATTCTTTCAAATTTTACTCCCAACTTGTCCAAAAATTTCTTTCAAGACCATGGGCACCCAGGTGCTTTTAAGAGCATTAAGTATGAAAGTAGAATTTCCAGAGATTTCTAGTCATTTCCCTGGGAATCAGTAGGGAGGAACTGCAAATTATTTGGAACTGAGAAAGCACCAACTGGCAATCTGGGCCAATTTCAAAACTCACTGTAATTTTGAACCAGTCCTCTACCTCTTTCTAGACCCGCTTCTCTTGAATGAAAAAAGAAAATACTATCTGTGAGCAAAGTATTGTGAAATATTTTTGTGAAATATGTATTGCATAATATGGTGACAGGAGTGTTGAACAGAAATTCCAGCAAATGTGATTGGTCAAGTTGATTATACAATTCCTAGTGCAGTTTGTCTAGTTTTTTGTTTGTTTGTTTGTTTGCTTGCTTGCTTCTTTGTTTGTGTTTGCCACACATGCTCGGATCTTACTCCTGGCTCTAATTTCAAGGATCACTTTTGGCAGTGCTCAGAGTAACCATATGGGGTGCCAGGACTCGAAACCAAATCAGACGCATGCAAGGCATACACCTTATTTGCTGTACTATCTCTCCAGCACAATCTTCCTAAATTTTGTTAAAATCATTATAATGTAGAAAGGCTTTATTTGTGGGCCACACCCTGCAGTGTTTGAGGAACTTTGTGGTATCAAGTATCAAATACAGGGTTCAAATCAAATCCAACACTTGAATTATCTCTGCAACCCAAGAAAGACTTCACTTTAACACTTACTTGGGAAATGTGGCAACTGCATCATAGAGGTACTTTCTGCTTCCAGTGTCAGATTTATTTTCCTGTTCATCTTATACAGAGGTATAGAAAAACTGCTCATGAAAGAAGTCTATTAAAGTGCAACCTAGATTATTGAAATTAGGTGGTAGGGATGTCCATCTTATTGAGAACAAAGTATCCAGCTGAAAAGGGGTCTGAATGTATATCTGTTTCTGGGTACTAAAGGAGGCTGGATTGAGATCCAAGCTTTGCATGGATCCATGCAAAGCTTCAAGCTCTCTCCAAACTGAAACTCATGTTTCAGTCCCACTCATGTGGGACTCACCAATGAGAAGCCAGGAAATGAAACCAAGAAGGCAGAAAACTGTGTCGACTGGTCTAGTTTGTCTGCATTAAACATACCATACATCTAACGCTAAAAAGACAAGTCTTTTGGGGATTGGGGGGGGGGTTTTACACCCAGCTCTCAGAAAAGGCACATCTTGCTTCTCCATGAGGCAGGGAAATGAGGCTCTGACTTTTAGAAGTAGCACTCTGTATCCAATAGGCAGTGGAAGTGCACTCCCCCTCTCACCAAGTAGAGTCTATGAGAGACTAAATTGAGAGATCAAAGCTGGACTCAGGGTAGCTGAATATTTGCTCCATAACACTTCTTGGTGGAGATTGAATCAGAAATATAAATTTTACTCTGAAATATGGAAAGGAAGGTGTTTCATCGGCTGTATTCAAATAAACACATACACTGTTTCATCCAAATACAACTCCTATGTGAATAAATTATCTTGTAGGCATTCCATTGTGATCCCAAACATGCTACTCAGAATCCAAATGTAGGTCAGGAAGTGTGTGACTGGTGATGAATCGCCACATATTTTCAAATTCATGTAAATCTCCAAAAGGGCAGCTCTATTTAGAGTTTTTGTTCTGATAGGGTTTGGGGTGGTGGTGGTGGATTGTTTTTTTTTTGTGTGTGTGTTTTTTCTTTTTAATTTTATTTTTATTTTGACCAAAGTGAATTACAAATTTTTCACAGTAATTTTTTAGGTACATAGTGATATTGAATCAGGGGCATTCCCACCACCAATGTTGTCCTCCTTCCATCCCTGTTTTCAGCATGCATACCATATTCTCCTCCTTTACCCCCCAGGTTGCTAATATAAGTGGTCCCCTCTATGTCTAGCATTTGTAGATTGGTTGTCAATTCTGTGGTCTTTGGCTTTGGATTTGGTGTTTAAGTCTGATCATTTTTTTATTTCTACTTAATGTTCATACGACTGTCTGGTCTTGGTACCCTCCATTATTTCCCCCTCAATTTGTGAGGCGAAATAAGAGAGTGATTTTTTATGTCAGTTGCTAGAATTTAGAAACCCCTCCCAAATTGATACTCTAAGTTTAAACTATGTTGGCCCTCCAGTTTTATTAACAGTGCAGTTTCACTTTATCCTATTATTTTCATGGGAAACAAAATAGCAAATCCCACAGGGAAAAAAAAACACATTGGTTCCCAGTCTACACAGGCCCACCCTCCAGAAGTAAAAGAAAGTGGTTCCTGGAAGGGCAGTCTAGCTTAGCATTTCAAAGGCCACTTCTTCAAAGTGGCAGCTATAGCCACATCTATAAAGGATGAGTAATTGAGCCAGAGAAATAGCACAAAAATTAAGGCACTTGCCTTGCACATAGCTGAATTCATTTCAATCCCCAGCACCACATATGATTGATTCCCTGAACCCAGTGAGAGTGACCTCTTTAAATAAAGAAAAAAATTAATAAATACTTCTCAGCCACTATTTAAGAAACTTTATATCAGTGATTCAAGTGGAAAGGAAAAATTTTTCTAATTAAATAGCAAGTTTCTTCATTTAATTTTGTTATGCATGTTTTTAATTTAAAATCTATTATCCACCAGGCCCTGGACACGAAGTTGTGAATACAAAACAAAGTTTTTGCCTTATGGAAAGTGTATTTCTAGGAAATATTTCGACTAGACCTGAATGAGAAAGCTAAGCAGAAAGAGAGAGAGATACAGTTTTTGTGTTTGGAACAAGATAGGTAGGGGTCAGCATAAGTCACTGACCTCAAGTCACAAGCAATCTATTCTTTACCAATAAAATGGGTTTATTCAGAATAGGGATGATGTTGACCTCAAATAAAAAGCAATCAGTTATTTTACCAACAGAATGGGTTCACTAAGATGTGAGCAAATAAAAAAGGTATCACTTAAAGCATGGTTTTATGGCATGACACACAACTCGTCAGGACTAAAGTCAGCACCTCCTTCTGAGGGTGTCTTACTTACGGGGGCAAGGCACCCTTATGGGGTGCCTTTATTGAGGAGTGTATAAAGAGGCTCCTTCTTCCACTGGATAGAGAAGCAATACCACTTCCTGTTGGAGGCACACAGCCTGTTGAGTCCTATAGTTTTCTTATTGTGCAGACATGGGAACTCTTCTAGTCTTCAACCTTATAAATGTATAAATCTTCTTTATATAAATTGTTTTTACACACAGAAAAAGGTGGGAAATAGTTTGGCTTGTGCAAGGAGCTGACAGCATATTAGTGTGATGAAGTGTTAGAACTAAAGAGGAATAGGTGTACTGAAGTTACTGGTGAGGTAAGTAGAGGTCAAACTCAGTGGGCTAAGTTTGGGGTTTTATACTTCCTCCTTAAAATTGTGGGAAACCCTGAGGCCTTTAGATAGACATTATCTGAACTACTCTTTTAGAATATCTTATCTGACTGCCATATGTCCTATAAGCTCTGACAGGGGCAGAGGGCAAAAAGGGACACAAAGACACCAGTCAGGAGACTAGTATAAAATAATTCAGGTAGAAGACAGCAGAGAGTAGCCAATTGTGTTGCAAATAGAAGGCAAATGTTGCCATTAGTAAAAATTATGGAGTGGGATTGAGGGAAAGTACTCATAGGTTGGGTGGGACATGGAGGGTGGGAAGGTTGAGATGGACTGGCTCCTAAAATACCTGAAAGGTACATTTGTTAACTTGGAAACAAAGAAAACAAAGGGGTGAAGAGTTGTTGGCTTTGGGTCTTAGGTGATGTTTGAGAGGGTTAAGGGACATGAGAACACAGGAGGAAACTTGGAAGAATTGTCTGCTTTGGAACTAGAGGTACAGGATTTATTGGCCCAGGTGATATTTAAAGTCCCAAGATGAGGCTCTGGGCTATAAATCCCCAATTTATAGGTATGAGTAGATGGATTATAATTTATGTGCTATTGGTCAGGAAAGTTCATAATGGTTCAAAGAAACTTTTCTGATTCTTCTTATAAATGATGAATCTGCATTCACCCTGAGTAGCTTGTAGAGTGAGACTAGCTCAGATTCTGATTGTTTTGTCACAGAATACTGAAATGACTCCTCTATCATTTCACATTTTCCAGACTCACATTTCCAGTCCTCCAATAAAATGTACCAAAAATTAGAACAATAAAAAAATGAGAACATTTTGTCAGCACAAAACTAAGCATGTTGCTTTTCTAGAACACTCTATAAATGGGCCATTTATTTTATAGGGAGGTTGAGCAGTGCTTAAGGGTTACCCTTGGCTCAATGCTTGGGTTTGTGCTCCTTTGAATAATCTGCCATTCCCCTAGTTTTTGTTGGTTCTATTTTTCCTTTCTGTGAAAGTTACATTTGCTTCCTCATGCTAAGTAGGATTTTCATTACATCTAGACTTTTTTTTTTTTTTTTTTTTTTTGCTGACTTAGAACCTAACTATCACTCACCTACCATGTCCTCTACCAATAGAAAGGACATTCTCCAGCTATGAAGTTTAAGTTGACCCAGGACTCCATGCTGTGAGCTGCCAAAGAGTGAGTAATTTGGTTTTGGAAAGGGCACATTTGTAAAGTTAAATTAATACATCCTGTCTTTCATTCGTGACTTTTCTCTATTTCCAGTTTTAAACTGTCAGCTGCTTTGATTACATGATCATGCCAAAAAAAAAAAAAAAGTTTGGAGGTGTGTATGTTTATTGTCAATTGCAAGATGGATCAGCTCTTGGCACCAAATCAATCAGTACTGATCCAGATGCTTAAGGAAAAGGAAAGAGAAATAAAGTCCATCTACCATACTTTTCTGAATGGAAAACCCCAAAGATTCTGACAGTTACCAAATCTGCTATCTTTGCTTCCTGGCAGTGAAAAGCTGTGGGACAGATAAGAAATAGCAAAATGTCCAGGAAACTCAGCTCCTTTCCAAATTTTTGGTTTTTAATTTTATACCATAAGATTGAAAAGACCCATTTGATTGTTACAAACTGCCTTTTCTCATTGAGAAACTCTACGTGCAGAATCTATAAATATATCTAGACTGTGTGTTTAGCTGTAAAACATGGGGAAAGAAAAAGAAAATGATGTCTAAATTACATGCTCAGCCCCTACTCAGTCTTCATCTTAATTGCCATAATTTCAAGAAATAAGTCTTCAGTTAACACTAAGAGCAGAAAACTGACCAACCTCAAATTTAAAGTTTTGTATGGGCCCAGAACAAAATACCCCAGAGGTCCACCATACTAAACAGGCAAGAAACTAGGAGAAGTAGTTGTCCTGATATTGTAACTGTTGCAATTACAAAAGGAGCCAGTTTGGACCCTGCTGGGAGATATCTCCTTGTCTCCTAATAAACAATTTTACTTTACTTTGGTGGTTTGCTGCCCATAGTAACGGTCACGGCACCAGAAAGCTAATTGCTAATCCTGGAAGTTAAAAAATCAAGACAAGGGGCCAGAGCAATAGGGCGTTTGCCTCCGATACAAGACAGACCTGGGTTCCATCCCCAGCGGCATCCCTTATGGTCCCCAAGCCAGGAGTGATTTCTGAGCGCATAGCCAGGAGTAACCCTTGAACGTCACCAGGTGTGGTCCAAAAAACAAAACAAACAAACAACCAGGACAATAATCTTCTCAAAAAAGGGCAGTACAACCTGAGAACTAAATACGCATATATTTCTATCTTCTTATGAAGCGGAAGCTTCCAGGTGGGGAACTAAGTGTGTCATTCATTGCATGAGTTATTGATTAAAAGATACTTGTAATAGAGACTCATAAAGTTGAAAAGTACAATTGGAGCCAGACCAAAGCACACAGAGACCGAAAGATAGAAAGTGAATGTACTTCCTTGTTGGTCAGTCTGAAACACATGGCAAATTCTATGCTCAGGGCTTACTCCTAGCCGTCTTGGGACCATATGGATGGTGGGGACCAAATTCAGGTCAACTTCCCTACCTGCTGTACTATCACTCTGACCCCTGGCAAGTACTGAGACAGCGATCAGCACAGCTCTTGGATTCCAGAGGACAGAGAAAGAGCAAGCTACATGCACTGACCCCATGCCTGCTGTATAATGAATGATAAGAGACACACACTGATGGTTCTGGACTGTGATTAACTTAATAAGGACCTGTCTCACAATGAATCACAATTCTGAAGAGAGATCACTAAAATAGCAGATAAGTGGGGCCGAAGAGATAGCATGGAGGCAAGGTGTTTGCCTTTCATGCAGAAGGTCATCAGTTCGAATCCGGCTTCCCATATGGTCCCCCGTGCCTGCCAGGAGCAATTTCTGAGCATGAAGCCAGGAGTTTTCCCTGAGCACTGCTGGGTGTGACCCAAAAACCATACAAAAAATAGCAGATGAGTAATATTTCTGTTGAAAAATGTATTTCTCAGAAGTCTGGGAAATATTACAGGAGTTAAGGCAATTGTCTTGCATGAAGCTGCAATAGCCAAGACTTTGGTTCAAGTTCCAAGCACCATATGTGGCCAAAACACCACCAGAGGTCACTCCTAATCACAGAGTCAGGAATAATCCCTGAGCATTGTCAATTATGGCCCCCAAAACAAATATATATGATCCTCTTGCCAGAGTTAAGAGTGTGTCTAAGCAAACACATTTACTATTGCAAGAGCTACCAGTCAATAGGCGGGAACTTAGAAAATCTCACATCCCAAAAGGCAAGCTCACAGTTTTAAAATGGAGCTAGGTCACTTGAATGGAGTAACTTCAACTCTGTAATACTTACAAGTCTTCATTGATAAAATGAGAATGAGAAAAACAGAGCTGGTAGAAAATGAAGTGAAATAATGCAGTTGACCAGATGCTCAACAATAGATGAGTGGCTAAAGAAACTGTGATACATATACCCAATGAAATACTATGCAGCTGTTAGAAAAGTGAAATCATGAAATTTTTTTATATATGAATGACATGAAAACTATTATGCTGAGTGAAACCAGTCAGAGGGAGAGAGATAGACACAGAAGAGTCTCATTCATTTATCTAAGGAATTTAAGAGAAATAAAAGACAGTATGAGACAATAGAGATTAGGTTTGAAAGAACCAGTCCATGATATGAAGCTTACCACTTCTGGCCACATATGGTGCTTGGAACTTGAACCAAAGTCTTGGCTATTGCAGCTTCATGCAAGACAATTGCCTTGCCTCCTGTAAGATTGGTGAGTGCAGTTAGAGAAATAACTACAACAACTATCATGATAATGGTAGTGAGTAAGAGAAATAGAATGTCTTGAATTTAGGCAGGTAGTGGGGGAGGATGGAAATAGGGAGCATTGGTGCTGGGAACATTGCACTAATGAAGTGGGGTGTACTTTCTTATGATTGAAACCCAAATACAAACATGTTTGTGATCATGGTGCTTAAATAAATATATTAATTATATATTATATATATATAATATTATATATTATATTAATATATAATTATATATATATAATTATATATATAATTATATATTATTATATATATAATATATTAATTAGAATATATAAATATATATAAAATATATTAATTAAAAAATAAAAAATCTATGAGAAGGACCAGATCAAAAGTACAGATGATGGGGTGTTTACCTTGCATGTAGCTGACCTAGGTTTGATCTCTGGCACCCTCTGGTTTCCAGGAGTGATCTCTGACTACAGAGTAAGAAGTTAGCATGATCACTACCAGATATGACCCAAAAATCTCCCCCACCCCAAACATCTATAAGATTCTGTATTATATATCTCTAAGATTCTTGAATCTTAATGACAAAAAACAATTTTAATTAAGATTAAGAGAAAATGGAAGTTCGTTGGTTCATATAATTTGAACAAGGCAGATCTCAGGCAACCATGGATCCAAAGACTCGAGTGCTAGATAGGAACTCTTAATTTCTCTCATCATCTTTTCTCTATATTGCCCATTCTTTAACTTTCTTTCTTCTCTTCCATTTTATTTTTTCTATTAGAAATTCAGTTGAAAAGGGGGATAATTACCATCAAAAATGGGGAGAAGAAATGAGCAGACATTCCCTCAAAGAATAAATACAGATAGCTAAAAGGCACATAAAAGGCACATCACTAAACATCAGGTAGATGCAAATCATAACAACTATGAGGTATCACCTCACACCACAGAAACTGGCACAAAGGACAAGATCAACCAGTGCTGTTGTGAATGTAGGGAAAAAGAAACTTCCATTCACTGTTGGTGGAAATGCCCTCTACTCCAGCAAACAGTATGGATATTCCTCAAAAAACTGGAATTGAGCTCCCATATGATGCAGCAATACCAATCCTAGGTATATACTCTAGGAATACAATACAAAAATGCTCTTTGCATGCTTATGTTCATTGCAGCACTATTAACAATAGCCAGAATATAGAAACAATCCAGATGCCCAACAACAGATGAATGGCTAAAGAAACTATGGCATATCTACACAATGGAATACTATGCAGCTATTAGGAAAAAAGTTTGCCTATGCATGGATGGATATAGAGACTATCATACTGAGTGAAATGAATCAGGGAGAGGAATAGATGTAGAATAGTCTCATTGATCTGTGGGATTTAAGAAAAATAAAAGACAGTATGGTAACAATGCCCAAAGACCATAAAGAAAGACCAATCCATGATCTGAAATTTATCACAAAGAGTGGTGAGCACAATAAGAGAAATATGACAGTGATAGTGAAAGAAAGAGAAAGAACTAGAATGAGTGTTTTGAAAACAGGTAGGGGGTAGGGGAGAAGGGAAATGGGGAACACTGGTGGTGGAAAAGTTTTATTGATGAAGGAAAGTGTACATTCTATGACTGAAACCCAACCACAAACATTTTTGTAACCACAGTGCTTAAATAAAGGAATTATAAATTTTAAAAAATCAAAAAAAAAAAAAGAAGAAAAGAAGAAATAAAAACCAAAGGGGGGGGCAATTAGAACAGGGTCTAGCAGAGTCAGTTCCATGAACAAGCTTCATGAATGGAGCCAAGGTGCCATTGTGATTTCTGCTGTTGCAGAAAATGGCTATGTGGGGATAGACAGTAGAGAAAATTCTCACATAAAAATGAACCCTGTCACTGTAGAACTGAAAGTATCGACTAGTGCCAGTCAGAAACATACTCATTCTGCTTTTTTGTCTGCAAACATTAGTCAGTGTTCAGTTAAGAGAAACTTCCTACAGAAAAAGTCATTTAAGTTTTAGCCAAGCAGATGGCTTGATTTGTTAGATTCAAATTTAGGTGCATACACTTCTTTCCATATTTGTGAGAATAAAAAATCGCCCTGAGTTTTGAGACCCATGCAACACCAGCTAAGGAAGTGATTATCTAGGAACAGGTCCCTGCTTGATGATGTCCCTGGTCTAAGGATGACCTGAAGGGGCAAGTGACCCTATGTTTATTTCCTTTCTGATTTCCCTTCCCTGGCTCCAAACTCATTTTCCCACTGCGTGCAGGAAAACAACATGCAGGGGTGCGGTAAGCCTGACTTGGCAGCCCTTAAGGTGAACAAAAGGATTCTGCCTTTTGGCACAAGCAGAAGGAAGTTGCAGGGCTTCTTAGTCCCATCTAAAGCAGAACAAATCTATTGCTGATGCTAAGGCAAACTCCCTGTGGGCTGCTCTCAGGTTAGTGGAGCTGCTCAGCCCACAGCCCCACAGTAGGGACAGAGGGTAAACTGATTAACCCCTGAATATACCAGGTGAAGTGACTTTCATATATGTCTGGAAGACAGGTCACAACACAGAAAATAAATATTTCCCATGCTACAGCTAAATCAGAAGAACTCAACACCCCCGAAGAAAAAGTCTTCCTGCAGCCTTGCTCAACTGGGAACCTCACTGCAATGCAAGAAGGTAAGAAGGTGGGTTCCTCCTGCAGGAGACAGTTCTCATAATTTGAGAGCACTGTGGCTACCTAGCCCAGCCTCCCAGCCCAGCTTTCTTTGTCTCTCTCTGTCTCTATCTCTCTCCTCCCCCTCTTCTGCACATATGCACACACACCCCTTGTGATTGAGGAGGACATAGATAATTTAGAAATATTCATATATTGTTTCAAAACACCCTGGAAAGGCCTTCAATCATTTTCTCTCTTTATGTTTGGTTATTTTTTTTCTACACTGGTCTTCATAGAAAACTTGTTTACTTAACAATATATATATGTATATATTTATATAAGTTACTTTAAAATTGTAGTCTTTACTGGTATTTCATGGGCATTTGACTCATGTCTATGCTCTGTTATAAAAATAGGCATTGTATCTATAGATTTTCCCATGGAGACAGCAAGGTCTACAGAAATTGTGATTTGTCTAAGAGCTTTGTGGGTAGGTAAGTACGAACAGATTCAGCTCTTCCACTCCTGTGTTTTCACTAGTATTGTAGGCCTCTCAATTTTCTAAATGAAATAATATTAAACCACATTTTCTGCTATATATTCCAACACATGGTTTGATGATAGAATAAAACTTTAGAAACTAGAGCATACCTGGAAAATCCAGAAACAGACATCACAACCACCATTTAATTTATTTCTGTCTACTTGCAATCCTAAGCAGGTAACCCAGTGCAATAGTTTCTGAGACACTAAATGCCATGGGTCAATTTGGGGTCACATCTCAAGGGCTGCTGCAAACTATGTAGCTAAGGCACTAAATATATAAATATTGAAAGAGGCCACAGAGATAGTACAACAGACAGGGCTCTTGCCTTGCATGCAAGATCTCCGGCACCACAAATGGTTCTTGGAGCACTGTCAGGAGTGATTCCTGAGTGCAGAACCAGGAGTAATGCTTATGCATTGCCAGATGTTGCTCCCCTCCAAATGTGAGAATGGAAACGTGTGTAAGTCTTGTGTGTAGGAAGATGCTTCATAGCAGGTGTACTTTATACTTATACTTTATACTTGTCTAAAGTGTGGACTTGGATTCAGGAAGCACATCTCAGATGAGCACCTATAAATTTCTAAGCAAGACTTTGGCAGTGGAGCACAGACTAGGGAATTAGTTCATCTGAACTTGACTCTTGGTTCCACCACCTACTACCATAATAAGATGTAATTCGTCTAACCTGCTAGTCTTCTGATATGAAAATGAGAACATGGAAATTCCTAAATCAGATAGTTGTCTTAAGGTTTAAATCAGAGAATGCACATGTGGTCTCTGCAGGCACATAAATGTTCACTAAATACTAAACCTCTGCTCTGTTTGATCAGACATAGAAAGTTATATGCAAGTAATGCCAAGAGAAGATCTGGTGCCCTCTGGGCACTAATAAAAGATGATAAATGAGCAACTAAATAAACAATCCATTGTTCTATGGGTTTGTCTGAATTTCTTCATGTTTATATTCAAGTTCTTGACTATGTTGTCAAAAGCATCACAGAAATGATGTCGCATTGCTCACTTCATTCTGTAGTGATTTATAATCTTGCTGAATCTTTTAATTAGACTTTTGTTCCCAGGGATCTCCACTATAAAGTTTTTCTCCTTCCTTTTATTTAATTTAAACTAATTTGGGAGGATTTCAAAATCACACCTAGCAGTATTCAGGTCTCTGTGCTCAGAAATCATTCAGGCCCCACCCAGGAAGCCATAGACAGTGCCAGGGACTAAACTGGGTCAACAACCCAGTTGCAGGACATTATCTTACCATTATACTATTTCTTAAGCCCTCCCTTTCTTTGTAAAAACTCATTAATAACAATTCTATAGAGGAGTACTTTGAGATTATATTACTAATCTTATTTTTTGCTGCTGCATATTTCAGTCTGCCTGTGATTCTTTTTTTTACATTTTTAATATATTTTTTATTTAACTAATATGATTATAGTTGGGTTACAGTCTCAAACAGAACACCCCCCTTCACCAGTGTAACATCCCCCCTCAATATCCCTCTCCCCCCTTCCCATCCCCTGCCTGTTCGAAACAGGCATTCTACTATAGTTTTTTGCTTTTAAGTTCAGTAAATTGTTTATTTTTCTTAAAGAATAAGGGTTAAAAAAAAAAAGTAAAGGTTCGACAGTGGCAATCGCCATTGTTTGCATAGGCCCAGAAAAATATGGGGAAAACGGAAAAAATCCTTGGCCTGATTACAAGAAGGCCTCACCCCTGAAGTTTATTGGCATAAGACTGACTCTGGGCTCCAGGCATTCCAATCTGTCCAACCCGAGTCATTTTTCGTGGTCCCGGTGAAACTTTTTCACACTTTAGCTGTTGTTGGTATCACGTTCCTATATTTAAAGATTCTGGATTCTATTCATTTCTTTCATCGAAGTCAGGCTGATGTGAAGCATCCTCTAGTTTCAGCACACCATTAGATGCAGAGCGATCTGCCCTGCAAGCAGGCTGTTGCTGAGTCGTCTGGGTGTTGAGAGCACTCTTTGGAGTAAGTCAATGCCAAAGCAGTGGTAGGTCTTCCCTGGTAGAGGTTTGGATCCTGATAACGTTATAGACAATTGTGGTTGTCCATAGATGGTATACATTGTTCAGGGGTGTATGGGCAATGCCCATTCTTCTGAGGCCTAAGCCAAATCATTATGCTAATGTTCAGGGTATAAAGCCTAACTGCATTACCAAATTTGTGTTCCCATCTCTATTAGATAAGAACTTTTTTGCATATGTATTATTTTCCCATTTTAATGTGCCTATGCAAAAGAGAAACAATGCCACAAGATATTGTTGGTGCATCTGGGGGCTGACGAATAAAATCAAACCTTCCCCATAACTTGGTTCAAACATGAATTTTATACAGAGATACTCTTCTACCAGTATTGCTTATAAAACAGATCTCAAAGGGGGAAAAGCAATCAATCAATCAAATAAAAAAAAACGGTGGACAAAATTGTCACTATATAAGAGGGTATTCGAAAAGAGTTATAGATGTTAAGGGAATACATCTGAGATATACAAAGGAGATACACATGTCCCTTTTATATTTTAAAAATAGTCAAGAGGGATGGTATTGTTTCCGAGACACCACTTTGGTCTGTGATTTGGCCAAACGAAGAGCGCATGGAGCCATGTCATCCCCGTGTTGCCTGCTGAAATTATGACTCCCCTAGAAGTGTTTGCTTCCTAGTTGCTGGAAGCCGGAAGTTCACCAGTCCCCTCCCCACCCCCTGCAGGAACGGGGAAGCCAGGGGTCTCCTTTAAACTGCTCCTCATCGGAACCCATTTTCTGGGACCCTGAGCAGGCAGCCAGGGGTAATGCTGGGGACTGGGAGGAAGGAGAGAGAAGGCTGTGGGGGGCAGTCGAGACTGCATCTTCCCTAAGCTTGGCCAAAAAGCCTACCGCATGGAGCCCCGTGTTGCCTGCTGAAGTTCCAACTCCCCGAGAGGCGTTTGCTTCCTAATTGCTGAAAGCTGGAAGTTCACCAGTCCCCTCCCCGCCCCCTGCAGGAACGGGGAAGCCTGGGGTCTCCTTTAAACTGCTCTTCGCTAGAATCCACTTGCTGGGACCCTGAGCAGGTGGCCAGGGGTAACCCTGGGGACCGGGAGGAAGGAGAGAGAAGGCTGTCGGGGACAGCCGAGACTGCATTATGCTACTTATCTTTTAGCTTTTAATGTGCCCTTTGGAACTTTTTCATAATCTGAAGAATTCTTTCTTAACTTCCTGGTACAAGGAAATACTCCAGGCTTTCTATCCACTTCTTCTCTAAGGGTCTCTAGTACTTCGCATGGAGAATTGTAGAGAATCCCAAATTTGACTGTTGGATATCACTGTTCCCTTGAGCAAATAGCTGAGGGTGTGTATGTGCGTGTGTGTGGTGTCTGTATGTTTAAGTGTGTGATATGAGTATATGAAATAATGTGCATGTGAATATACATGCATGTGAGAATATATGTGTGAAAATATATGTGTGAGAATATATGTGAGAATGTATTTCTTAACCCATATGTATTGAGAACTATAAATACACAGTGATGTGCCTGTTCCAATCTCATGCTCTATATTTCATTCTGCTTTTTTCTCTTCCCATAGCTCTAAGTTTCTTCTCACTCATCCTTTAGAACCATGACTCTATTTAATTTGAATTCATTGCCCCAGTTCTCTGAATTGAGCCAACTACTCTCACTACCACTTGACTTCTCACTGAAGTGCCTTCCTAGCCTTACTCAGATTCCAGTGTTCCATACCAGGCTGCCCCTCCCTGGCAGTACCAGTCTCTGCCCTACGTTCTGGCACTTGGGCTGGGCAGCTTTTGTATGTCTGGGCTGCCTTATCTCCTCCACCCTTACACAGTGACTTCATTTCTCATCCCCACCTAATGACTTTAGAACTAAATGGTTCAGGAAAGAAGGGAACAGGAATATGACATTCAGTCCATTTTGACATTTTTGAGAAGCTCCAAAGTCATAGTGTTCCATGAGACATATTTGTGCACTTATTTAAGTTGTCGTTGTCTTTGCTGATTTTCCTATAGCCAGTGTGAGTCTAAGCTTGACTTTATGTACTATAGAACAGATAGTAAGAAAGCACTTCTAGGACCTGCATACTTGGCTATGTTGGAACATTTCAGACCTTGTTCTCTGTATTCAAAAAAAACCACACACACATAATCCACAGCAAAAGCAATATTTGTCAAACAGTTAAATTTCTGATGGCAAGATACAAAATCAACTAACCCAATAGCCTGCCTTATAAGGCCATCTAAGCAAGAATGGGAGAGCAGAAAGGAAGTCAGAGGTCAACAATGGAAGGATGGGGCCAAAGAGAGTCATGTACAAGGGGTCAATATATACAGAGGGGTTGTAAGGGTAGATGAAGGACAATATGGCTGTATGTTAAACTGGAAGACAAGAGGATTTGAGAGATTTCTGAGTTCAAATTCTGGCTCTTTCATTTATTTACTATATTCTTTTAGGTGAGTTATTATTCTGGGCTGCCATCTCTTTACTGTAAAGCTGGTAATTATAATTTACCTCATGGGATTTGCATCATGATTAAATTAGATTTTTTCCCACAGGAAAAAATGCACGACATAAAAAACATATTGTACATATGTACATATTGTACATAAAAAACATATTGTACACAAGGTTTTATTATTATTTTCAATAGATGAATCATAAAGATACTAAGGAACTCACAAAACAGAAGTGCCATACAATATCATTACTATAAATAATAAGAAATATAAGGGCAGGAAGATAGTTCAAGAGCTGGATAGCTTAGTTTGCATGCTGGAGATCTAGGTTCAATTCCTCATACCAAATGATCACTTGAGCACTGAAGGGAGGATCCTCAAGCTGGTTTGAGGTTGTTTTATTTTATTTTATTTTATTTGGAGTTTTTGTTTGTTTATTTTTGGGCCACACCTAGTAGTGCTAAGAGATTACTTCTGGTCTGCACTCAGGATTTACTCCTGATTGGTTCCTATGGGTTCCAGATATTGAACCCTGGCCAGCCTCATGCAAGGCAAATGCCCTATCTGCTATACTATTGTTCCTGCCCCAAGGATCCCCAAGCAGCCCCTGAACACAGCTAGGAATTATCCAAAAATGTGCCACATTTTAAAAAAATAATAAGATTTGTGCATTAAAAAGAAAAAAAATATCAAGTAATTATCTTAAGAAAAGATCAAACTTTATTTCACTACTATCAGATCATCTTGTGATTTATTACTGTTTTTCTTTTGATATATCTTGGGAGAGAGGAAGTCACCATTATCTCAGGGTTTTGGTCTTTAAATGGCCAAGTCTAAAATAAAATTATTTATTGAAGTATTTTTCTTCTTTAGTGGTACCAGGTGATTAAACCCATGATCTTACATATGCTATATGCTTGTGAGGAACCATCCCCAGCAGTGCTTAGGACTTGTTCTTGACTCTACAGAACTCCTGGGACCATATGTGTTGCTAGAGATAGAACCCAGGTTGACTGCATTAAAGTCAAGCCCCCTATCTGCTGTACTATCACCTCTGTTATTACAATTTAAGCTGCCATTGTTAACTGGTGACAAATAAGGCAGAGTGGTTAAGTGAATGGATCCACCTAGATTGTGTCTTTCTAGACCAAAAGGTGAACAGACAGCTCCAGCTTGATGTTGAATCTGAATCTATAATCAAGGCTTGGCTGAGGGGAAGTTTCCACACATTTGGCTCAGGGGTAGGAAATAGTAAATGAAGCCAAGACTGCTCTTCCTTGATACCTGACAGTCAGCACTGGCTTTCAATCCTGTGACTCATCTCCTGACTTCACTGTATTTCCACAGGGCAGGTGTGGGGTACAGGTAAAGGGGATGGGGTGTCATATATTAGACACAAAAATAGGATGGTAACTAAATGATAGTGGAAGGAAAGACCTTAAAGAGGAAAACAGAAGAGTTTTTGTTCATGGGAAAATCTAGCTATCCTGGTTCTCCATTTATTCATGAATTCACTCAATAAATGGGGAGTGGATTTGTCCTTGACAGGCACTATTCTGGGTGCTAGGAATCTAGAGGAGCAAGATAGACTATGATCAAGTAAACAGATGAATAATTATAGCAATGGTCACTGTTATTAAAAGACAGAGTTGGGAATAAAGTAACACTGCTACATCACAGAATGATCAAAGAAAACCTTTACAAAGCCATAGGCCACACCATGCCCTACTGTTCCACTTATTTTATTGCTTCCTGCAACTTGCCAGGCAATTGGAAGCATCTGAGGTCAAGAGCTCTGGGAAAAGTTATAAAAGGAAATGTAATCAATATTTAAAGTTAGAAACAGGGGAAATACAAATAAGGCATGGAGGAAATAAGAACCTAGTATGGCTGCTTTAAAACCTCAAGTTCTTGGGGCCCGAAGAGATAGCACAGCGGTGTTTGCCTTGCAAGCAGCCGATCCAGGACCAAAGGTGGTTGGTTCGAATCCCGGTGTCCCATATGGTCCCCCGTGCCTGCCAGGAGCTATTTCTGAGCAGACAGCCAGGAGTAACCCCTGAGCAACGCCGAGTATGGCCCAAAAACAAAAAAACAAAACAAAACAAAAAAAACACCTCAAGTTCTTGCAACCAGAGTGGTAGGAAGATATGTCTGATGATGACATTTTCAGAAAATAATAAATAATGTAAGTCAGTCATTTTGGGGTGGGGTCATCCCCAGTAGTACTTAAGGTTACCACCAATGGTTCTCTGTGGACAATGAGGGTCAAATCTGGGTAAAAAACACTTCGTTCTAGCGCTCTGCATTATGTTCCCCATACTAAAGGCATTCCTTTATCGGTACAAAGTTTTCTTCACCTGAACTAAGAGTAGAAGTGGACTGTACCATGCTTTATAATGGGACCCTATCTGTATGTACACATAGTACTCTAGTACATACTCATATGGTAACTCCCACTGTTTAGTTCAATCAAATCACCTTCATTTAGAACTTCATTTAGACCTTCATTAAATGTCTTACATTTAAACTGAGTTTGACCAGCATTGGAAAAAAGAAACAAGATGAAATATAATCACCTTACTCAGACCAAAGTCAAGATAACCAATACAGGCCCCTGCTCCTGTTAATCTCAATCCATGGAGTATTAAGGACAGAGTATTTGTCACTCAAATTATCTTCTTTCCGTCACTCTATCTTTTCTCAGTTGTTAGAGAGTGAGGAGTAGAATTATAATTCTTTGTGTCATTCCTCAATGACAGCCACACCTATTATCGAAAGACAATTTCTGTGACCCTTGGACTTTTGATTAAATAAATAAACTGTCCTTTTTTTTCTGGAACAGCCCAGTGAGAAAACTGATAGCTACACTTTAGTACTGAGAACTGTCTATTTAGAGAATAAAATCCTTAAATTTATTTATCCCTTTCCTACACAAGAGAACTCTGGCAGTCCTGGACTGATCATTACAGTCCAGGAAACCTAGTCTGTCTCCTAGAACATCCCTAGGAAGAGGGATAACCTTTAACCTTCTGGTATCTAAAGTCTTGTAGGATTTCGCTTGCCAAAGAAAGCCAAATGATTCGTTTGTATCAACTCTAGTACTATCCCTCAATGCAGAATTTATCTAGCTTTTACAATGTGTTTTCTGTCCGTGAAAAAATACACTGGAAAAAATACTATTAAGTCAAAATTTTTTGTCTTTAATTTTTGGCTTGGATGCTGCTGGCTGAGTTCTTATCACTTGGATTATCTCTGGCTCATGGGGGGAGGGGTGCGGGGGTGTTTGTGGGCTCCCTCTCCTGCAGTTGGCAAGAATCAAAAGGCACTATCTGCAGGCCAAGGGGAAAGCATTACTTCGCCCTAGCTCTTGAAAACCAAGAACATTTCAACTCTGATGCTTGTAATCCTTACCCAGACTTCCTCCACTCCGTTACCACACCTCTTTGTTTCCTTGACTAAATATCCCCTTTGAGCCAGCCTCGCAGAACAGGTTCTCTGAGTCTGCAACAATGATCTTCCAGAAACACCTTGAGCTCACATGAGCCTGCCAGTCTCTAACTTGACTGTCTAGCCAGAATGCCTTTCAGGTGCCCAAGTAACTGGACCCACCTGAGATGTTTATCCAAGTCATGAGACATGTCCTGGAATAGGATCAGCCATGAGTTCCCAAGGATTTATTGTCACAGATCCAGCTAGTGCTTTTTTTTTTTTTTTTTTTTTTTTTTTTTTTTTTTTTTTTTAATAAATATCCTTTACTGTGCTAGTGCCTGGGTGTGTGTTTTTGCTCTAATTATCATACGATGTAACACACAGGTCCTCAATATTCAATTCAATGAGTTCTGACTATGTATTCACTAATCTTTTTTACTGTCTCTGTGGTTTCACCTTTTGTTTGCTTTTGGATCACACCACTGGGGGGCACTTGGGAGATGGGGGTAGTGAAGTATTTTCTAACAAATCTCATGTCTATTTCTTTCCATGGGCTGCAAACAAATATAAGAAATAGGAGCCGGAGCGGTGGTGCAAGTGCTTGTGCACACGCAGTTCGATCCCCCCCCCCCCCCCGGCGTCCTATATAGTTTCTCAAGCCCAGAATGATTTCTGAGAGCCTAGACAGGAGTAACCCCTGAGCATCACTGGGTGTAGCCAAAAAATTAAAAAGAAAGAAAGAAAGAAAGAAAGAAAGAAAGAAAGAAAGGAAGGAAGGAAGGAAGGAAGGAAGGAAGGAAGGAAGGAAGGAAGGAAGGAAGGAAGGAAGGAAGGAAGGAAGGAAGGAAGGAAGGAAGGAAGGAAGGAAGGAAGGAAGGAAGGAAGGAAGGAAGGAAGGAAGGAAGGAAGGAAGGAAGGAAGGAAGGAAGGAAGGAAGGAAGGAAGGAAGGGAGAAAGAAAAGAGAGAGAAAGAAAGAAAGAGAAAGAGAAAGAAAGAAGAAAGAAATGCAGCTATTCATGTGTGTAATCATGAATATTCACAATATATTGTTTTAGATTAAAACACTTTTTATTCATTTCTTTTATTACTAAAGCAAAGTACAAAATAAAGTGAGTTCAACTTACCATCAGAAATTATGTCTAAAAGGCAAGAAATACCATTCTTAAGACTCTTTTACATACAGGTTTTCACAGACTAATAAAAAATTTGTTACTTACTGGTTAGGAAACACCTACTAGGGTGTTTATGTACAGCAGGTGCTCAGTTCCTGGGGTTATAATCATCAAAGTGTGTCTCTTGCACCACACTCTTCCAAGCTCTTCCCATGGCTTTATGTATGTTGTTTAATTCTCACAGTTCTTTAAAAAATGCTGCTGTGATTTCCATTTGTCAACTAGAGAAATCAAGGTTTCAAAAAATTAAGTAGCTCACGCAAATCACAAAACAAAAAGACCTGGGTTCAAAACTACAGCGTTTACCTTTCAAAACTCAAAGGGAAGGAGAAATGGGAAGATGAGAAAGAATTTGGGGTGAGGAGATCAGCTCTTCATGCTTCCTGAAGTTTCCAGATCAATTCTCTATAACCAAATGATACCCTGGGTCTGATCTGTGAGCAAAACAACTCAGAACGCCCATCCCTCATTTTTTCTGACTATTTCAGTTACCATCTGATTAAATCATCAAGTTCAAGGGTTTTCATTGGAGGGGATGGATCTTTCTTGACTGTGTGACAACTGTCTTACACACAATAGGGTATTTAGCAGTATCCCTGACCTCTATCTATTGGAGAGTTACAACCATATCAAGCTATAACCCTCAAAAAAGATCTCTAGATAATGTCAATTGTCCCCTTAATGGCAAACTATCCAGGTCACACTAGACCAAGGTAGAAGATAAAAGTTTCTAGAGATAATGGGGGAAGGAACCTAGGCAAAAGGTTGTGAGAAGTGTAGGAATTCAAGTGAAGCAATCTCTCTCCACCAGAACCATTCTGACCTCAAAAAATGAAAAAGGCCAAAGGCAGCCTCAGCTCTCCCACCCCATCCCATTCCCAGACTCACAGGTGGTGGAACAAGGGATCACTTTCAAAGATCCCAGTGTCACTTCCCTAAGATACTTCCCAATGTCATCTGTCCAGCAGGAAATTTATGTGTAACTGGGAAATGGCCTTTCTTTCATAGCAGTCTCTGGAGTACTCATTTGTCCTCAAGCACTAACAGATAAAAAGCATCTGTATCAGATACAACTTTAAAAGTACGGAGGGTTTTGTCACATAGGACTTCAGGAGTATGAAGGATTGTGAGAAGTGTCCCAAGCTAGTGCTGTCTCTCATGTTTATTACTAAAAGAGATCTCTGTCATAAGTCCTACATTAGACTAGAATTAAAAATTAGGATATTGTTGTCTTCAATGCTAAAGAGATACATAATTTTGATTGTGTTCCAAAACACTATTTAATTATTACATTTAAAATGTAACATACTTAAATATATTTCTTATTGAAATGACCTTCATTTTTAATATTGCAAGGGCCTCAGAAGGTGGAGTGGCTTAGAACTTCTAGCATGCCCTGTAAAGGAAAGTTAGGCATATGAACAGTGTGATCTCCAAGTCCTAAAAACCCTGCTTCCCCTCATGACCTATGATTTATTTCTCATAATCTCTAATAAGTGCAAAAAATTCTATGAAAGATTTCTATGCGTGCCTTGCATTCAAGATAATGCTTTAAATAGAAAATTTTGGAGAGTACAAAATTTAATCATGAGAAAATAAACAAGTCAGTTTAAGGAAAGGTAAAAGGACATAAATAGTTACTTTGCCAAGTGAAGAAACACAAGTAAACATATGAGAAAGATGGTTATCATTAACTACTCATTACTGAAAAGGAAATTAAAACAAAATGGATACCATTACATATAAATCAGCATGGATAAGCTTAAAAGTGGGCCAACGTTTGTTAAGGAGATGTAGGAGCAAAACTGTGGTAAGAAAGTAAAATAGTGCAATGACTTCAGATAACAGTTTGCCAGTGTCTCAAAAAATTCCATGTACATCAGCCATATGATCTAGCAGTTGCATTTTTATACTTACCCAAGAGTAATAAAAGTTGTGTCTTTAGCTTAGTAGCAGTCTAGCCTAGTGTTTATCAACATTTCTCTGACTGTGGCCTTCTTTTGATCTTATTTTCTTCCTGTGGCCTGCATTTTAACAATTTTCATCCCTTGCCCCCTTGGAATATCTTGGGTGCTCTTAGTTGAGAAAAACGTTTGCAAACCTATTTACAACAATGGAAATATCCCATAATCTTGCCTGTAGTCACCCATTGCATGCACACATGAAGTGAGGCTAATATGAAAAAGAAAGGAGTGGATCATTATTATATAATACATGCTGTTAACATTGATAAAAACAGACAAATAAGAAAGAAAAGAAAAAATAAAAATATGTTACTATATATGCCTAGTAACTACCATATTGGACAGCTTGAGCTGTTTTTGCAGCAAAACTGGAAAAAAGTTTGTGTCCATACAAACACTTATACAGATATTTCATAACATTTTTATTTATGATTGCCCCAAATTGGAAACAACATAAATGCCTACCAACAGATTAACAGGAGGACATAATGTGGTACATCTTTACAATGGACTATTAGCAATTAAACAGAACAGACTGTTGATGTGCAAAATATGAGGGAATCTCAGAATTATTAAATTGAGTATAAAAGGTAATCAAAAAGAATACACGTTGTCTGCTTCCATTTATCTAGAATGCTAAATTATTCAAAGAATGTATAGTAAAAGAAAATAGACTAGATACCAGAGCAATAGCACAGAGGGTGGAGCATTTACCTTGCACACAGCCAACCTTGGTTCTATCCCCAGCATCTCACTTGGTCCCCCAGTCTGCTGGAGTAATTTCTGAGAGCAGAACTAGAATAACTCCTGAGCACCTCAGGGAGTGGCCTCCCCCCTCCCCCAAAATAGATTAAAGGTTGTCTGGTGATAAGATGGTGGAGAAGACTGAAGAAAGAGATTGCCAAAGAGAAAAAGAACACCTGGGGAGGGGAGTGTTATAGGTCATGTTCATTATTTTCACAGTAGTGATGGTTTTAGGGCATATTTGGGTATCTGAATTTATTGCTTGCATTAAAATAGAGGTGTGTATCCCTAAGAGGGATACAGGCACACATTCGCTTGGGCAGTCTCTATTTTCCTCTCCTCAGACTGAGTACTGTGGCCTTGACTCTTTGACACTGCCTGGGTGGTTTTGCCAGAGTGAAATGTGAAACACTCAGAAAAATGAAACCCCTTATAAAGAGGTAAAAGCCTAGTTGTGACACCTACTCAGACTTACTGTAGGATGCCCTTTATCTGGGTGAATCTTCCTGGGAATAAGAGTTTAGGTACAAACACATCAGATATACTTGCCCTAGATAGTGTATTCGTAGAGAATAAAGAGAGTACCTCCTTCTCAGAAAGTGGTCAGGCAGTTTGGGTCCTCTTCAGTATATTTAGCCCAAAAAAAGTTGTACAGTGTCCCAGATTCCATTGAGAAAATCAAACAGAGAGAGAGAGAGAGAGAGAGAGAGAGAGAGAGAGAGAGCAATAACACAGCTTAATCCCTAAGGCTTGGAATTCTGCAGGTGCAGAATCTAATTAGAGCAGTTAAAGTTCCAATACCTTGTCAACTCAAACTAGTGTTGGACCTCAGCCCTGCCAGAGTTCAAGGACTCTCATCCAGGCCAAAAGCATAATAAAACAAAACAAACAAACAAACAAACACTCTCCAAATAATATCAGTTTATAAGAATTGAGCCTGAAGCCATACCTTCATTTTCAGAACCTCTTGTGACCATTAGCTATTGTGCAATATTGTGGAAAATCGTTCATTGATCCCAGAGTAACACCTCCCAACACCCTTCATTTATGAGATAACTTATCATGGGGAGTTTTCTCCTGCAAAGCAAGGTATATATGCATAGTGGTGCACCATTAGTTGTTTCTATCACTAACATCGGGTCCCCCAAGAATAATGTCTTGTTCAGGGTTTTAGATGCAGGGTGATTCTTTTGTAATTGGTGGCTCTTTATCATTGCCAACACATCAAAGTTGAAAACAAAAGTGCTTGTGACCCTTTAATTTTAGCAAAGCGGTGTGTGTTTGATGTGCTTGCCAGTCCTCTATCCTCAGCTGAACAACAGTTAAGACCATCATCATTTTTCCTCATGTTTCCTTCAATAGCTTTTTAAGGAGAAGGTGATGTTGTGACACTCAGTTTAACTCTCAGCAGGCAGCTCTTTTCTGGGGAAGCAGGTTATCTTGCAGCCAAATAGTCCTGTGTGAGCTATCTAGGTTCCTTTACCACCACCACCTTTACTTAAGGGTTGCGTCCAGTCTTCCTGACAATCTCTTTCTTGTTTTTGGTATCTAACTCTTCAAAAGTTAGAAATATTAACAGAAGAGTGTTAGAAACATATACTCCCACCATCCCTGCTATTGTTTTTGTGTGTCCTTCTAGATCTGAGCACTGAGCATATTTTTTGTTTTGTATGTGTGTATAAGAACAAGAGAGAAAGAGAAAGAGAGAGAGAAACAGAGAGAGAACATAAAATTCCTGATTATTCCTCTAATTTGACTTCACTTTGTACTCACAAGATAGGATATAGGCCAGAGAGATATGCCACAGCAGTAAGGCATTTGCCTTGCACATGGCTGGCCCAAAAGGAATCCGGTTTGATTCCCAGTATCCCATATGGTCCCCCAAGCCTGCCAGGAGAGATTTCTGAGCATAGAGCCAGGAGTAACCCCTGAGCACTGCTGGTGTGACCTAAAAACAAACAAATAAACAAACAAAGATTAGATATGAACATATGAATGGCTGATTCAACAATAGAAGAAATGATTCTCTGACATTTCAATGTCCTGACCAGTCCCTTCATGCTAGAGTATAGTAACTGCTCCCAGGAGAAGTAAAGTCTCTGAAATCCTTTCTCTAATTATAATTTTCTCTTTCAACTTGTTTGTTGTTGTTACTGATGTAGTTGCTGAAATTAAACCCAGGACCCCATACAAGCAAAGCATATTCCCAACAATAAAGACAAAGATTTCACTAATTGATCAACTCATAATGTTGGTTGTCATGTCTCTATTGATACATGCATAGTTTAATATGTATTTTGATTTATTAACATAGAACTCATAGCAGTGGCTCTGTACTGGTCCTGAATGAAGTTTAGCTAATACACCACTCTCAGTCAGGTACATGACAGTGTCTTGTGCTTAGAAACAGGAAACGATCCTTCAGAACTACATTTGGAAGCCATTTTAAAACAGTGAAATTTGAACAATTTTAACCAATTAAAAGAAATGTGGCCCAAAAAGTCTGTGAGAAGGAGACTTGTTGAGGGATGAGACTGACACAGCAAATGAAGCACCATCTTCTTCACCTTCAACAGTTTGTGCTCAGGTGACTCCACCTTCCTGCCCATGTTCATAAGTGACCAAAAAGGCTATGTGGACAGATCAATCGTTTATTTCAGTACGATTATTCATAAATGCTTGGTGAGAGCCTATTTCCCTGTTTCTCAAGTCAGCCTCAAAATTGCAAGGCCTAACTGAGTAGGGTCCATTTGGGTTGAAGTCAGACAGTCTGAGTTGGAGTTGAGTGCTGAGTCTTCAGACACAGTTTCTGTTAATGGCCTCACCTTAAACAAGAGATGAATTTTCTCATCTACAAAAGGGAAGTTTATCAATTGCTAAGACACTCCCTTCACTATTTTATCATATCAGAAGCTGTGTGGCCTTTAAGTTTTCTGTGACCATTTAATGATGTGCTGTTTTCTGTTTTCTTTTTGAGTGGTTTATAAAATGCAGAAGCAAATTCCACCTTGTGGCATCTCAGAAATGTACATGAATAGTGATATCTACCTTGTGATATTGGAAAGTAGAGAAAAGTCACAACTTCTCAGAGTTCTGAAAATGTGAATACCGCATATTCAATAAAAGGCACAATCAATGTGAGATGAATTAGCATCACAATGGGAGCTTTTCCTTGCTTCTCTACAAATTGCTCTTTTTCTCTTGAAGTTGCTCAGGAAATTCATAAAGTTTACACCCTGATCTGTTACAACTTTAATTATATTTTTCAAGCAATGGTTGGTATGAACAACTTAGTTTATGGAAGACATTATGTGTATGATCAGAAATATATTCATGAACAGTTTGAGGGGGCAGAGCAATAGAGCAATGGTACGGCGTTTGCCTTGCACACAGTTTATCCAGGATGGACCTGGGTTCCATCCCTGGCGTCCCTTATGGTCCCCCAAGCCAGGAGTGATTTCTGAGCGCATTGTCAGAAGTAATGCCTGAGCATCACCAGGTGTGGCCCAAAAACCAAAAAAAAAAAAAGAAAAGAAAAGAAAAAAGAAAAAAGGCAAAACAAAAACAGTTTGAGAACTTCAAAGTTTTCAGGAAAAAAGTTTCTGGGTAGATTTGAACTGTCGTTCATCTCCATGCCTGTGATGTTGCAACCATCAGGTTGTATGTATACTGGTGATTGTCATCCTTTTATGTGCACGATGAGAGTCTGAATCTTTGGCAGTAAAAACTGGTTTTCTTCTCAAAAGATTGCTTTGTGCATATGTTCTGTCTTCTCAGCAGTAAAAAGAAAGTGAAATTATTGATCCAATATTTCAGCCCTAAATAATTAACTTAAGACATGAGCAGCTGTCAATGTTTGCATGTTCCTTGTTGCAAAGGAACAATATCAATCCAAGAAAATTCTCTGAAGTCTAAATATGGATTTGTGATTGAATCAGCTAGTTGAATGTGTAGAGTTGAAAGCCTGCTGAGGAGTTTCTCACTGTTAGCAAAATGTGGGGGTTGTTTTAGCTATTATTCTGTTGCCAAATTACTGTCAAAAAAAGTGAATAAATACAAGAGAGTAGAAAACCAGGGCAGCTTCTCCAAGTCAGGTACTCACTATAATTGTTTTATTAGATGCTGAATATAACTGTTTGGACTACCTAACTTTAGCATTTACATCTTATGGGCACATGAAAGTCAAGTGCTTTCCTTAAAGTCAAGAAGTTAGGAATAGAATTCAATTCCCGTCTGTAAGTCCAGCTCTCTCTTCTGTCTGGACAAAAATGGGCTAACCAATGTTCCAGTGATATCAGCTCACTCACTTCACACCCACTTTTCCTATGCTCTTCTTTTAGGGTTTTTTCCAACATGTATACCTACCTTTTTCAACTTCGTTCACATTGTCTTCTTTCCTTGGGCAAATAATATAAGCAGATGTTTTTTAATATATTTGGAGACAATTTAGTTTTGTCTGCCCTTCAACCAGGCAAGAATCTCATCCCTTTGATTCCACTACTCCTTCTTCCTTAAAATTAAAATAAAGAAAAATTATTACAAACGCCATTTCAATGAGGTTTCCCTTTGATATCCATTCGAATAACAGGTGTTCTACTCAACAGTTATAATTTTGGGAGTGCCGGCCCATAAAGATGAGTATCACGTTTTCATAAATGTTGAGCTGGAACACAGAGGTCTTAATTGGCCTGTTCAAGGGCAGGCAAGAATTGGCAATGGAGCCTGGAATGGGGCCCAATGCTCTTAATTCTCCTTAATGGTCATCACAACAACACACTGCTATTTTATGCATACTCAGTAAGAATTTACAGCTTTAAATGTCCATCCAGCTACAGTTAGGACAAGAAGCATTTTCTTATATGTATCTATACATACCAAACAGATGTGAAAAGCCTAAGCTTTTAATTAAGCTAATTAAGCCTAAGCTTTAATTAAAGGTACTTAATATGGGGCCGGAGAGATAGCATGGAGGTAAGGCATTTGCCTTGCATGCAGAAGGACAGCAGTTCGAGTCCCGGCATCCCATATGGTCCCCCAGGCCTGCCAGGAGCGATTTCTGAGCGTAGAGCTAGGAGTAACCACTGAGCGCTGCTGGGTGTGACCCAAAAACCAAAAAAAAAAAAAAAAAAAAAAAAAGGGACATAATACCCTTGCAAATAAAGGTGGTAACCCAAAGGTCCTATAATGAAAGACTTCCACTCTGTCCTTTAAACCTCTCTGTCCTAGACAGAGAATCTAAAACTTGATTAAAAAAAAAAAAAAAAAACCACTAACGCTGTGTCTACTAGAGGTGTACTTAAGGAAAAGGATGAGGAAAATATTTACTGTGTTGAGACTTTCTCAGATTTGTGATAGTTTAAACATTTAGTGTTGGGAAAAGTAATCCATGTCTATTGAAAATAAGATGACTGACTTTCAATGTCAGGAATAGCATGTTTATCAAATCATTCCCCTACCCTTCCACAATAATTTTTACATTAACTCCTATATAGTTTACTTATTCCATAATTGCAGTTCATTTATTTTTTTTTCATTTCTCTTTTTAGTCAAAAATGCTTTGAAATGCTAAATTGAGAATTGAATTATAACTGAAATAACTGCAAAAATAGTTCTACAGAACGGATTCATTATATTCGAACATATTCTCTACAATACTGGAAGAACTCCTACAAGATATAAATTTATATTTAAAAATACTATATTCAGGGGCCGGAGAGATAGCATGGAGGTAAGGCGTTTGCCTTTCATGCAGAAGGTCATCGGTTCGAATCCCGGCGTCCCATATGGTCCCCCGTGCCTGCTGGGAGCAATTTCTGAGCATGGAGCCAGGAGTGGCCCCTGAGCACTGCCGGGTGTGACCCAAAAACCACAAAAAAAAAAAATAAAAATAAAAATAAATACTATATTCAGGGACCAGAGCAGTGGCGCTAGTGCATCTGCCTTGCATGCACTAGCCTATGATTGACTGTGGTTCCATCACAAAGCATCCCATATGGTTTCCCAAGCCAGGAGCGGTTTCTTAGCGCATAGTCAGGAGTATCCCCTGAGAGTCACTGATGTGGCCCAAAAACAAAAACAAACAAAAAAAGATACTATATTCTTTGAAATTGCATTTTGAATTATGTGATAGGATTCTAATTAAAATTAACAAAAGGGAAAAAAAGGAGGCAGTGGAATGGAATCAGTTTGACTTTCATAACTGGGAAGTTAGTTCAAAAAAGGGATCTTATCCCAACAGTGTCAGTATTTTCTTTCTCCCTGCACTCTGGATTCTGCCCTTTCCTACTGCCAAGGGCATCATTGGTTCCATTTTATTATCCAACCCTCACATAATAAAAGTGCTAGCAAAATGGTTAGATGGGCTAAATCAATGTTCCAGTGATACCAGCTCATTCACATCACACCCACTTTTCCTGTGCTCTTCTTTGAGAGTTCTTTCAAACATGTATACCAACTGCTGTTTTTCAAAGAGGCAAAGAATGATAATCTTTTACATCTTTTTTCAAAATGCTGGGGGTTAATTTCAATTGACTTTGTAAATGCCCCCTGTGCTGTCAGACTGTGTCAGTCATGTACTATGGTCAGTAGAAGCTGCATCATGTGTTCATTCTTCTTGCAGATGGAGGGGTAGGTAGTGAAACTACCACCCATAATAACAGCTCCACAAGGACCAGAAAATGGAGAAAAAACTTCTAGAGAAAAGGAAGTATCAAGCACAAGATAGAAAAAAATAAGTTGAGTAAATAAAAAAAGAATTAACAAGATCAACCTCTCTCTTTGGGCTCTTGGTGATAACTGATATTATAAAAATCTCAATTGAGCAGCTAGTATTAGTGTTTCAGGCTAATGTGTTACTTCACATTTTCCATCCTCCTTAATATAGATGCTATTATGACAGAGATGATTTATAGTCTAGACCATGCACTAGTAACTTAAGTTACAATGGTTCCACAGTATTATTAACATATATATTAGCAACAAATTACATTGCTCGTAGTCAGTTTCTGCATGGAGTTCAAGTGCTTTCCAAATAATGTGTTTGGAATTCTAAAAAATCCTGTGTGATGTAACTGGCATATATTTTACTGTAGTGCCTTTCAGGTGATGAAGAAACTGGACCCAAAGGAGGTTACACAATCTCCCCTAAGTCCTATACTAGTTTGTAGAAAAAGGCAGTAAAACATAGTGTCAGATTCTGACCAAAGTGTTCAGTTCCTCTGTTCCACCATTTGACCCCGATTTTGAAGACTTAAATTGATGTGGGTTCTCATATCAAACACCAGTGTGATTGTTTTTTAATGACCTTTATTTTCATGGAACAAGGAAAATAGCATATTCTTCCCAGACTAAAATACTACTTCAGGAAAAGTCACAAGCCCATCCCCTGAGTCCTACTTACAAAACTGAAGCCAGCCTAATTTTGCTGAGCTGACAAATAAAAATGATAACCTCACCATAACTTCCCTGGCAGAACTCTGGAATTTTAGTCTTCACAAAACATCTTTCACCATTTTAAAATGGATAAGAGTAAAGAAACCACCATGAAATACTAGGCACAGGAACCCTGAAAAAAAGAGATAAAAAAAAAAAGAAGGCATAAAAGAGAAAGCAGAGGAAGAATGAAGAGACCAAAGAAATAGTAGTGTAGAAGTGATCTAAGAATAGCAGAGAATGACATTTGGAGAGAAGAGGTGTGATCACTCCAGGAGGCATGACAAGTTGGCATTACTGAATTTCCTCTATAATATAGTATGTACCTTCTCGTCCATTTTATTTTATGTTTAAAGACAAAATCAGATAATCTTTACAAAGGATGTGTGGTCATCCCACATCATACAGAGAAGGAAATAGGAGTCCATAGAGTGCTCCATGAATTCCAGCAGCTAAGAAATGATGAGTGAGGCAAAAAATATAATTCAGTGGTAGAGTGTATGTCTCATGTGTGAGAGATCCTGGGTTAAATTTTAACACTGTATAAAGAAATGGCAATGTTGAGGCTGAACTTAAACATACCTAAGTCTCCTATTATATGTTTCTGCCCTAACCCTCATTACCAACATACTATCTTACCTTAAGATAAATTATCTAAAAGCAGAACCTGGGGATAGGATTTCATTACAAAGAATTTCTTGAGGGCAAGTTCTCAGACTGAGAGTGAAGAATAACAGGCTAAGAGAGAAAATTTCCAAGCAACGGAATAGCCTCAATGACACTAGTTTTTTATCATGAATTGGCCTTCAGAATTTATCCCTTCTCCAGGTCAAGGAGTCTGACTTTCACACAGTCAGTCATTGTCTTTGGGTTGTCCCTGTTAGCCAAGGTGTAGCTGGGGTGGAAGTGGTTTATCCTGGAGAAATGGCTATTTTTGTTTGTTTGTTTGTTTTTAGACTTCTGTTTTTGTTTTGTTTTGGGATCACAACCAGTGGTGCTGAAAGTTTACTCCTGGTTCTGAACTTAGGGGTCACTCCTGGAAAACTTGGGGAATCATATGGAGTGACAGGGATTGAACCTAGGGATTGTTCTGCCCATTTCTACCCTAAGAATAAGATTTATTAGCTATGATTATAGTAGTATAAAGGATAAGTGAACCACACAAAAAATGCAGTCTTTGGAAACAACATCCCTGATATTTGCTGCATCTGTAACCCCAAGGAAGTGAGCAGGATTAAGTGCTCATATCAACTCCAACACTATAGCCACAAGTATAACAATCAATCTGTAGGTAGCCAACTTTGCTCTTGAACACTTCCTATGATAGCACCACTCCAGCTCAGTTCCCCACCCCAACCTACATTGTTCTCTTCCATCACACTGACTTTAAGCTTTGAAGAAAGTAGATAGCTCAGAGATTGCAATCTTCGATCTCCCTTTCTTCACATTCATAACTTTCCTCTAATTTTCCCCCTCTCTTCTTGTTCTTATTGGATATTTTTTATCTGAAAACATAATACTATAAAGACCAGCCATTATGAATCAAATTTGTCCTCAGGTATCTGAATCCCACCCATCTACAGCTCCCCCCACATCCCACTTATCCCAACAAATACACATTTCTCCATACTGACACAACCCAGCAGACCATACTTCTAGTCAGTGGACCTTGCTGCAAACATCTCCTTATTTCTTCTTATTGAATCACCTAAATTGACTTGCCTGAAGTGATCTCAGCAGACAAAGAGATTCCAATACATACTGATTGGTTTGTGGTTCTTACTACACCTTGTCTGGATTCCCGCTTCCAATTTCAAAAACATAATAGTCATATCTCAGTATTTCTGATACTCATGTTTTATAAAGTCATTGCAAACATCAAATCAACAATTACTAACCATTGCTTCTAGAGGAAAGATAGGGTTAGTGTTCTGTACGCTCCTGGACACATTTTTCAATCATTGAAAAGTACCTTTGTTTTATACGAGTTTTTGATTACAGAGCCCTTATTTAATATATATTTTTGATTCATTAACATTAAACACACAAGCAGCAACAGTTCAAGTTGGTAATAATTAAGTGCAGTTTACCTAACATACCAATTTTCTCTGCAAGGGAACTGTTAAGGAACAAGTAAAAGACTTCACTCTTTATTCCAGGATAGTGCTTTGAGGATCATTAACCAGCAAAATCCTCACTAAGCAAAATAAAATTAATAAATAGACAATGAAGAAAAAAACCTATTGAGCTGAAATAAGAAGGGCAACATATCTACACATAGCCACAAGTGACCTTGAATATAAGAATATTGATTTTTGTGTTACAAATGACAGGTATCAAGTAGGTGAATTTGCAACTATGGAATCTACAAATATAAGAATCTAGTGCATAAATGTCTAATTCTGGATGATAAGATGTTTTAATGTCTTGATGTTTATAAATATCTGTTTTTATTTATTTTATTTATTTTTTATTTTAATCAAAGTGGATTACAAAGCTTTCACAGTAATATTTTAGGTACATAGTGATATTGAATCAGGGGCATTTCCACCACCAATATTGTCCTCTCTCCACCCCTGTTTCCAGCATGCATCCCATATCCCCCACTTTTACACACACACACCCAGGCTGCTAGTATAGGTGAACCTCTCTGTGTCTAGTATGTTGTAAATTGGGTATCAATTCTATTGTCATTGGCTTTAGATTTGGTGCTTAAGTTTGATCCTTCTTTTATTTCTACTTAATGTTCATATGACTCCATTATTTCCCGCTCCATTTGTGAGGCAGAGCAAGATGGTTCAAGTTGTGTGGTTCTGTTTGAAGAAAAGAGAGAAAATAATCATAATCATAATTGTAATAATAAAACAAAATGGGGCAAAAATCAAACAAGCAAAAAATGAGAGGAGTCCTTCTAGACTAGAGGCTATATCTATCAGTTTAAAAAGGTGTTTGGGGCACACCCACTGGTACTCAGGGCTTACCTGGCTCTGTGCTCAGGGATCACTCCTGATGGTGTTTGGGAACATTATATTATACCAGGGATCAAACAGAATTGAATGCATGCAAGCAAATGCCTAAACCCCAGTAACTATTTCTCTAGCTTTGAGTAAGAGCTTTTGAAATACTATGCAGTTCAAGTAAAGAAAAAAATACCACTTTTTAATGGGTAACAATACTTTTAATCTTTTGATAAAAAAAAATAGGGAACCAGAGAGATAGCACAATTGTAGAGTGTTTGCCTTGCACACAGCTGAACCAGGATGGACCTAGATTTGATTCCCAGCATCCCATATGATCACCCCATCAGCCTGCCAGGAGTGATTTATGAACACAGAGCCAGGAGTAACCCCTGAACACTGCCAAGTGTGGCCCCAAAATAAAAAAACAAACAAACAAAACTATTTGGCAGGTGGAGAAATCCCGTACTTCCAAATAGGTACAGGTGACTTCCAGATCAATGAGACATAATAGAAAAGGTAGTAAAGGTACATTTTGTACATTTTGGCTTTTCAGAGGAGCAGTATTTTGAAATGATGAGAAAGATAAAAATATATTTAGTCTCAATTGTGAACTTATATAAATTTTTTTCTTCTTTTCATAATGGTATAACCAATTTTTAAAAATCCAGTTGTGCCCTTAAGGTAAAACAAAGCAAATTAAAACAAGGCAGAGTGCTATTCAAACCAGTGTTATTGGCCACAGCATTGTCAAACTGAGATCTGCTAGTATGAGATGAAAACTTATCATCACTCCCTCAATCACCCTAAAGATTGAGCAAGCACAGGGAGTGTTTTTCCCATATCCTCAGTCTGGTCTGGTTTGGCTTTATTGCTGCATCTCATTTGTGGGGAAGCTGACATTCTGACTATAGAGAGCAGCCTTAGACTAGACTGAGGTCTGTGTGTAGATGAGTCATTTGGAAGGCAGACTCCCTTTACTACATACCTTATTCTCAGGACTTGGAGTGAAGCCACAGCATGGCACTGCCTGAGACAATTGTGGAAGGGAGGACCAATGCAAGGACAGAAGAAATCAGAGTGAGCTCTTTGCACTGACATTGCCATTTGCCATTGTGGGCATGAACTTACTGTTTCTTAGTATTGAGGACCACACAACCAATACCCTAGTTTTTGATTAAAAAAAAATAGTTTGTAACCCTGTTACCATTTTGTAGGTGCACAGCAGGATAACTAGAGGCAGAAAAGGCAGGACTTTCGATACTTCTACCCTCTCCAGTGGGAAAAAATGACCCCTTTGTCATCCAAAAAATTATTGGAAATGTGTGTGCCTGACAGGCATTTATTCCTAACTCTTCAAAAGAGGGTTATCACTACAACAGTGAGTGATATTTTTATACCTAAAATGATTTCTTTATTAATTTTTAAATATACAAGGTGCTAGGCTGGAGTTATAGTACAATGGGTAGGACATTTTTCTTGCACACAGCTGTCTGGTTTTTATCTCCAGAGTTCCATATTATCCCGAAGCACCACCAGGAGTGATTTCTGAGTGCAGAGCCATAATTAACCCCTGAGTATAGCTAGGTGTGGCCCAAAAACAAAAATTAAAAAATATACAAGGTATTAATATGTCTACTTTTCTAGAGAACATTATATGTTTTCATTTATGGTTGCTATAAAAAAATATACAGATGAGGTCCAGAAAGAGAAGATCAAAGGCCTAGAGTATATGCTTTGCATGAAGAGCCTTGAGTTCAGTCCCCAGTGATGCATGATCCTCCGAGCACAATTGAAAGTGGTTCCCAAGAGTTGCTGGTTATGATACCCAGTAAATAAACAAAAGAATGAATGAATTAAATAAAAGAAAAAAACGTAGAAAAAATGTTGGGTCCTTATTCATATATACATTGTATTCAAGTAACTGAAAATGTAATTGGCCAAATTTCATTTGACCATTTTAAAACAGTGTGCATATTTAAAATATCTACTGTGCCAATGCGTCTTTCCAATATGTGGCTAGTTTGCAAGGACAAATGTTGCATGAAGGTCAAGTTGAAGGACAACCAAGATAAGGCCTGGTAGTAAGGAAAGCTCTCTTGATTCAAAAGCATGAATGTTAATGTAACAATAATTTGACCTGGACTTCTTTGGAATTGGATTTGGACATGCCCCCTTGGGCAAGTCCCTCTGTAATGAACAGGGGTTAATAAGAAAAAAGTTTGACAGTTGGGGGAGCCCAGTGAAAAGACTGGAGTAGATCCTGCTGGCCTGTGGGGAGTGAGGGGAAGCCCATGCCCTCCCAGCTATAGGCTGGAGATAAAGCAGGAGATGCTTTATCTGGAGATGCTGCCTACTTTGCATCTATTCCTCTCTCTCACTCTCTCAAACCCGGACCTATAGGCTTCCCTTGGCCATTTCTACTGATGAATTACATCTCTCTCTCTCTCTCTCTCTCTCTCTCTCTCTCTCTCTCTCTCTCTCTCTCTCTCTCTCTCAGAAAACACTGGGCTGCCCAATGAAAGGGCAACTTAATCTACTGGGAGAGTGGACAATGAGAGAAGGGCCTAGCCTCCTTCCACAGGAAGGAGAAACAAACATATTTTGAAAAAGGCACAAAAGAGTTATGTAAAGAATTAGTCTAAATAAATAACACCAAAGCATGTGCACAGTGAGAAGTGAGTTGGTAAAAGGGAGTGCCCAAGAGAGCTCAAGAAAAGGAGAAGGGGCCAGGGAAACAACTTAAGTTGTGGCACATTTGCCTAGCCTGAGTGAATCCCTGCGTTCCATCCCTGGCACTGCTTATTTCTTCTCCCCTCTGTCCTAGCATCAACAGGAGTTATTCATATTTAAAATAAAGAACAAGACAAAAAGGCAAAGGAGAAATAGAAGAGTTCATCTCCCAGAGACAAACAAAAGAAGAGCACTAAGAACATAGGTTCACAGCTGTCTTGAAAATCAGAAGAAGAAAAAAAAGGTATTCTTTGAGAGCGTTAAACACCAAACCCAAAGCCACGACAACAGAATCAATACCAATCTACAACAAGCTATACACAGAAGGGAGCAATTACACTAGCAGTCCAGGAGGCAAAGGAGAGAGATATGGGATGCATGCTGGGAACAGGGGTGGAGGGAGGATAACAATGGTGGAAGGGAGGACAACAATGGTGGTGGGAATGCCCTTGATTCATTGTCACTATATACCTTAAATACTACTGTGAGAGATTCGTAATTCATTGGTCACAATAAAAATTATTTTTAAAAAAAGTAAAAGTAAAACAAAAACCTATTGCTTGCACTTTGGGTGCAGATAGTCTTAGGTTTAAATTCTGCCTTTGTGTTTATATTCTGTGTAACTCTTCTGGGCTTCGGTTTCCTTCTCTAGAACTAAAATGGTAATCATAATAGAACTACCTTTATGGGATAACTGTATGGGAACTGCAGGGAAACCTCTTGATGATTACAAATACTCAGTAGTGCTGAAAAAATTAAGAGTTGGTTGAAATGATATTTTATACCCTCAGATCCCTCTTCATAGTATTTAGCCACAGTACTCTTGAGAAATAACTGATATGTACATATGATTTGTAAGAATTGCTCTTGACTCATCTTCATTCATGTTAAGCTTCTTTTCTCCCATCTGTGGATATAACTGAGATGATTTAATGCTTCTTATTCAAGCAGCTCACTTGAACCACCTTGGATCTATTCCAGCCATACAATGAACGCAGCACTGAGTCTTCATTCCAGGGTGCTGAGGCCTGAGGGATGACATCAGTACCCCACTATAAAATCTCTTCCAGCCCCGAGCTTGGCTAAGTTAATAAAGCTCTTTATGACTGAATCTCACCAGACAATGTTTCCTCTAATCTTTGCTTCATAAAAAGACAAGCTTTTTCCAACACTCTTGTGCAACTACATGTACTCTGGGCAAAACTCACTGAAATTCACCTCCAAACTAGTTTACTTCTAAGAGAAACAGAATTGTGAAAGAAATCCTATTCCATTAACTTCTCTTGATGTTTGCAGACACTGTGATCTAGTCAATGGGGAACCATGATTCTGGCCACATGGGCATCTGCCCCTGGCCTTCCATTAGCCTTCTTGCAAGAATGTGGTAGTTCAATTAATACAGAGTGAAGGCAACCTATTTTTCCTCCCAACTGTGTGATTCATTTATTTATTAATTTTGGGGTGTTTGCACACCAAGTAATGTCAAGGCTTACTCCTGGCAGGTTCATAAAACCATATAGTGACCTGGGAATCAAACCAAGTTGGCTAAGTGCAAAGCAAATGCCCTACCCATCATGCTATATCTTCTGCCCAATGTGTTTTATGTTGACATCTAAACCGTTCCCTCTCTCAAACATCCTCTTCGTTCTCTTTACCATATCCTTTTGTAATAAAGAATTTTTGTTTTTTAGATGATGTTAAAAACTTCCTTCCTTGCATTCAGATTCTCTCATTAAATGTCAGAATGAGAGCAAATGATACAGTGCTAGCGTTGAGGAGTGAAGTGCTTGGGTAAAGGAGTACTGTGGTCCCCACACCTTTTATGTGTGAGAGGGTATCAGTGTACACCAACAGTGGGTTACTGTTCACTCTGGCAACATAGTGACATTAGCATTCAGGGTGAGCAATGCCAAAGTGGTCAGGATTTTCTAATTAATGCATTCTGAGATGTCAATAGGTTTTCTCAAGAATGCACCTGCTCAGAACAAAGTTGAATTGATCTCAAAGCCAAATTTCTTTCTTGATCATAATCTCTCTTCCTCATTTACAATATAGCTATGAGTATATTTCTAAATATATATAACATTCTTGCTATCTCATAAAAACCTAAATAGGCAATAATATTTTCATATGAAAATAAAGGAAAATAACTTAGTGTAACTTGCAATTTCAAGGGATTTTAAAACTGGTTTGTTTCCTGCTGAATTTTGTTCAAAAAATTTGAATTTCCAAAGGTTGTCTACATCCCAACTAATATGAAAAATTTTAGTACTTAAGAAGAAGATCTACTATACGGGAGTGTGTACATATAGGAATTGCTTGGTCTAACCTCTTGATGAGTAAAGCTCAAAGGACTGGAGATGAAAGGCCTAAAGCAATTCATCATTGGTGGTACCAGATTTATGAGCCCTTAACTGGTGCTTTATGAGGCTCTCAACCAGGTGTTCGTTTCATCCATGTCATTACCTTCATCTTTTGAGGTAGAACTTGTAAATCAAAATACAAATGGTACAGATCTGGAGTCACTGGTAAAATTGTTATAATACACAAGAACTATAAAATAATGACTAATATTGTTAACTGAGAATGCAATAAAAAGTATATAAAAATAAATTATCATGTAAACATTAGAAGTAGAAGTTAGGGCCCGGAGAGATAGCACAGCGGCGTTTGCCTTGCAAGCAGCCGATCCATTACCAAAGGTGGTTGGTTCGAATCCCGGTGTCCCATATGGTCCCCCGTGCCTGCCAGGAGCTATTTCTGAGCAGACAGCCAGGAGTAACCCCTGAGTACCACCGGATGTGACCCAAAAACCAAAAAAAAAAAAAAAAAAAGAAGAAGAAGTAGAAGTTAGATTTCCTTGCTACTTCCCATTTTCTCTACCCCTTTCTGTCTTATTTTCTCTAATGAACCAGACAACTGATGAAAAGTATGTGTGCTAGGGTCTTTGGGAGAATGAAAGTTCTCAAGTGGCATTTACTGGAGATGTGCTACCAATATTAGGTATTTTCATATCATCTTCAACCATCCACTAAGTCATCAAATAAATGTAGACTTTGCACCTGTTCCATGCAAAGTAGCAGATAGTCGCTGAATCTCTGTAAAAGACAAAGAAAAAAATCAAGATTCCCTACTCTGGAGAGGTTCATAATCTAGCACTGAAGGCAAATAAATAAATGGCCCACAATCAACTTGCAGCTAATTTTTTCTCAAAGGAGGGTCAAGAGTTCTGGAAGAGGGTGATAATAAAGCAGTAAGGTGCTTGCCATGCACACAACTGACCTGAGTTTGATTCCCCACCACTACCAGAAGTAATCTAGAGCACAGAGCCTGAAGTAAGACCTGAACAATGTTGTGTATGCCCTCACCCCCCACACAAAATTTTTCCATATTATTTCATTATTATACTTCTAGATATATACTTAATCAGACTGAAAACATCTGCTTGCACAAACATTTTTACACAATCAGTCATTGAATTAAAAGATGTAAAAGTGGGGCTGGAGAGATAGCATGGAGGTAAGGCATTTGCCTTGCATGCAGAAGGACGGTGCTTCAAATCCCGGCATCCCATATGGTCCCCCAAGCCTGCCAGGAGCAATTTCTGAGCAGAGAGCAAGGAGTAACCCCTGAGCGCTGCCAGGTGTGACCCAAAAACCAAAAACAAACAAACAAAAAAAAAGTAAAAGCACTCAAAATCCACCAATTTATAACTAGCTAAGCAAAACATGGTAATAGAGGCATCCACAGTAAAAGGAATGAAGCCCTGCTTTATAGAGTATGCCACGTATCGACTTAAAAACATAAGTGAAAGGATTCCAATATAAAAGTAATATGTTGTATGATTCCATTGGTTTTGTTTGTTTTAGGTGCCCAGATGTAAAACATGCTCTCTACATTGAACTCCCTTCTGAGCCTGTGGTAACTTTCATATAATATGTTTCCAATAATAAAATATATATATATATATAGTCTGGTATTAATATCCAGAGACAACAGAGATGAAGATCAGGAGGACCAGTCCATGGTTGAAAGCTTACCACAAATAGCGGGGGATTGCAGTTAGGGCAGAGAAGGGATCACTATGACAATGATAGTTAGAACTGATCACTCTGGACAAGAACTGGATGCTGAAAGGAGATAAACTGATATGCATGATACCCCTTCAGAAACATTATTGTAAACCGCAGTGTCTACAAAGAAAAGAAAAAAGGAAGAGAAAGAGAAAAAGAGAATGTCGGAACTGTAAGGGTGTTGTACATTGTATGACTTAAAGTCAACTTTGCAATTGTAAAAAAAAAAAGGCAACTATATTATGAACAACCTTATAACCACAGTGTTTAAATAAAGTAATTTTTAAAATGTCCCCAATAACCCTACATGATAAAAAAAAAAATAACAGTCTTTTGGGGCCGGAGAGATAGCATGGAGGTAAGGTGTTTGCCTTGCACGCAGAAGGTTGGTGGTTTGAATCCCGGCATCCCATATGGTCCCCTGAGCCTGCCAGGAGTGATTTCTAAGCATAGAGCCAGGAGTAACCCCTGAGCTGCTGGGTGTGACCCAAAAACCAAAAATATAAAATAAAATAAAATAACAGTCCTCTTGTATTCAAGGCTAAAAAAGAAGGGCCTGTCCAATAATGGTTGCCCTGGAATTAAATAGCCATAGAAGTTGTACAGTTTCAAAATTATATGAAAGGCCTCTGAGCTGGGTTTAAAATCATCATTATTGTAGGATGTAAGTAATACTTCAATGTTAAAAATAAATTTGTCTTACAGGATCATATGGAAGCACAATTTCTAGGATTTTAAGGAATAACCCTATTTTTTCCAAAGAGCCTTGTAACCACAGTATTTAATAAAGTAATTTAAATTTTTTAAAAATAAAATAACTTAATACTAGTCTTGGTGATTAAAAAACATTCATCATAGATATACTATTTAATATGGTAGGCAGTAGTCACAAGTGACTCTGGAGCTCTTGACATAACTGAAGTAAATCACTCTGAAATGTGCAAAATACATATTACAATTCTAAATCTTAAGGTTTTTTTAATGTACATTATATAAATGCATTGTGAACATTGAAATGAGACTGTTTGGGGCATACTTTGTTAACTATAATATAATGATAAATCTAAACTTCCTACTTATTTTCACCTTAACAAAAAAGAAATTATTAGAAACGTTTAAATGGTTAGTTACACATTATCTTCTATTGGCCAGCTCTGCCTCTGATCCTTCCCAAGATACTTGTGTCTTTCTATAGACATATGCCAAGTATGCCTGTAGAGGCAGTAAGACTGGGGGTCTTTTTCCTTTACATAAAGGGCTTTGTACTGGAGTTCCATTAGCTCTGACCCATTAGCATGACTCAACACATGTAAACAGGGCAATTCAATGGATATTTCCAGTTTTTGTTCTTTGAGTAGAAGGCCACCTGCAAAAACAGAGTCTTGTTATCTCAAAGAGCAAGATTCTGGGCCATTATTATTTTAGAAAGTACTTTTTGTGTCTCTTGCTAATGAACTGCACAGCAAGTCATCTGAAAAAGACATTTTTAGGCATGATTTCTTTCCTTCTCATCGTTTCTTCTTGCCAAAGCTTCATCAAAATGCTTTATCAAAGCATTTTTAGTCTTGACATGTATTCCTAGATATCATTGTAAAATCATCATGGGAATTCTCTTGAAAAGGAAAATTATTTTTAAGTAGGCTGAAGACAGTATTCATTTGGTAGGGAGAACAGCAAAAGGCAAATTTCTTGTGTCAGGGGTTTAATAGGTTGGTTGCTTTTTAAAAACCAAGTGTTTGTTATTAAAATAATGCATAAAATTTAATTTTTAAGAAAAATACCAAAAAGTGAAAAAGATGAAAAAGAACATGTTTGTTTTTGTCTTGGGGACATACCCAGCGCTCAGGGATTACTCATGGCTCTGTGATAAGAAATCACTCCTGACAGGCTGGAGGACCACATGAGATGCTGGGAATCAAACCCAGGTTCGTCCTGGGTTAACCACATGCAAGGCAAAAGCCGTATTGCTGTGCTATCTCTCCAGCCCCCCAATACAACATTTTATCCTCCTACAAGAGAGTATTGTTAATATTCAGGTGACTGTTCTTCCAACGAGAGATAAAGTCTTGGTAAGTTTAATTTATTTGATAAATAAGAAAAGGGTCTTACCCTTGATATCAGACCCGAAACTATATAAAACAACACATAGGTAAAACACTCCACGACATTAAGACTAAAGGTATCTTTAAGGAGGAAACAGAACTCTCCAAACAAATGGAAACAGAGATAAACAGATGGGACTATATTAAGCTGAGAAGCTTCTGCACCTCAAAGGAAATAGTGCCTAGTATAAAAAACCCACTCACAGAATGGGAGAAACTATTCACCCAATACCATCAAGACAAGGGGCTAATATCTAACATATACAAGGTACTGACAGAACTTAACAAGAAAAAAAAATATCTAACCACATCAAAATAAATGGGGAGAAGAAATGAACAAACACTTCGTCAAAGAAGAAATACAAATGGCCAAAAGACACATGAAAAAATGCTCCACATCACTAATCATCAAGGAGATGCAAATCAAAACAACTATGAGGTACCATCTCACACCACAGAGATTGGCGCACATCACAAAGAATGAGAACAAACAGTGCTGGCGGGGATGTGGAGAGAAAGGAACCCTTATCCACTGCTGGTGGGAATGCCGTCTAGGTCAGCCTTTATGGAAAACAATATGGAGATTCCTCGAAAAACTGAAAATTGAGCTCCCATATGATCCAGTTACCATTCATAGGGATATACCCTAGGCCAGAGAGATGGCATGGAGGTAAGGCGTTTGCCTTGCATGCAGAACAGTGGCTTGAATCCCAGCATCCCATATGGTCCCCCGAGTCTGCCAGGAGCGATTTCTGAGCGTAGAATCAGGAGTAACCCTTTGCGCAGCTGGGTGTGACCCAAAAATAAATACATAATAAATAAATTTTTTAAAAAAGGGATATACCCTAGGAACACAAAAACACAATACAAGAATCCCTTCCTCACACCTATATTCATTGCAGTCCTATTTACAATAGCCAGACTCTGGAAACAACCAAGATGACCTTCAACAGGCTGGAAGGACCAGCTCACAATTTGAAGCTCACCACAAAGAGTGGTGAACAATGTTAGGGAATTAACTACACTAACAACTATAATGTCAAAGTTAAAGAATGAGAGAAATAGGGCCCGGAGAGATAGCTCAGCGGCGTTTGCCTTGCAAGCAGCCGATCCAGGACCAAAGGTGGTTGGTTCGAATCCCGGTGTCCCATATGGTCCCCCGTGCCTGCCAGGAGCTATTTCTGAGCAGACAGCCAGGAGTAACCCCTGAGCACCGCCAGGTGTGGCCCAAAAACCAAAAAAAAAAAAAAAAAAAAAAAAAGAATGAGAGAAATAGAATCTGCCAAGAATACATGAAGGAGTAGGGGTGGGAGGGGGGCATTGGTGGTGGAAATTGCACTTGTGAAAGAGGGTATTATGTTTATGACTGAAACCCAACTACAAACATGATTGTAATCACGGTGCTTAAATAAAGATTGATTAAAAAAAAAAAGATGCCCTTCAACAGATGAATGGCTAAAGAAACTGTGGTACATATACACAATGGAATATTATGTAGCCATCAGGAGAGATGAAGTCTCTCTATGAAGAGAGAAGTCCTATGAAGTCTCTCATAGGAAAGATGAAACTTTCCTATACATGAATGTACATGGAAACTGCTATTCTAAGTGAAATAAAACAGAGGGAGAGAGAGATACAAGGAATAATCTCACTGATTTATGAGTTTTAAGAAAAATAAAAAACATTATTTTTATAATGCCCAGAGATGAGGGCAGAAGGACCAGCTCACAATTTGAAGCTCACCACAAAGAGTGGTGAGCAATTAGAAAAATAACTACACTAACAACTACCATGATAATGTTAATGAGTGAGAGAAATAGAATACTTGTCTCAAATACAGGCATGGGTGGGGGAGGGGGAAGATCGGGGGCATTGGTGCTGAGAATGTTGCACTGGTGAAGGGGGGTGTTCTTTGTATGACTGAAACCCAACTTTAATCATGTTTGTAATCACGGTGTTTAAATACATTATTTTTTAAAAAATGAGTCTTGATAAGTCAAAATTATTCTACATGAAAAAACCCAAATTCTGTTGTTGCCTCTTGGTCAACGCATAGTAGAACATTAGGTTTTCAGCTATTAAAATAATTCTAGGGCTGGAGCAATAGCACAGAAGGTAGAACACTTGCCTTGCATGCAGCTAATCTGGGTTCAATCCCCCGCATCACATATGATCCTTTGCATTCCTCCAAAAATGACCCTTAAGCACAGGGCTAAGAATAATCCCTGAGTGCCCCGAGTCCAAAAGTCTAAATAAATAATTCTATTAGTACTCTAAAACAGTATTTCTCAACCGTTCCCATACTATAGCCCTGCCAACCTTTTTTCTTTCCTGTGGGCCCCTGTACTACTGGTTGGCTCATAGTCTCATATGATAGCACCCTGTTTGCATGATTTTATTTTATTTTATTTTATTTTTGGGTCACACCTGGCAGCGCTCAGGGGTTACTCCTGCTCTACACTCAGAAATCGCCCCTGGCAGACTCAGGGAACCATATGAGATACCAGGATTCGAACCACCGTCCTTCTGCATGCAAGACAAATGCCTTACCTCCATGCTATCTCTTAGGTCTCTTTTTTCTTTTTTGACCTGTGGCTAGCTTGGAATATTCTGGGTCCACAGATATCATATGGTCCCGGGTTGAGAAATACTCATCTAAATTTTGAGACAATAAATCCAACCATTAAAGGTTTAGTTATATAATATCCCTCTGCCGAAAATTAGTGACTGAATTTAGAGTAATTGTTTTCATTTATTTCCATAGGACAAGAGAGATATTTATATTACTCTCATAGATGATGTGGCGGGCATGCCTCTCTATTTTTCTTTTCTCTTCACCAACAATATTACTTATTTCCTCTAGGTTTCTAAATATGATGTAGTGTCCACGTCATGAAGCAGAAGGGTAGATTATTCCTGGAGTTTTTATGAATTGTTCAAGTGTTTCTGCAGCTGTGTTTACAGCTTTGGGTTTCTAAGCCTCTTGAGAAATAATCAGTTTTGATCATCTTAAATCCCAAAGTAAATTTTCTTTTCTGGAGATTATTATAGGGGAGAATACAGGTTAGTCTGGTCTATCAGGCAATGTTTTATTGCTGTGGCACTCAGAACTAATAAAATAAAAGCTTTTTTCTTATTCTGAGGAAAAGGGAAGTTTTGAAATATGACTCAGATTTCTTGTTGAAAGAGGTGAGAATTCAGAACTCCTTTAGTTTCTCTCTCTCCATCTCTCTCCATCTCTCTCTCTCACAGCTATATCTTGTGGCATTCTTTGATTATTTTACTATATAATTGTGCAAGACTCATATCATCAAAACAGTTTGAGACCCTTTAGAGCTAACATTTATATATAATGTTATGTCTTGGGGCATAAGTTTGTAAGCTTTATATACACAAGATTTGTATATGATGTTGTGTCCTGGGGTATTTATATGCTTTCTTTATGCAAGATTTATATATAATGTTATTTCATAGGCTTTCTACATACACGCAAAGACATATTTTTCAGTAATATTTGTTTACTGACTAATGAGAAGTGCAAGTGATGTTTAAAAGTTTTGGAGATTGTAATGTATATACGTGATCACTTGTTAGGGAACTTTTACAAATGTCTACGTTGAATCCTTAGTTTATCCCTTGAGAAATGACTATAGAATAAACCACAGTTATAACAGAGATTTGCTAAGAGTTTGGGTTTTGCTATTGAACTATGTTCGCTTGGACAGATCAGTGAATCTCACTGTGCCTCAGTTTCCTTACAAACAAGCTAAGTAACAACTGAATCATATTATTTCTTTCTTGTAAAATAAATGACATGACAATTAGTTTATGGATAAGGTGTCAGACAACATTCAGTTTTGCTCTTCTGTTAATGGCTGCTGTTGCTGCTGCTACTAATATTACACTTGCCTTCACAATCTTCCTTAGAGAGCTGCATCTCCAATTAGAGAGATAGTATTCTTGCAAGTGTGTAACTTTGAGGGTTTCACATGTGGAAAATGTAGACCATATCTGTAAAGTTGCCAAGTAAGTCACCAACCAGACTATTTGTTTAGTAGTACGTGTAACAAAAGCAGTGAGGGGCCAGAGAGATAGTTCAGCAGCAGCTAAATTGCTTGGCTTGCATGTGACCTACCCTTTGTCCAATTCCTGGCACCACTTCCCTGAGATGCCCCCAGAGTGATCCCTTACAAGATTAAGCCCTGAGCATTAACATTGTAGTCCCACTCCCCAAAGAAAAGAATAAAAGGGAAAAAAATAAGAAGGGTTATAAACAGCAATAGGAGTCCCTGGTAGGGATGTAATTTTGTCACTACATGCAGTACTGGGGATTGATCTTGGATCCTTGTATGTGCAGCACATGAGCCCTAAACCCAATTCCCTGGCCCACTGCAACCATTTAAGTTTATCATTTATTTATTTATTTATTTGCATCAAAGATACAAGTGTTTTTCCTAGGTGTCTAAGAAAAAAATAGTAAAGGAGCCTTATAATATACAAAAAGCTAGAGAAGAGAACTAAGAGTTTATTATTTGAATATGTAGAAACCTCTGCAGAAAACAATGGTTGCTAAATGGCAAGCCATGTCAAAGCACAGTGGTAAGAAACATGGACTAACTCAGTGGTAGAGCACTTGTATAAGGTCCTGGGCTTGATTCTGGCACTGACTAAACAAACAAACACACACATAAACTCAGTAACTAGAACATCAACATTTACTACTTCTCACAATTCTGGAGGTGACCATTACTCCTCAATGGGTTTTGCCTGGGATACCTCATGAGGCAGCCTTCAGCTCAAAGGTCCAATATGGCCTTATTTGAACATCTAAGCTTTGGTTCTGGTTGTAGGCAAGTGTTTTTCTAAAACCTCCCATTTACCATTAGGTCAGGCTGAGTTTCTTTATAGCAAAGTTGCAAGATGGTTCAAGGGGAAATTACAAAGCTTAGGCTGGAGAATTCCCACCACTTCCCCTGGGCTTATGAAGATTCCCTGCCTTTTGTTGCAAGGAGCATCCCACATGGAAGATACTGAAGGCACAATATCAGTTAACCTATGTGACATTGCCAATTCCCACAAATCTTAATGACAAATCCACAGCATTGTCTTTATTTCTTTGTTATGAAGAATTAGGTCACTGTTAAACTAATCTCCAATTGCCTGTTACCAATATTGGAACAGTGACCTTTTCCCTCAAGTAACATGGTCATTTAATCCTGTTTCTCATCCTTTTGAAGTGTTCCAATAAAAGTAGGACCAAGGTAAAACAACATTTCTTTTTCACTCTTGGAGCTCAAACACAGATGCATGAATTTAGAAAGAGCTCTGGAAGTCAATTCTGCAGAAGAGGAAGTGATGCTTATTTGAGTAGAGAATGGCGGCCAGATTCAGAGAACCATCACACCCAGGGATCTTCCCCCATACTTGGAGCTACCTTTGAAGTCAGGTGATTGCTCCATCTGAAGGAGACTGAGGTGTCAGATGTGAGCAGGGAATGCCCAGTGAGAAAATGGTCTTTGAATGTTAGGAGGCAAAGAAATTGGTAACTGTAAATAGTGTGAGCTGATCAAGGTCCCTCAAGATAATGTTCTTCACAGCCTCTTTGTTTCTGAATATGTTCACAACACAAAGGAGGAGAATCACAGATCAATTGGTGGTGGGGACAACTGACCGTGTTCAAAGTTTACTTCTTTTTTTTTTTTTTTTTTTTTTTTTTTTTTTGGTTTTTGGGCCATATCCGACGGTGCTCAGGGGTTACTCCTGGCTGTCTGCTCAGAAATAGCTCCTGGCAGGCACGGGGGACCATATGGGACACCGGGATTCGAACCAACCACCTTTGGTCCTGAATCAGTTGCTTGCAAGGCAAACACCGCTGTGCTATCTCTCCAGGCCCCAAAGTTTACTTCTGACTTAGTGCTAATCAATCATTCTTGGAGATATTCTGGGAACCATGTGGTACCAGGGATTAAAATAGGGTTGGATACATGCAAGGCAAATACCTTATCCACTGTAATATCTCTCCAATTTTTTATACATCTCACTAAAAACTTAATCACTATTATAATCCTTTTTTTTTTACCTAACCTATAATATAAAGTTGTAAGTACTAAATAAAGAGGACCTATTAAAAATTAAAATTAAATAAAACTATGTCATTTTAGGACCTTTAATTTAAACTTATAGTCATATTCCAGGTTTCCCTGGAAGATATCTTTTCCCTTCTGGCTATTCTGTTTTGGACAAATAAGAACCAAGGCTAGACACGCCTCATGAATCTCCCCCAAATTGCATGATTTATTTTAACTAGAAAGGCTGACTTTTCAGGGAATTATTGCATGACAGGAATTAGTGGGCCCAGGAATGTGGCTCAGAAAGAGTGCAGATCCCTGACAACCTTCACTGTGATCCCCGGCATCACAAGTGTTTGACCCTCAGGGTGCTGCAACCAAGTGTGGGAACACTGAGCATTTCAATCACAGCAAAGCAATGAAGCAGTTGTGGGAGCACAAAGGAAGTAGGAAGCAGCGGGGAGAAAGGTAGAAATTCCCAAGAACATTGATTTCCAGGAGGATGTTGCAGCTGATATGGCTAAAGTACTCAGCCATGGACGGGGAGGCTGAGTAGGAAGGGTGGGTATCGTCCAGATTAGATTTTTTTTTCCCTGAAGAAGATGCAGATGCAATTGTAAGTGGCAAGTTTCCTGAAAATGAAGAGGTCAAATGTAGGTCTTGATTTTGGGGAGGTCAGGGGTGCATGGAGCATTTTCTTAGAGGTACTCAGGAGATCCTGGAAACTCCCAATTCACGCAAGAACTCAAAGATATTGGGGATTTCCCCAGGCCAACCTTGCAGTGCTGTGGGTCTCCAGGACTGCATCTGGTGATCGTTGGGGAACATTGTCATACCAAAAACCTAACTAGGTTGAATCTCACTGTTGTCTTCAAGTGCTGGTTGAAATTGTTTTTATATGAACAGGGTACATTCTTACATGTTGACAGATCAGCATATGATCAGTCCAAGTCTGGGTATAATGTGGTCATGTGTAGAGCTTTCGTTACTTTTTTTTTTTTTTTTGGACTTGTCACATCCTCTCATCTCTTTTATACACTTAATTTTCAAACTTCACATTCACCCAAGTAACTTCACAAGAATAATCTAGCATGTATTCTTTTCTATTTTTACCCCTAGCTATATAATCATATACAGATGCACACAGACTGCTGTCTAATCATTGTTTGTTTAACAAAAACAGATCCACATTATTTTTCATCATTGTGCTTTTCATAAATACAATACCTTCTGCCCTTTTTCCAGCTAGCAAGTCAATTCATTTTTCTTCATGGCTATCTTTCATATTGGCTTGCTCTTTTTTGGTTGAATTATAATAAAAAACAAATTTGTTGTCTGTACTAGAATAATAGCCTACCATGGCCTACTGTGGCTTTATGCTATCTTTATCTAAAAAGCTATATTCTTAAAGGTTAAACATGTCACATACCATACCCATCAACCAGGTACAATTTTCTTTCCATCATTGATCATTAAGTTAATAAATTGTTTTGTTTTTATTGGGGCAGCCCTCTCTACAATTCTCAGTCAATCAGATTTCTGGGTCTATGTGAGGTCCTGAGGATTAAATGCTAATGCTGGGGATTAGATGTAGCAGGATCACACCTAGTTGTGCTAGAGGAGGGGTAAGGCATTTCCTTGTTATGATTTTAACACCAGCACAGCCTACTATTTGGTGGTTAGGCCTAGCAAAATAAAGCTTAGGTTTGTAGGAAAGAGGGTCACTAGCATCACTGGCCAGTGTTCAGGGAACACCAAACTATATCCACTAGTGCTAGAGGATAGGAGTATAAATGGTGCCAAGGGTCTTGCTCAGAGTATTTCAATACTATTGATACCATTCAAGCTTTCTCCACACTGCCTCCACTGTTGGCTTTAAGCCTACTCATTACAACTATTTTTATTACTATCAGATCATTTCAATGACTGTAGGGTGTCTTAAGTTGAGTTCTCAACAGTAAATCTATTTTCTTCCTTTCTTGTACCTTTCACAATTCTGGGTTGGGAACTAAGAGACCATTAAAGCTAAGGGCATTAAAAAATGAGATCAATAACATTTATGTGTGGAAGTGAGCATGTCTCTTTTGGGAAGCTGCTGAAGGAATTTTGTCTGGAACTGCACCACCTTTGGGTGTCATTGCTTTGTTTACCTTTAGTACACCATGGACTTATACTTATACTCTATTGCTAGAGTTATATATATATATATATATGCATATTATATATACATATATATATTAGAATTAGGATTAGAGCAATAATACAGTGGGTAGAAAACTTGCTTTTGCATACAGCTAACTCAAGTTCAATACCTAGCATCCCATAGGGTCCCTAAATCCACCAGGAATGATTCCTTATTATAGCCCACAAGTAACTCCTAAGCACCTCCAATGTAGAAAACACAACAACAATGTTGTTCTATTTATGTTTAATTAGAACCTGTGTTACTAGAGGTTTTTACTTAGTTTTGCTGCTTCAGCTTAAGTGTGAGACTTTTGTTATGATCTTATGCTTTGAAATTTCTGTCTTGTAGACTGCTAACTTCCTACCCAGTGCTTGTTCATAAGATTGAGGCTGGGCTGGGAAGGACACTGGTGTCTCAGGGGTTGAACTCTCTCAGGGTTGCTGTCCCTTCCCCAGTGATAGAATCTTTCTAATGGTCTGGACTGAAGTCAGCTTCCTTTATTAGCTCCAGACTCAGGAGCAATCACACAAAGAATATGGGAGATGAACAGCACTGCAATAGGCAAGAGTTTTATACCAGCATACTGGGATTGACCATCTCCTCAGAAACAGTGACCCTGCCACTTAACAGCAAGCACTTGGTATAGTGAGTATGAGTTTTGGGTTTCTTCCTACTGTTTGCTCTCTAATGCTCTCTAGTTAACCTCAGAAAAATAACGATTATGTAGATTATTCTGCTTTTGCTTTTTCCTTAGGATGCGAGCAATGTTCTTTCCAGAGTCATTATTGTATGAGGAAGTCACTTACTTAGATTTTATATTTAATTTATCGATATTTATACTATGTACAGCTAGAAACAGATTAGAAGAATATTTCTATGACTTACTAATGTTCTAACACTTTCACTGCCTGCCTTGTAAATTATGAGATATAAAGATATGTTTACATTTTCTTTTAAGGGCTAGGAAGATCATTAAGAGCTAGCGAACAAGGCTTGTATGAGTGAAACCTTAAGTCTAATCCTCAGCAAACTTTCCACATACAAGGTTGACCTTTATATGGGAGTGGGGGCTATCACCTTATACGTATGTCCTGATTGTTGTGGTATTTCCTGGTATTTGACCACGAAGTTAGTGGTTGTTAACTTGTTCATGAGGCAAGCTTCTGGAAATTATTGCCCCATTTTTATATTTAAGCCTACACCCTTAGGTTTGGGCCTGCATCTTTGGGTTTCAGGCCTGTCAGCAGTAACAGTCAGCACTATAGCTAAGCTAGGTTACATAAGCAAAACAGCAGTTAATTCCTAACTTAGAGATTCCCTTCTAGCTCTTAACACTTCCGTCTGCTAGGAGAAAGGTGGTCTTTGTTGTTTCTCTTGCCATGGTAGAGATCAACCTTATTTTCTGGAAAGAATAGGGCTAGTTGCTCTTCACTTAGAGTCTTAAGGCTTTTGTTGCAAGAGGAAATAATCTTTTGTAGAGCTTCCTCTTCCTTTTCCCTTGCATAGGCCTGAAATGTTTCCCAAGATCCTCTACTTTACTCTATCCTTATACCTGGTATTCATTTGCCACAAAGAAAATTTGTGGGGGGGGTGGGTGGGAGAAATAGCACAGCAGTAGGGCGTTTGCCTTGCATGCAGCTGATCCAGGACAGAGGGTGGTTCAAATCCAGGCAACCCATATGGTCCCCCATGCCTGTTAAGAGTGATTTCTGAGTGCAGAGCCAGGAGAAACCCCTGAATACCACTGGGTAAAAAAAAGAAAAATTGGGTGTGATTGGGTGTGAATCTATATTATTTAAGTCTTACAGGATATCTGTATGATCAGTGATATTCTAAATTTGACTAGTCATTCATCACAAATTCTTGTTCAGTTTTTCTTACCTTCTTCTCAGGTAGGCATGTCTTCCTTCCCTGCTTTGCTTCAAATGAACTAGAACTCCTCTGATAATTTTCCTAGGAGATATCTCTTTTTTTCTTTTGTTTCTTACTATTGTTTGCTCTATTGCTCTTTAGTGAACCTTAGAAAAATAACGATTATGTATATTATTCTACTTTTGCTTTTTCCTTAGGATGTGAGTATTATTCTTTCCAGAGAGTCATTATTGTATGAGGAAGTCACTTACTTAGATTTTTATATTTAATTTATAAATATTATAATATGTACAGCTAGAAACAGATCAGAAGAATATTTCTTTTTTTTTAGAAGAATATTTCTATACTTACTAATGTTCTAACACTTTCACTGCCTGCCCTGTAAGTTATGAGATATAAAGATATGTTTAAATTTTCTTTTAAGGGCTAGGGAGATCATTAAGAGCTAGAGAACAAGCCTTGTTCTCTAAATCTAATCTAATCCTCAGCAAAATAGTTCCTCAACAGATCCATAAGAGTGGCCCTATAATGCTGTGTACAAGTACTGGGCATTCTGTCCCATTTGGCTGAGTATTGCTGGGTATCGAGTATTACTTGGGAAATTTCTTTTAAGCACTTTAATTATCTGTTGTTCTTCTTTTGTTTGTTTGTTTGTTTGTTTTTGGGCCACACCCGGCGGTGCTCAGGGATTAATCCTGGCTGTCTGCTCAGAAATAGCTCCTGGCAGGCACAGGGGACCATATGAGACACCAGGATTCGAACCAACCACCTTTGGTCCTGGATCAACTGCTTGCAAGGCAAACGCCGCTGTGCTATCTCTCCGGGCCCATCTGTTGTTCTTCTATAATGGCTATCAAAATATGATCCCCATTCCATGTATTCTTTTAGGTGGACTTACTAGTGCCCCATCAAGATATAAAATCTCTTTTCTCATCTCCTTAAGGCTGAGTGGGCCTTTTTACTCCCTCTCCCACTTGAAAATGAAAGAAGTTTACTGAGGCTATTTTAAACATGGCCTTTTATTGACCTAGTAACTGCCTCCTCACTAAGCTTATGAGAATTCTGAGTCTTTCTGTGATCATGCTATACAGGTTCCTTAGATTCTCCTGTATTTTTTTTTATTAATATGTAAACCAACCAAAGGTTGGAAGGAGAGGAAAATTGAGTTAATTTATTTGTGTGTTTGTTTGGGGGACAACTGGATGGTGCTCAGGACTTACTCCTGACTCTGTACTCAGAAATTACTCCTGGTTGACTCAGAGGGTACCAAGAATTAAATCTGGGTCAGCTGCTTACAAGGCAAATGCCCTACCCACTTTATTATCATACTGGCCCAGAAGGGGGAAATTATTTATCTTGAGTCATCTTTTTTGTTACTTGATTCTATTTTGAATGATATTCAAAGATTTTTTAAACAATTTTTATCAATTTTTAAATTACTACAATTATACAAGACCAAGAAGTACCATTAAGTTTTGTGCCTCTTGATCGTATCTAATTTTGTGGTTATAATGCTAAGGTCATTTCAAGATAGCCATACAGTTATCTACTAGAACCATATTTTCCAAGTTGAAGTTTTAACTATATTTCTAATACACTAGTATTTGTTTGATACTTGATGCACTCAAGTGTTTGATACAAACAGAACTGTTATTATTTGCTTATAAAATGTATTTTATCTATGGGACCCTGCACATGGCTGACTCCAACTTGATCCGTGGCATTCCATATAGTTCACTGAATACCAACAGGAGTAAGCCCTGAGACGAATAGCTACTATCAAAATGTACATGCACACATAGACACACACACACATACACACACACATATACACACACACCCCAGAGTTTTATCAAGATAGATGTCCTTTTAAAAAATCCTCTTTAATGTTGTTTTTTAAGTTTCATCATTGTTTGAATTGGTTTAGTCAAAGTACATCTTTGATGCCAATCCATTTTTAAGCAGTGCCAGGTACTGTACCAAAGGCCTCACACATATAGAACAAGTGTTTTACCACTGAACCATATTTTCATCCCTTTGAATTAATAGTTTTTTCTAGAATTTTTATGTCTTTGTATATGCCTCTTTTCTCATGTTTGTTTCATCACACGAACATTTAAATTTTGAGCTTGAAAACTTGCTATTTGCTTATTCATCAATGCTTATTTAACATCTATTATGCCCTAGATTCTATCTTAAGCACTGCTGTATGAAACAAAGATTCTAGACCTCAAGAAATCCTATGGGATGAGACAAGCAATAAACACTGTACATAATAAATAAGCAAAGTTAACATATAAGCATATTTTAAATGCAATATTTTGTCAGAAATGCTAACTGCTGTGGAAGAAAAAAATTAAAAAAGAACAGTACTTAGGACTGGGAGTAAGAACAAAGCAAGGTGATTTTAATATAAAAATGAAAAAATGGTGATGATCAGCACCCTTGGGAACATGAATTTAAACAAATATCATGAGAGAAATAAGCTAACCATGTGAACCTCTGAAGAAAGAGTATTCTGTGTAGGAAAAAAAGAAACAGTAATATCAAGTCAAAAGGTGAAGAGGTGAAGAGGTGATGGCTGTGGGCAAGACAAGCCAGGGCAGATAGAGTAGTGTGATAGAGGAAACATAGGTTGGAACTGAGACTCCCTGTGGGGCTTACAATAGTATAATTGTGTGTAGAGTTTTAACAGCATTTAGTATGGTGAAGACATACCTAATTCTTTTTCTTCTCTCTAATACATGTATTATTGATTCAACTTTCTACATATACCTTCCATTCTTCCTAAAGTTCACTAATTTTCTGAGTGCAATATTTCCTGTCTCAACTGTTTGCACCTTCTGCTCTCCAGCCCTGATGAGAGTTCTGTTTTTGTCTGCCACACGAAGAGACAAAACTTTATTTTTCTTTTTAGCCTCTCTTCCTGCAGTCCTGGGCGTGGAGGAAACAAGAGGCCATGGACAGCCTTCAAGCTGCTGTGTCAGTCTGGGCAGGAAACAGGTGCCATTGTTAAGTCAGGTTATTAAAAATGCTTATGAAGAGGGCTGGTTCCAAAAATGAACACAGAGATTGTGATTGTGTATGTGTTTAAGGGGCCAGAGCTATAGCAAAGTAGGAAGGGCATAGCTATAGTACAGTGGTCTTGTAAGCCACCAACCTAGATTCAATCCCTGGCATCCCATATGGTCCTCTGAGCATTGTCAGTAATGATTATTGAGTGCAGACCCAGGAGTAATCCCTGAGCATTGCCAGAATGCTCCCCCAAAAATGAATGTGTTTGAATAGAATAAATGGAGCCATTATCAGGTAAGAGGAGAGAAGCAGTGACCGTGTGTGTGTGTGTGTGTGTGTGTGTGTGTGTGTGTGTGTGAGACAGACAGACAAACAGGTAGGCAGGCAGGCAGATACAGAGTCAGAGACAGTTTTCCTCCATGAAAGGTCATCACTCCACTAATAAGAAAAGGTCTAATGCTTGTTTCATGGAAGGGTTAATTCATGAGTTGTTATTCCATTAAGAAGTTCAGCACCATCCCAGACATGAGCACAAATCCTTAGTCTTAGGGAATGTAACTTCTAGTTCATTATGTGGAAGACAAATTAGTCTACAGCTCTGAGCTTAGACCAAAATTCATAATTTAGTTTTGGTTATAAGAAACGAATCCAACTACACTGGATTATATGTCAAGTGGACCTTCCTGAGATCCTTTTAGAGTTCTCTAGTTAAACACATACTGAATCCCAGGACTACCATTCAAAAAAATCTGCATTCTCAGTATGACCTCTGTGAATCTGATTTACTTCCTCTTTCTTCTCCCTGCCTCCACCCTCCACATTAGCTTCAGCTCAGCCATATCTGTTTCTGTCCATCTGGCTTGTATGCTCCATTACTTTAGCTGTCTTCCTCAAATATTCCATGACTTCAACATTTTGGTATAAGCAAGGGGTCCAAGAGATAGTAGTGCTTATTTTGCACAGGGCCGACCAAAGTTCAATTCTAATCAATATATGATTCCCTGCGCCCTGCCAGGAGTGATTCCTGAGTGCAGAGCCAAGAATAAATCCTGAGTACCACCAGAGGGAGGGAGGGAGGGATTGAAGGAGTGAGGAAGGAAGGAAGGAAGAAAGGAAGGAAGGAAGGGAGGGAGGGAGGGAGGGAGGGAGGGAGGGAGGGAGGAAGGAAGGAAGGAAGGAAGGAAGGAAGGAAGGAAGGAAGGAAGGAAGGAAGGAAGGAAGGAAGGAAGGAAGGAAGGAAGGAAGGAAGGAAGGAAGGAAGGAAGGAAGGAAGGAAGGAAGGAAGGAAAGGGAAGGAGGGAAGGGAAGGAAGGAAAGGGAAGGAAGGAAAGGGAAGGGAAGGAGGGAAGGGAAAGAAGGAAGGAAAGGGAAGGGAAGGAGGGAAGGGACGGAGGAAAAGAGGGAGGGAGGGAGAAAAGGAGGGAGGGAGGAAGGAAGAGAAAAAAAACTTTTTATTTTGTTCAGTTCACTATCTTCAAACATTATTCAGTTTTAGGAAGTGGTAGCATGAGAAGAGAATAAGGAGAGCACCTGCTAGTATAGTTTTTGTGGGACAATGAAAAAAGAATTAATAGATATTCTTTTTAGAAGGGGCAGAACAGAAGTCAGCATCTTTCCAGGGAGTTGCAATGGCTATTATAGCAGCTTAATAAATTGCCTCCCATAAGTTCCAGAACAAATGACTTTTGATTGGGCCTTTTGTTTCTGTGCCACAATCTGTAAGAACCAGGCATGTCTATGATGACTATATATGCAGAAAGACATATTTTTTGTTGTGAAACCACAACAAAATATTCCAAGAAATATGATAGTTCGTGTAATTGTTGGTGGTTTTAACCAATCAGTACAACACAGACATCAACTAATCAGAATGGATGTGAGGAGTAAAGATTTGGCATAGCTCTATAATGGACCTACCTGAATATATAATGGTTATTTACCCTGTATATATACCCAAGAGCAACTATGCTAATTCAAGTCATTTGTGCCCAAATGCTCCTTTTTCTCTTTTCTTTTCTGGGCTGTATTTTATTCTTTTATGCGCTCATAAAAAAAAGTCGTGGTAAAATCTCTCTGCATTCTCACAGACTAGTTGAATGTTAAATCTCGTCTTGACATGTTTCTCACAGAATCTAAAGTAACCACTAATGGTGCTTCAAGATCATGGACCACAGATCTCACCTTTTAGGATGGCATCCACCCTGTATTCCTACAGAGTCTAACGCCATTCCCATCACTTTAGGCTTAAGAATCAACAGACCTGATTTCTATTTCCCACCCTGCCCCCTTCTCGCATTATGCCAGAACAATTCTGTTGTAGTTCCACTTTTATTCAATTATTGGGCGGGGGGGTCCTGAAACTCAGGGCTTACTCATGGCTATGCACTCAGAAATCGCTGCTGACTTGGGGAACCATATGGGATGCTGGGGGATCAAACCTGGGTCCGTCCTCAGTCAGCCACATGCAAGCCAAATGCCCTACCACTGCACCATCTCTCCAGTCCCACTTTTGCTCAATTTTGATAAAATTTCTCAAGATAATTTTTAGTGAGGACAAGGTACTAATTGAAACCAGCCATTTGAGCATGGTTTAAGAAAATTGTTGAGGGTGAGGGAGAAACTCTGAGATAGAAATAATGGTGATCTATTTAGAGTTTGGTTTTGAGATGAACAGCAAGTAGCACTCATTTTTTGGTGACTTCTGGTCTGTAGTTCTTATCTTGGAGAAAATGTGAAGTTGTGATTTGGGGTCAACTCAGAACTGCACAGACTTATCTTTTAATTTCAAGTTTAAAATAGTGTTATGTTACCTTCATGAATATGTGGACCAATGCCTGTCCTGTTTACCAATCCACAGACTGGAAATTACTACTAAGGCAGTAGATGTGTGGTTTTTAATCTCTCTACACTTTTAGACTGTCATCAATCCATGGACCAGTGGTTGAAGACCACTGGTTTAAAGAATTTGGTTTAAAAGATTTGGTTGTGAAGCTAAATCTCCCTATGGATACAGATGAGGCAGGGATATTTCTAGTCCAGCTGTTGTACTTTCTGTCTAAGCCCCAAGGCAACATGCCAATGAGAAATTAGCATCACACAGCACCCCTGGCTTGCTGCCATTTCATACTGTCATCACATCTGCAAGATCATGGGTGGGGGGATGGAAGAGGAATGGTGTGGATCCAGGTGCAAGCCAATCACCTACAAGTATTTACCAGCCTATGGAGACACATTAGTGAGAGTCACCTGACCTGAGGGAGGGCATGCTGAAATGGTCCTTCTTGGCCACCTCCTGGGCAACTCAGAGAAAGTGAAAGAGAACTGAAAAGGTCATCTGTCCTCTTGCAAAAATAGACTCACCACTTTAAGGGGACAACCTGGACTGGAAGAACTAGCCTACCCATTTTGAGCTGATGGGCACTGCAGATATTAAGCAAGTCTCAAATTAAGACAATGCAAACAGAGAACATGGAAATCTAGAGCCCCGATTATCCAAACCAGTTAATAATAATGTCACTAACACTGCATGCATGCCCCAGAAATATCCACTGAATTGAACAGAATAGATGTGACACGAAACATAGGAGGTGCCTTCTCAGGTAGTTCCCTAGTGAGAGAATTCGTGCTCTCACACCCGGATGCAGCTGAAGCACTTCTGGATCAGTTGAGCTACTTGAGAGGAGACTCCAAGGAAGATTTGTGATCATAACCACACCCTCCATGGCAAGGCAGAGGCTGAGGGAAAAGTACTCATTACCCACTGATAAGCCACCCTTTGAAGTGGAAGTGGAACTTCCGCACAGAACCTTGGAAGAGATGGCAGCTCCTGGGGCCAGAGCCACCAGACACAGACATGGATGGCAGACCCCATTTTGGCATTGCCTCAACACCTGTCTACAACTTCACCTTCCTGTGCCTTCCTAGTGGAGTAGGAGATCAATGGATTAGTAGCAGCTGATTTTGCTTCTAAGTAGAGCTGGAAGGAAACAAAAGGCTCCCTCCCATCCAGGTCAGTCATCAACCAAGTTCAAAAGATGCATCCTTACTGGTTCAAGAGTGAGAAAAATCAAATCAACTATTTCCCAGCCAAAACTCTATTAGAAACTGACTGAGATGCCTCTTATCTGCTAACAGTGAGTAGTTTTCACAACATTCTCTTCTGTTCTTTGAGGTAAAGAATGGTGCTCCCTACTTGGCAGTCATCCCCCTGTTGGAAGTTCTACCCTTTCTTGAGAGGAAGTGATAGTTCACAGGGAAGAACAATATTTCCTCACCTGAAAAATTGACTTGCTTGTGTTCACATCTAAGTACATGAGCAACATGAGTGAGGCCTCTCTTGTTTTTGTTGTCTCTTACTCCTCCCAGGTCAAGACATTTTGTGTCTCTGGATCTATGAGTCATTTGCTGAGACTAATTCTGATTGAGTTTTGACTCCTTCAGTTAAAAATCTGAGGAGGTTAAACTTTGATCTAGATAGCACACTTACTCTGTCAGACATGGCAAGTGTCTGAAGGATTGTGGTGTAGCAAATGGCCCTTGTTCATCATGGAGGACTGAAGAGAAAACATGGAGTTATATGGTATTTAAACCATGTGATTAAAATCTGAAGTAAAGATCTTTTTAAAAAAAGATTTACTAAAATTGCCAATTCTGTCTTAAAGGAATTTTGTTTTGTTTTTGGTTTTTGGGGGCCACACCTAGCAGCCCTCAGGGGTTTCTCCTGGCTCTATGCTCAGAAATTGTCCCCAGCAGGCTCAGGGGACCATATGGTATGCCGGGATTCGAACCAATGTCCTTCTGCAGGCAAGGCAAACACCTTACCGCTGTGCTATCTCTCCAGCCCCCTTAAAGGAATTTTAATTCATGTACATTGCTACAGACATTTCTGGCACTTGAGAGCAACATCTTTTATAGGTGCTTCTCAAGTTTTTCTGATCATCCTGAGTGAGCATGAAATTCTGAGATCTCATTGGCAAAGATATTTCCGCTTACTCTGTGAACCCACCTTTATATTTGTACTTCCTAGCAAATTTCAGAGTTTCTGGGATGATACTTAGAGCAGATAGAGTAGACTGAATCTCAATTCCCAGGACCTATTTGTTTGTTTGTTTGCTTGCTTGTTTACACCCGGCAGCGCTCAGGAGTTACTCCTGGCTCTAGGCTCAGAAATTGCTCCTGGCAGGCACGGGGGACCATATGGGATGCCGGGATTCAAACCACTGTCTGTCCTGGATTGGCTATCTACCGCTGTGCTATCTCTCCGGCCCTCCCAGGACCTTTTTTTTTTTTTCCACCTATCTCAAATAGGTTAACCTCAAATCTAGATTAAATCCGACCTAGCTATATTGAGATAGCTTTGAAGCCGAAGTGAGGCTATGTGGAGATCTGGGGAGTTTCAGCTCTAAGGTCAAGTGGACCACTGCTGCAGTGTAGCCCCATCAGGTAGCTTGATGAGCTCAGACAGGGACTTTTAACAAGTTGGAGTCTTTACATAAAGAAGAAACAAGCCCACCTCACCATCCTAATTCAGGCAACTATACCACACCTCTGTTCCAGAAATTTCCATATATTTTTTAAAACTTTGTTTTTAGCATTGTCTCTCCATTTCTAAACATCCATTGCAGTGTCAGTATAGTGGGTAGGGTGTTTGTCTTGCATGCAGTCAACCTGGATTCGATCCTAGGCAATCCATATGATCCCCTGAGCATCGCCAGGAGTAATTCCTGAGTGCAGAGGCTGGAGGCACCTTTACCTCCAGGTGTGGCCCCAAAACAGACAAATAATTTGTTGCACTAGCATTGGTTTCTAAGATTACATAGGTTTCTGCTATATATTATAATTAGACATTATCATCAACTAAACTCTAACTTCCATTCACCACTTTGAGTGCATTTGCTTTTCCCATCTTACTCACCCTACCTCTTGTCCCTTTCTTCCTTGATACCTTCCATACTGTTGGTAGAATTGAAAGATTTTTCTTTGGTTTGATCTGATTTTGTTTTGTTGTATCTTTCACATGTAAGGGAAATCATTTAGCACTGATCTCCATCTAATTTCTTTTAGTCAATAGAAACCCCTCAAAGCCCATCCATTTTCTAAAAAAAAAAAAAAAACACGTAGGATTCTCGTTTTATAACTGAGTAGTAGACCATTATCAGTAGTAAGAAAATATCTTATATTTCCTTTAGTTTATTAATTGTAAGAGACTTAACTTTTATTTCCACTCCTTTTGATGTTTTTAAAAATAAATGTAACTTGGGGCTGGAGAGATAGCATGGAGGTAGGGCATTTGCCTTGCATGCAAAAGGACAGTGGTTCGAATCCTGGCATCCCATGTGATCCCCCAAGCCTGCCAGGAGCAACTTCTGAGCGTAGAGCCAGGAGTAACCCCTAAGTGCTGTTGGGTGTGACCCCAAAATAAAAAAAATGTAACTTAAAGTGTTTTCATGTTCTAGATTTTTGTTTGTTGATTGGTTGGTTGGTTGGTCGTTGGTTTGTTTTGGAGCCACACCCGGTAATGCTCAGGGATTACTCCTGGTTATGCATTCAGAAATCGCTCCTGGCTTGGGGGACCATATGGCTAGCACGTGCAAGGCAGATGCCCCACCACTTGCGCCACTGCTCCAGCCCTTCATGTTCTAGTTTTAAAATTTTATTTCTGTTGGGCTAATTTTGTATCCATGTTCCAATGAGTAAAAAAAAAAAAAAAAAAAAGCCTGGTTACAATCGTATTACTATTGATGCTTTTGTGGTACAACTTACTTCACCTTCACCAACATCAAAGTTCTAAAAATTCTCCACCACTGTTCTTATGTAACTTTTGGTCTTCTTCCTACACCATCCCTAAGCCTCCTTCCCCATCTAATAGCCTCAGTTCTGTTGTCCGAATCTATATGTATATATATATATACCTAAATATTTAAATATATATATTCTTTAAAGAATTTTCTGTTAATCTCCTTTCCCCATTTTTGTAGAATTGGTTTTGTTGCTGAGTTTTGTGAAACTACATATAGTCTAACTATGTTAGACTATAGAATGTGATTATTTTCTCCCATTCATATGCATATATTCTTTATTTTAATTTTCACTCATTTGTTTGTTTGGGAGCCAAACTTGGAGGTACTCAGAGATTATTCCTGGATCTGCACTCAGAAATCATTCCTGATGGTGCTCAGGAATATAGGGTATTGAGGATTAAATCCAGATTAATAAATGCAAGGCAAGTGTTCTATTCATTGAACTGGCTGGCTTTAAGATGTACATCTTTATCTAATCATAATCAATGGTCTCTAGTTTCTGAAAATACTCTTCTCATGTTGATGTTGATAAACAGCTTAATTGAGTTTATATACATTTATGAATATGTAAGTATTATTGTTAAAATTAGACCCTTCCTAAAGTCTGTAGGCCAAGAATCCTGGGAAAAGGAGAATCTGCCTTGAAATTGTACTTAATGTATATTTTCTTTCTTCACTCATTCCTCTCCTTGTCTCACAATTAATTCCCCTATCCAGTGCCTCCTATTTTCCTTCTGGACACTGAATTAACTTCTGAGGATTTATGAAAAGTCAAATTCTCTACCTGGATATCTGGAGAACAGTTTTCTAAAAGTTACTGTCAGTCAAATAATAACTGGAAAGAGTATGTGGATAGCTTTGAGCAGATCCACGTATCTACTTAGAGAAACTGAGAAAATGGTTTCTCAGTAAAGACCTGAAGATGAAGAAGGAGTAGCTTGGTCTAAAGGCTGAATCCTACTTGAGGCTGAGGACTGCCTGGAACTAGCTGGAGATGGTGTACAAGTCCTTCTCAATCAAATTGTTTCTTTATACTGAGAGGTATCAGCACATGGGGTCTTGACAGACTCCATAGAATAGGGATAGTGTGCGGAATAAAAATCCAATTAATGGGAATGAACAGAAAAGACAGGATATTGTCTCCTGCATTCTAGCCTAAAAGTGAAAGACCTGGATTATTATAGGCACCAACAACAACCACTAAGGGTCCTGAATTTGTTGGTGGGTTTTGATTTTGTTTTGTTTTTGTTTTTCAAGAAGGCTTGTAGAGAGAAAGTCCTCTCTTTCTGACCTGGTTGAAGGTCATTTAAGGAAAAAATAATTATAGAGAACAAAATCTTTTTATATGGTAAAAGCTAAATTGGAGAACAAGGTCTATGGGGAACCTGAGCTTTTATATTCCAAACCAGGCAGATCTAGGCATGGCAACACTCAAATAGAAGCCTGAAGCCTGTCCAGGAAAGGCCCTATTCATGGATCAGCAGAGGAAGCATCTGGCTGCTCCTGGACTCAAAAAGGAAAGCAAAGACAGGCTGGCCAGATGTACTTCTCCATGTTTCCACTTAAGAACTAGCCAGAACAGAGTGAATAATGGGTGGAACACGGTCAGAGTTGTCCCTTGAAATGCTTTCCTGTGAAATGGGGGTAGGGAGAGTGAGAGGAGAGAGCACTTTTTACTAACCTAGAGCTACAGAGCAATGGGAGGAAGGACTATGGTGTAAACAGAAAGAATAAGAGGGTAAAAAAAAAAAAAAAAGAATAAGAGGGTGTTAATGGTAGGCAAGGATCAGCTTCTGAAAAATTTAATAGCTATGAAAATGAATGGAATATGTACCAGTTTCTTTAGCCATTCATCTTTTGAAAGGCATCTTGGTTGTTTCCAGAGTCTGGCTATTGTAAATAGCACTGCAATGAATATAGGTGTGAGAAGGGATTTTTGTATTTTGTAAAAGGAGATTTTGTTCTTTATAATTATTCTTTTCTTAAATGATCTTCAACAAGGTCATAAATAGAGAATTTTCTCTCTACAAGCCTTCTTAAAAAACAAAAATAAATTTTATTTTTGTGTTCCTAGGGTATATCCCTAGGAATGGTATAGCTGGATCATATGGGAGCTCAATTTCCAGTTTTTTGAGGAATATCTGTATTGTTTTTCATAAAGGCTGGACTAGACAGCATTCCAATCAGCAGTGAATGGGAGCTCCTTTCTCTCCACATTCCCGCAAGCACTGATTGTTCTTGTTCTTTGTTATGTGTGCGAGTCTCTGTGGTGTGAGATGGTACCTCATTGTTGTTTCGATTTGCATCTCCCTGATGATTAGTGATGTGGAGCATTTTTTCATGTGTCTTTTGGCCATTTATATTTCTTCTCTGAGGAAGTGTCTTTTCTTCTCCCCATTTTTTTGATGGAACTATATGGTTTTTTTTCTTATTAACTTTTGTCAGTACCTTGTTTATTTTCAGTATTAGTCCATTGTCTGTGGATGCAGCCATCAGGAGAGATGAAGTCATGAAATTTTCCTATACGTAGTTGTACATGGAATCTATTATGCTGAGTGAAATAAGTCAATGAGAGAGAGAGAGAGAGAGAGAGAGAGAGAGAGAGAGAGAGAGAGAGAGAGAGAGAGAATAGTATCACTCACCTATGGCGTTTTTTTTGTGATTTGTCCACTTACACAGTAAATGTTTATTTTTTATTATAATATAATTTTATTTTGATCATAGTGGCTTACATATTGTTGACAATAATATTTTAGGTACATATTTACATAAAATCAGGAGGGATTCCCATCCATCACCAAATTGTTCTCCCTACCCGTCTGTTTTTGTCTTCCCTCCCATTTCTTCTTCCCTCACCCCCAGGGCGGCTAGAATATGTGGTCCCCTCTGTATCTAACCCACTACTTAGTAGTCTTGCACCTGTTTGGTCTTGAGGCCTCCCTTATTTCCCCCTCTAACTGGAGGCAAGACCAGCTATTTCAAGTTACGTGGTTTTGCCTGAAAAAGAAAAAAGTAATAAATTGGGTTAAGAGTCTAATACCCCGAAAATGGGCGGAATCCTTCTAGTGGCTCTCATCATCGATTTGGGAGGTGAAAAGAAAGAGAAGGTGAAACACTCCACCAGTATCAAAAGAAGTGTTAAATATCCATTGAGGACTCCAGCTATATCGATAAGCACCACAAAAAAACAAACAAAAAAACAAAACAACACAAACAAAAAACCAACAAAAACAAGCACACAAACAAAAAAACACACCATGGTCTTGAAATAAGAAACATGGCATAGCACATAACGAAAGAAAAGAGAGGAAGAGAAAAAATAAGTATAACTGGGGACAACAATTTCAATAATCACACCCAAAGAGAGAAATCGACCAAAATAGATAGGTAAATAAAAAAATAATAATAATAAATGAAGGTAAAAAATATATATATACAAATAACCAAGGTTTTGTGCTTTTTGTATTTTTGTTTTTTCCCTCCTGCCCTGGCACAGTAAATATTGGGGTCATTTGAAAAGAAATTCACTTGGCCTAAAAAATATGGGGTTTCTCCGTCCTTGAAGTATACTGTCATGGGGATCAACTCTAGACTTTGCTCAGGATCATTTACTCTCCCGGTGGCGTTTTTGTGGTTGGTAGACTTCTGCTCTATCCAGGGTGATACTATCAGAGCTCTGTGTTTAGAGGTCTCAGTATCTGCACAGATCCAGAGATGGGATTTATGATAAAGTCAGTCTCTGTGATTCTAGAGGTTCTGTTACCTCAGTGTCATTTTAATCCATCTTCTGTGGTTGGTGATCTTGGGCTTTGCACTGAGCCTAGGATGGCACCTAGGTTAGCGTCTTTCTTTGTGCTTCCAGAAGCTCCATTCCGTTACAATTGTCTCTGCAGGACCTTTGGGATTGGGGATCATGCTTATTGTGCAGGTCATAGTTCAAACCCTACACTAGGGCTTTTTTATTGGTCCCAAGATATGTACAGTCTGGTCGTGGTTCTATCAGCCAGTCATCTGTAAATCGCAATCTTGGCTTTTGGACCTACCAAAGGGTGCCAAGTCTTCTGGTTTTGTCTTGTCGTTAGCTGGTAAAGTAGGCTAATCTGCTCTAAGGTCAAGTTGTTCACATTTTCCTCGTTGTCAGGATATCATGTTAGAGCTGGCCCTTGTTGTTGACCCCGCAGTATTAAAGCTGTCCTGGATGGGATTTGTTTCCTGCAGCTGTTGTGAAGAGCTGTGCCGTTTCTATGTCTGGGATCCAGGGTTCAAGGCTGGATGAATGGTATCTAATCACCTGAGGTCTAAGTTGATTCCACATGACATATTTTCCAGGTAGGAGATATCCCTGTATTATTAACAACTGTGAGTTCCTATCTGTATTAGATAAGAGCTCTTTTCTATATGTAAGATTTCCCCTTTATTTAGTGTGCCTTTGCAGGGAGAAATGGTGCTACATTATATTGTCGGTGTATTTGGGGGTGGACAGAGGGGATAACAGAAACAGGTCACATCCCCAAAAACGATAAAAAATAAAAAAAGATAAAAAATGAAATAAAATAAAATAAAATAAAATAAAAATAAAAATAAAATAAATAAAGAAAAGAAAGGGAATGACAATGTATATGCTCACAAATGTATATGTAGGACAGGCATTTGAAAAAATAAATTAAAAAAATAAATAAATAAATAAAAGAAAAAGAAATAAAATGAGTTAGCGAAGCTTTTAAAGGACCAAAGTGGTGCAAAAAACTACCTTACATTTGGGGGAAAGCCGGTAAAGTTGTGGTGTATTACAGGTCTTATGCCTATGTTGGAAGTACAGTTTTTCCCATTGCCTTTTGGGTTTTTCTTGTGGTGTGTGGGTTCTCAGGCATCTTTCTATCCCACCACCTGACCTTCTTCAGTTTGGTAAAAATTTGTGGTAGGGAGGTCTTGGAAGAGTTCTTGTATTGGGGATACTTTTGGACCTAGGCCCGGTTTCAAGAAACAGTCCACGTTAGGGGGAGTTGGTAGGGAGGGCCGCGCAGCATGAGTCCGCAGGGGAGTTGGCTGTCTTTTCTTGCAGGAGACTAGGTGTGGGTTTGACTGGGTGTCCCCTCGCCTGGGTGTTGGGTACTGGTTCGTTGGGTAGGAGGTCGATCTTGATGCCTAATAGATTAAGGACTGAGGGTGAAGAGTTTTAATATGGTGGGAGATCTGGATGGGATTGAGGGGTGAAGGGATAGTTAGATTTCCGGAGGGGAGAAAGGGGAAGGTATATGAGAGGGGTATGAAGGGAGAGAAAAGAGAAAATACCTTATAAAGAAAGGGAGAAGAGAAAGGGAAAAAAAAAGTAAAGAGAAGAATAGAAAAGAGAAAAATGAAGAAAGAAGAAAAAAAAAAGAAAAGAAAAAAGAAAAAAAAGAAAGAAGAAGAAAGTAGTGAGAAGAGAGGAGAGAATAGCAAGGGAATGCTGGATTGGTTGATTGTGTTCGATGAATAGAGCCTGTAGTTTAAGTCTGTACGTCGCAGTTACTGCTTCGGTGATCTGGCTGGTCACGTGCTTCAATTCCTAAAAGAAGGTATAACCTAGAGATAAAGTGTATGTTAAAGATTTTTCTCGCGGCCAACTCGTAGTGCAAGCAAGGTATGGTATCTGTGTAGTATCCCGAGTTGCCATCTTAGTTTGTCCGCCCTTTGTATCCAAGGGTGCCTGTGGACAGAAAAGCTGAGAGGTTATTTAAAATATAGTAAGATAAAGGCATTAAAACATAGTGTTAAGGTATGTTTCCATTGCAGTCAGTGATTTCCCGTGGTGTTCTATACTTGTGTTCCTGTATACGCTCTCTAAGGGATTATTGTGGGCCTTTGTTGTAGAAGTCTGATTACATACCTGTTCTCTCTATGCTGCTGTCTCTGTTGTTGCTGTTTTCTTTGTGGTATACTGTGTAGTCAAGAATTTGCGTTGTTCCTTTTTCATGTATTTTGGACACTGCTCCCAAGTATATGTTGACTATTACAGTGCTCAGAGTTTCTACCCTGTTAAACCCTGTTGTTTGATTGTTAGGTATTAGTTGAATATAAAATATATGTTCTAGGTGCTTCAGAATAGTGCTACCGTTCTGTGTTTATCTTTTGTCTTCTGACTTACTTCGTTTAACATAACATGATCTAGGTCCATCCACGTTGCTGCAAAGTCTGTGATTGTATCATTTCTGACTGCCATGTAATATTCCATTGTGTATATGTACCGCATCTTAATGATCCATTCATCTGTTGTTGGACATCGAGGTTGGTTCCAAGATTTGGCTATTATACTGAGTGCTGCGATAAATAGTGGGGTGCATATGTATTTTGGGATGAATATCCTTTCAACTTGGGGGTATATGCCTAGGAGGGCAATTGCTGGGTCAAATGGCAGCTCAATTCTGAGTTCTTTGAGTACTCTCCAGACTGTTCTCCATAGGTGTTGGACTAGGGGGCATTCCCACCAGCAGTGGATGAGAGTTCCTTTCATACCGCATCCCCGCCAACAAAGGTTGTTTCCATTATTTTTGATGTGAGCCATCCTCACTGGTATAAGGTGGTATCTCATTGTTGTCTTGATTTGGATCTCCCTGATGATGAGTGAAGGTGAGCATGTTTTCATGTGTTTGTTGGCCATCCTTCTGTCTTCCTCAGAGAAGTGTCTATTCATTTCATCTTCCCATTTTTTTATGGCTTTATTTGGTTTTGGGGGGCTCAGCTTTCTGAGTGCTTTGTATGTTCTAGATATCAGCCCTTTATCTGATATGTCTAGTGAAAAGATTTTTTCCCATTCTGTTAACTGTCTTCTTGCATTAAGTAGGGTTTCTTTCGCCATGCAGAAGCTTTTTAGTTTGATGTAGTCCCATTTGTTTATATTTGCTGCTAACGTTCTTGCCATTGGTGCTCCATTCTCAAAGACCTTTTTGGTATATAGGTCTTCGAGTGTTCTGCCTATTTTATTCTTGATAAACTTTATAGATTCAGGTCTGATTTCAAGGTCTTTGATCCATTTTGAGTTGACTTTTGTATAAGGGGTGAGGTATGGGTCAATCTTCATTTTCGTACATGTGGTTTTCCAATTGTACCAACACCATTTGTTGAATAGACTTCCTTTGTTCCATTTCAGGTTCTTGCCTCTTTTATCAAATATTAGTTGGCTGTATATCTTGGGGTTTATGTCTGGGAATTCTGTTCTGACCCACTGGTCTGAGGTCCTGTCTCTGTTCCAGTACCATGCTGTTTTGATTACTATGGCTCTATAGTATAGTTTCAAGTTAGGTAAGGAGATGCCTCCCAGCTTTTTGTTTTTCAGTATGTGTTTGGCTATCCTGGGTCTTTTGTGGTTCCAGATAAATTTTGTGATTGATTGTTCTATTTCATTAAAGAATGGTGTCTGGATTTGGATAGGGATTGCATTAAATCTATATAGTAGTTTGGGTAGGATAGTCATTTTGACTATGTTAATTCTACCTATCCATGAGCATGGGATGTTCTTCCATTTCTTTAGATCGTCTTCAATTTCTTTCTGAAGTGTTTTGAAGTTTCCCTGGTATAGGTCTTTCACTTCCCTTGTAAGGTTGATTCCTAGGTACCTGATATTTTTTGATACTATTTTAAATGGTATTGTATTTTTAATCTCTCTCTCCTCAACTTCGTTGTTTGTATATAGAAACGCTACTGTCTTTTGTGTATTGACTTTGTATCCAGCCACTATGCTGTAGTGGTTAATTGTTTCTAGGAGTTTTACTGTGGACTCTTTAGGATTTTCGATGTATATCATCATATCATCTGCAAATAGAGATAGTTTGTGTTCCTCTTTCCCAATTTGGATTCCTTTGATTCCCTTCTCTTGTCGGATTGCTATTGCTAGGACTTCTAAGGTTATATTGAATAATAGTGGAGAGAGTGGACAGCCTTGCCTAGTTCCTGACCTTAGTGGGAATGCTTCTAGTTTCTCGCCATTAAGTATAATGTTGGCTGTAGGCTTTTCATAGATAGCTGTAACTATCTTGAGGAAGGTTCCTTCTAACCCTATTTTGCTGAGTGTCTTTAACATGAAAGGGTGTTGGATTTTGTCAAACGCCTTCTCTGCATCGATTGATATGATCATGTGGTTTTTGTTTTTCTTGTTGTTGATGTGATGTATAATGTTGATTGATTTGCGTATGTTGAACCAACCTTGCATTCCTGGTATAAAACCCACTTGGTCATGATGTATGATCTTTTTGATGAAGTGCTGGATTTGGTTTGCTAAGATTTTGTTGAGTATCTTTGCATCTATGTTCATTAGTGAGATTGGTCTGTAGTTTTCTTTCTTGGTGGTGTCTTTGCCATCTTTTGGAATGAGTGTGATATTTGCCTCTTAGAAGGAGTTAGGGAGGATTCCTGTTTTTTCTATGGTTTGGAAGAGCCTATGGAAAAGTGGTAGTAAGTCTTCTCGGAATGTTTGGTAGAATTCACCTGTAAATCCATCTGGTCCTGGGCTTTTGTTCTTAGGGAGTTTTTTAATTACATCTTCAATTTCCTCTGAGGTGATTGGTCTGTTTAGGCTTTCCAGGTCTTCCTTGTCCAGTCTCGGAAGAGGGTTTTTCTCCAAGAATCTGTTGATTTCTCCTGGGTTCTCTATCCTAGCTGAGTATAGTTGTTCATAATATGATCTTATGATATGTTGTATTTCTTGGGGTTCTGTTGTAATATCTCCCCTTTCATTTGTGATCCTATTGATTTGGGTGTTTTCCCTCTTTTTTTTTGGTGAGTTTTGCCAGTGGTTTGTCTATCTTGTTTATTTTTTCGAAAAACCAACTCCTGGTCTCATTGATTTTTTGTATTGTTTTCTTGGTTTCTATGTTGTTTATTTCTGCTCTGGTTTTTATTATTTCTTGCCTTCTGGTTGTGGTTGGATTTCTCTGTTGCTGTTGTTCCAATTCTTTGAGGTGATCTTTTAAACTGTTGGTTTTGTTATTTTCCTGTTTCTTGATATAGGCCTGTATTGCTATGAGTTTCCCCCTAATTACTGCTTTTGCTGTGTCCCACAAATTTTGACATGTTGTCTCTTCATTATCATTTGTCTCAAGGAATCCTTTTATTTCTTCCTTGAGTTGTTCTTTGATCCAGCTGTTGTTGAGCAGCATGTTGTTTAATCTCCAGGTATTAGTTTTTCTCCATTGCGTCTTCTTGATGTCAATTTTGACCTCTGTTGCATAGTGATCTGAAAGGGTACTTCTAATGATCCTTACCTTTGTGGTCTTATATAGGTTGGCTTTGTATCCTAGGACATGGTCTATTCTGGAGAAGGTTCCATGTGGGCTTGAGAAGAATGTGTATTCTACTTTTTGGGGATGGAGGGCTCTATATAAGTCTATTAGCCCCAGATCTTCTAATTTTTCATTTAGAGCTCTTATTTCTTTGCTATTTTTCTGTTTGGTGGATCTGTCCAGTGGTGAAAGTGGAGTATTGAGGTCCCCTACTATTATCACATTTCCCTTCATGTGTTTCTCCAGGTTTACGAGCAGTTGCCTCACATATTTTGCTGACTCTAGATTAGGTGTGTAGATATTGACCAGGGTTAGTGTTTCTTGATCCAATGTTCCCCTGATCAGTAAGTAGTGACCCTCTTTGTCTCTAATCACTTTCTTGAGGTTGAATGCAATTTGGTCTGATATAAGAATGGCTGTCCCTGCTCTTTTTTGTTTTCCATTGGCCTGAATAATTACTTTCCATCCTTTTATTCTAAGCCTATGCTTATCCTGTAGCTGTAGGTGTGTTTCTTGCAGACAGCAGATGTCCGGTTTATTTTTCCTAATCCAGTTCTCTACTATGCGTCTTTTAATTGGAGAGTTTAGGCCATTAACATTTAGGGAGATTATTGAGAAAGAGGACTGTTGTGCAGTTGTGTTGTGTAGGGTGGCTTTTGTTACAATCGGGGGTTTGGATTGTGTAATTCATCTCTGAGTAGGTCGTTTAGAATCGGTTTTGTTTGCACAAATATCTCTAGTTCGGTCTTGTTTGAAAATGTTTTTAGTCTGTCCTCCCATATGAATGATAGTTTTGCTGGATATTGGACTCTAGGTTGGAAGTTTCTTTCATTCAGTCATTTAAATATGTCATTCCACTGTCTTCTAGCTTGAATTATTTCGATTGGCAGATCTGGTTTGATTCTTATGTCCCTACCTTTGTACTTGAGGTTTTTTTCTCTCTTATTGCCTTAAGAAGTTCCTCTTTCTCTTTGTTTTTAGCCATTTGGATTACTATATGTCTTGGTGTTGGTTTATTGGGGTCTATTTTATTAGGGACCCTCTTGATTTCCTGGATTTGCCCTGAAGTTTCATTCCAGAGGGTGGGAAAGTTTTATTATCTCTCTGACTACTTGTTCTTCCCCTTTCCCTATTTCCTCCCCTTCTGGTATACCCACGATTCTTAGATTGTTTCTTTTGTCCTTGTTCATTAGGTACTGGATGGACTTTTCCTTCCAGTGCTTTGCCTTTTATTTCTTTGTTGGTTTCTTGGTCATTTTTTGTTTGCAGTTTTCCTTCGAGTTCTTCAATGTGTTTCTCCAACTCTGTGTTTCTGCTAGTAAGGCTTGTTATTTTGTCTGTTAATTCCTTCACTTCTTTTTGTATGGACTCTCTCATGCTCTTTAACATTTCTTCTTTAATTTGGCTAATTTGTTCCTCGATAGATATCTTATACTCGGTAGCTAAGGTTTCTCTCATTACTTTTATTGATTCTTGCATTTCCTTCCTCATTGCTGCTTTTAGGTCACCTTCCCATGAATCTGTGCTTTTTGGCGGACTTGGAAACTTGTTAGGGTTTGTCTCCATATCTTCAGAACTTAGGGTTCTCTTTGATTTACCCATATTTCTTTGTGTTTATTGGTGTGCTTTGGAGTACTGTTCCTTCCAATTTCAGCCTGTTTTGATCCCCTGTGGTGTGGGAATGGGTCCCCTCCCTGAGGGTGGATCTAGGGGTACTGTTGGGTGGGTTTGTTGCGGTTTGGCTCCTCCTGTGCTCTTTCTGTGGCCTAACCCGATGGGGGATGGGGCATGGCGGGTGTTCGCGCAGTCAGCGTGTGTGGGCGGAGCTTCCCTACCTTCCCTGGGGCAAGTGAAACCCAGCCAGACTGGCAGGCCTTTCCCGGAGCAAGAGAAACCCCGCTGGAGCCTGCGGCCGTTTTCGGCTCAGTGTGGGTGGGCGGGGCTTCCCTACCTTCCCTGGGGACTGGCGGCTCACTCGACCCTTCCCGGAGCAAGAGAAACCCCGCTGGAGCTGGCGGCCGTTCGCGCTCACCTATGGGTTTTAAGAAAAATTAAAGACATTATTGTAATAAGGCCCAGAGATAATAGAGTTAAGGACTAGAAGGGCCGGAAGAACTGGCTCACAATTTGAAGCTCACCACAAAGAGTGGTGAATGCTGTTAGGGAAATAACTACAATAACAACTAGCATAACAATGTTAAAAAATAAGAGAAGTAGAATGCTTGTCTCGAATACGGGCAGTGGGGTGAGGATGTGGGAGAGTATTAATGGTGGGAATGTTGCACTGGTGAAGATGGGTATTCTGTTTATGACTGAAACCCAACTACAATCATGCTTGTAATCATGGTGCTTAAATAAAGATTTTATATATACATATATATATATATGTATATATAAAATAAAATGAATGGAAGATGGAGAGACCTCTGACATGAAAGGAGAGGGCACAAACAGCTGGCATTGCCTAGCTGACATGTATAGAAGCACTGGTCTTTTGTTTTGTTTTAGTTTGGGGTCACACCTGTCTATGATCAGCTACTCCTAGCTCTGTGCTCAGAGCCCTTGAGATCTCAGAAGACAATCTGGGATGCCAGAGATCAAACTTGGATGGGCAACATGCCAGGCAAGCACCCTGGACTATCACTGCACACTGTACTATCACTGTAGCCCCAGAGGCATTGTCTTTGTATTTAAAGTTAGGGAAGAGGTTAATGCCATAGTTTCACCAGTCCAGTATCAAGTTAAGGAGGCACACAATTGGAACCCAGGTCAGATAGGCATGAAAGCTATAAGAACCCAATATTATTTTTTTATTTGTTTTAGGACCACACTGACATACTAACTGTGCTCAGGGTTTACTCCTGTGCTTTGAGCTCAGGGATCACTCCTGGAAGTTTTTGAGGTACTTTGTGGTTGCCAGAATGATACCTAGATTGGCCGTGTGCAAGGTAAACACCCTACCCACTATACTATTGCTTTGAACTGGTACCAGATATTATTTGTTACTAATTCACTTTATTTAAAGAGCATATATTACATAGATGACATATTTGATTGTAATACATTTGTTTCTAGATAATTGGGAACAAATTATTTAAAAAAGAAATAAAAAAGGGTAAAGAGAAGAAAAAAGTACAGAGACAAACAAATTTATGAAAATTATTTTATCTCCAATGAGGTCATTAAGTCATTATCAGAAGGTTTAGTAAGCTCTTGTTACTAGATAACCATTCTGTTAATCTATTTGTTTCTGAACATTAGGTCATTTAAACTACACACTGGCATCAAAATTGGTGTGATCCTATGGGGATGACAGTATTAAGCAAAAATTGAGTTGTTGAGTTACCGCAAATGCAGCCACGCAGTCCAGGAATTCGAAGCACTATTACAGATACTGCAGCTTTGGTGGAGCATGTTTCTGGCTACCAAGTCTTCTAGAAATACAAAAATACAAAGAGGGGAAGATGAGTGCTCACACTCACTTCAAAAAAGTCCTGATGATATCAAACCAAATACTGGCATATCTTGGATTATATTGGTGTCTCTGCAGAGAGCCATAGAGGAGTAGAGAATCATGACCATAAGGGAAGCAGTGATTGTGTGTGGTGGATACAGCAGATGTAGTTTTAGCAGGGTGGGGACTTGGGATACCCTCTCCTCCTGAGATTGCCAGCTTTTAATTGCATGGCCAGTAGACTTATATGGTACCAGATATTCTTGAGCAGGAGTCCAGGAACCAGGGAGCAGTATCAATTTAGAGGAGAAGAAAAACTTTATTAGGGAAGTGAAAAAAAAATCAAATGACTTCAAGAATACTGAGAAGCACAGCATCCCAAAGACAGCATCCCAAAGGGTGACATGAATATCCTCTGGGGTGACCCTGAGGATAGGCAACTTACATGAAGAGAAGTAAATGTCATTCTGATTGAATAGCCAGGGATATGCTATCATTTTAAGGACATTAAAGCCCCAGGATCAAACTAAAGTTAGCAAGTAGAAGAGACATATGACATCTTTAATACAATGGAGTGGTGCTAGTCATAGGAGATCTTGAGCAATGGTCTTCAAACCCCTCATCTATGTACTAATGTTGACCTGCAGGTGAAGAAAGGCTGAAAACCATTTATTTGTAACAGTGATTTTAACTGCAGTCTGTGGACTGGTGTGCAGGACAGGTGCTGATCTGCAAGAATGAAAAGGTAGAAAATTCTGTTTTGTATCAAGGAGCCCCCTCCCAAAGGTAGAGAAATCTCTAAAATACCAACATTACCCAAGAATTAAATACCTTACCTGTTGTATGCAAGGACAGCCAACTAAGCAGAAAGATATTGCCAGCTCTGAATTTTAAGCTTTGTGATTATAAGGACAGCAGCAATGAAATTTTTTTTATTTTAAATGAAGTCTGCACCATCTTTAGGAATTGATTTTCTCTGAATTCTTTTGAGATCTTCCATCTTATCACAAAACCCACACACCAGAATTTTTTCCTCCTGCATTATACATCTACAGGGTATTCCAGAAGTTCATCTACTCACTAGGCATCACAGATTGTAAGCATGTAAGAAAAATTCAGTCCTTTTCACATACAATAACCCAGGAGGCAGCTATCACATCAGATGGTACTTATGATTACCCCTATTATTTTCTATAATTATCCTTCTGGGATCTGCTTATTTCAAACATGCGAAGTACTTGCAATTAACCAGTGAACCCAAGATTTGGAGTGGAACTAGTTAAAACCAAACCAAACAAATAAAAAATCTGTGGCCAATACAATGGAATGTATACAGTAATTCATCTTAGAATGCTAAATACTTTCCACCAGAGAGGTTTTATTTTTTTTCTAGAAATGTCGTTAATTAAAATCAGATGGGCTTTGTTCCCTTTTGTTGTGGCATGCAGTCAGCTAAGACAATTGTAGAAATAAAAAAGAGAAGCAAACAGAGGCCAAGGCACTGAAGAGTCTTGAGGTCTGGGTTTAGCGATGTATTCATTGCCGAAGGCATCCTTGAGATGCCAGCCTTCATTGTGGTGATCTAGTTAGGATAAAACTTTGAAAACAGGCCTCTTACCCCCAACTTTAGGTTTCCCTGTCAAGATACATAAAAGCATTCAAACTAATCAAAAAGCCCAAGTGAACTGGCTAGTTAACTGGGATAGGCTTCATCTTAGTTCAGAGAGATTTCTAATGCATTCCACCTGCCTCTCCAAAGAACAAAGTTCACAGGATAGACTGGCTAAAAAAAGGAAACTTGCTTCTAAAGAACAAGGTCATATGGTAGCTACATGACCTCTAAGAGAAATTAAACTCAGTGCTGAAAATTTGTTTGCTCTTAGTCATTGCTCCAAATAGTGAATATCTCTTAGTTGTTTCATCATCATGAGAGAAGTAGCCAGCAGTCAGCAGTAATAAGAAAACCGGAAGTAGTCAAGAGGTGCATTATCACATGGTCCCACCTCACTTATCCATCCAATTTTAGCATGCATGGGATTTCTTTTTTTTTTTTTTTCCCTCCCACCCCCCTCATGGGATTTCTTAATCCAGGGAAGATGAACATTTTTTTGGTCTTTCCCCTTCTCCTAATCATACAACATCTCCTTTACATTTTAGAATATGACTATTCATGTGTGCACTTAGATTGCCCAGCTTGGAATTGTTTACCTTTCTCATAAACTTGCCAAATTCTTCAAGGTACTACCCTTGTTCCCATTCTTCACAGAACTTTCCCCAAAGGCATTATCAAACACATTGATGTTCTTTTCCTTTGTCAAACATCCCTCACATTTACTATCAAACCAGGGAATGACCTGGCTATTATGTCTGGCTGGATTTGTCTTGAAGATGCTAAACAACAACAGTGAAAATGATCATAGCAACAATAATAATAATAAATTTAAGATAAATAAAACTAAATTTATAAAAACAAAAAAATCTGGTGAAAATAATAAAGAGGAGGTAACAGCATGTATGTAATATATTTGCCAATCCCATTCCAAATTATTCTTGTCAGTGTGGTCTATTTGAACCTAATTTTCCATGGTCTCAAATTATCAACTTGCAGCTGATAACAATAATATTTTTATTGTTATTCTCATAATATTTTCATATTTCAAAGTACTAATAATTTTGCTATTATATTGATTTTCCTTGTTAATTATAGTATTAATATAGACTGTTAGAATACTAATTTTATATCAATAATATAGGCTGCTGAAATTATAAAGAGAATTTCCACAAAAGGTGTAATAATTGATCATCAGACAGAATGCTGTTTCTGTTTTGTTTCCTTGGTTTTGGTTTTTGGGCTCATCCGGCAGTGTTCAGAAATTTCTCCTGGTTCTGTGCTCAGGGTTCATTCCTGGCAGTGTTCTGGGACTATATGTAATACAAAGGATTGAACCAAGTTAACCACATGCAAAACAAGTAACCTGCCTGCTGTATTAATCTGTCCTAAAATGTTCATTTTAAAAGGACCCTTCCAGCTGATTTCCCTCTTTGGGGTAGGTTTTATACTCACCCAAAAGATGACTTCCTGGTATATTTCCTCAAAATGATATGTACATAGCTATGTGTGCATACGTGCTATGTCTAGCCATGCACTTTCAATGCATAAGCAAGAAAAACAGTTGATTTTCAAATGATATTTCTTTCCAGAACTGACATGACCCAGAGCTATTTTTCCTTGGCACTTCCTTCTGAAAAGAAGATAAGCTACAAGCTCGACTGGCATCTGGGAGGTTGCCCAGAGAATCAAACTCTTCACCTATTCCTTTCCAAAGATTAAATAGTGACAATGGCACTCGTCCTGCCTCTTGCTGGTGGTGCTGTCCCCAAACCTTGGTTTGCCCAGCTTTGAATTTTTTTTTATTAAATATATTTTTATTTAAGTAACATGATCATATTTGGGTTACAGTCATTACCAGAACACCCCCCTTCACCAGTGCAACATTACCCCCTCCCCCCTTCCCATCCCCTGCCTGTTTTCGAGACAGGCATTCTACTACAGTAATTTGTTTTTAAGTTCTGTAAGTTGTATTTTTTTTTCTTAAAGGATAAGAGTAAAAAAATATAGTAAAGGTGTGATAGTGGCAATCGCCAGTGTTTGCATAGGTCCAGAAAAATGGAGAAAATGGGAAAAAAAATCCTTGACCTGATTACAGCTTTGAATTTAAAGAGAGATTGTATCTCATATATTGGAGTCTAGGGAAAAGTACTTAAACCAGTGTCCAGCACCCAATAAGCACATATTATATGTTAGGTTTTAATTGGGGGAGGGGACACACCCGATGACACTCAGAAATTATTCCTGGCTATGCGCTCAGAAGTCGCTCCTGGCTTGGGGACCATACGGGATGCTGGGGGATCGAACCGCAGTCTGTCCTAGGCTAGCACATGCAAGTCAGACATGCCTTACTGCTTGCACCACCGCTCCAGTCCCACATGTTAGGTTTTTGTTTTGTCTTGTTTTGATTGGATCACACCCTGTAACATTCAGGGGTTACTCCTGGCTCTACACTCAGAAATCACTCTTGGCAGGCTCAGGGGACCATATGGGATGCCAGGATTTGAACTACCATCCTTCTGCATGCTAGGCAAATGCCTTACCTCCATGCTATCTCTCCAGCCCCATATGTTGGGTTTTTATGAGTATCATTTACACACTTTCTTCTTTACTGTAAGAATATTATTTCCAACATAGAAGTTTTGGGGCTTGGGGTGGTTTTGTCACACCCAGCAGTACTCAGGGGTTACTCATTGCTCACGGGTCATTCCCAGCAGTGCTAGGGACCATATGAGAAGCCAAGATCAAACCCAGGTTTGCAAAGCAAACACCCTAATTGCTGTGCTAGAGCTCGACCCCAATAATAGAATATCTTTAACCCTTATAGATTACTACAAACTCTGAAGTTCTCCACAAGCAGCATCTCACATTGGAAGTTTGTGTGAAATGCCATGTTCATATTGTCTGTTTCATACACAGTACGTTCAACTCAATCTTAATTCATCAGACCACAGACACAGATCTGTGTGTGTGTGTGTTTGTGTAGCAAAGAAAACCCATAGTCTACAGACATAAAACTTTATGCACTTTCATTTGCCTGCAAATGCTGTTTCCTGAAGTCCCATCCACTCACCTACCCCTTGCATGTCAAATCCTGAAATTGTTTGCAAAAGAGAAGGGCACACACACACACACACACACACACACACACACACACACACACACACATACACACACACACACACACACACGCACGCCAAACTAGTAGGCTGGAGTTTCTTGAAAGTTCTGCTGTAAAAGAAGTTTTACTTTCTTGGAATTTTGTTAGTGCTGGTGTTGAAGTGGTAGCCATACCTGCCTTCATTTTTACTGGTTATAAGACTGTGAATGGGCTTTTATTTTCTTTCTTTTTTATTTTATTTTATTTATTTATTTATTTATTTATTTATTTATTTATTTATTTATTTATTTATTTTGGCTTCAACTCCAATCCAAAGGTATCAAGTTTCTAGGTGGAGAGGGTTAAAGCCAGTCTGAGGCGACCCCAGAGCCTCTGGCACTCGCACCTCTAGCTTGAATTTCTCCTCCTGGTTGTTTTATGATGTATCCAATGACTGGCTGCTCCTAGTCCAAGCCCAAGCCAAAGGAACGGAGTCAAGATATCCTCATTCACCCTCCTGTCTCTCTCATCCTCCTCCCCTTGCAACCAAACACCTACCAACCAGCCAGCTCCTGGGTAAACTGAAGTAATAACATTCTAACTAAAATATCAGAGACAGTGGCGGGGTAGGGTGGGGGGTGAGAGGGGTACAGGGGGCTGCACAGAGCAAAGTTCATCTTTCTTTTTTATCAACAGTGAGCATGTGAGGGGCTTTCTGAGCAAGCAAGCCATCTTCCCAGGTATGGGTACCCAGTTTCCCAGGTAGCACATTCCAGAGAGAGAGAGTCAATCTTCCAGGGCACAACATTTAGATACAACGATGTTCACAATGCTCTGAAAGATTCCAAGAGCTTCTCAGATACCTAGTAACTGCTGAGCTGGCCTTATTTACATCCTTCCGAGCTGGAAAAGCTGAACACTTACTATGACTTGCCCAGGATCACACACCAAGTTTGGGACAAAAATCATTCTGACTTCTTCCTCAAGCCTTTAGCCCCACGCCACCTTATTACTATGCTATCATTCAAATCTGAATCATTGTAATTGCTCCTAATTGCAGGCCTACGGTGAACTGTAACTGCCGTGTGACTGCCAGGCTGAGTTGAGGACCAGAGTTTTACAAACTCTGGGGACATGGAAATACTTAGGGGAGGGACAGGGAGACTTGAAAGTGTCCCCCAATCCACTCGGAGATTGTTGACAAGGACTGGGCTTATTCCTTTTGTTTTTGCTTGTTTGAGGTCCACACACTGTGGTCCTCTGGCTCTGTGCTTAGGGTCTGGCAGGGCTCCAGGGCTGGAACCTGGGACAGTGGGGTACAAAGCAAGTGCCCTGCTGGCTATACTATCTCTGTTACCCCAAGATTTCCTTCTTTCTCATAAACTTGGAAGAAAGGCCATCCCAAAAGATATGAGGAGAGTGTGTTGCTGATATAGATTGCCCAGCTGTCCATCTGCACCCCTGCTTAAGCCCACTAGCTAAATCATTGACTTCTTTTGGGGTTCGGACTCCCCTTTTCATGCTTTTCTAGCTTCTCTGGGGAAAGGGTTGGCTGGAAGGGAAGGGGTTCGGGTTGGGAAGGCCCAGCCACTTGGCTTAAAATTCAGCTCAGTCCAAGGGGCTGCCAAGGAGCTGAAGTTAAGAAAGAAAGTAAACCCCCTTCTTTTCCCTCCCCCCCCCCCTTTCCTGGCAAATTGCTCTAACTGATTCATTAGTCCGCGCTGCGACGCCACCTACCTGCTCGCAGGTATTCAGGTAAATGACAGGTGGGCGGGGCCTAGGGACTGTTTCAATAGCTAAGGTCCCAGCAATGTCTTATCCGTCCCGGCTCCCGGACTGTGCACATTTCCTGCTCTTCACCGAGCAGTGCCCTCCTGCTTCCCCTCGGCATCGGGGGGGCCTGGACGTGAAGCCGGTCCTCTCCCCAGCTGCTCCGGGCCGGCTGGATTCCATCACAAGGCCTGGATTACTGCTGCTTTGAGAGCCAACTAGCAGACACCCTCAAGGTGAGTTTGCGCCTCTCTTTGGTTCGGGCACTCACTCACCCTTTGCCGGCCCCTGCGAGCTCTCAGTTGAGGACTGGTACTGGAAACCCGAAACTGGAGTGGCCTAATACCTTGCACTCCAGAGAGCAGCCCCTTTGAGAGGGTGCCTTTTGGCATTAGATTTGCACTGGAAAATTCTTCCGTGCCAGACATTTAATCCTAGAGGTCTCTCTCCTCATTAATCTGGCCTCTGCTTGCCTGGGAAATCAATCCAGTTTTTTTGTTGTTGTTGTTGTTGCAATTGTTTGTTTGTTTTTTTAAGCCCTGGAGGTTGGTTTCCTTGTTTGCTTGTTTGTTTTGTTGTGTTTTGTTTAGAACCCCCCAAAAGTGCAAACCTCCATGGTCCTTGGTGTGGGTGGGGGAGGCCAATTGACTGAATTCAGAGTGAAATGTTGGCTTGCTATGACCTTCCTGTTTGCCTTCATCTATTGGGGCAACTTCTATCCAAACCCATGAGCCTTCTTCAGTTCCCCCAAGTCTGTTTCTCTAGCAGGAAAATGCCTTGTTTCCCTCAGAAACACCCCCAGCTAGTCTTTCATATTTTTTCCCTAATACCCAGCTAGAAGCTATGGTTTTCTGTCTTTTGTTGAACACTTTTTTAAAACCACATTGCTGTCCTGATTAGGATTGTTTACATTTGCCTGCTGCTGTCAGGCTGTAAAGTAAAAATTATTTCCTCAGTGCTTACATGAGCAAGAGGGCAACATCGGGTTCAATTTTTTTTTTTCATTGTTTGGAACACTTCTGCTTTTCTCTTTTTAAAAGCAAAGATATTAAGGCAATTATTAATTAATTATTCTGCCTAAAACTGTCTTTTTTTTTCAGGAATCTATTTTTGTTTTCTTCCTCCAGGCCACTGGTCCCAGGATAATTTCTCTTTGTGGCGGTTCAGTAGCCTGATCTAGGGGATCCCCCTTTGTCAATTGTTATTGAAAGGAAAGAAACTCTTGGAAACCCTACTGTGAGGAGCTAGGAAACTAGAGAAGAGAGATCTACCTTCCAGGGAAGCAATTCATTCTGAATTCTTTTAGCTCTTGTTTCCCTGATATTTCACTTAGCAAGTGTGTGCGCCAGGGAATAGTCTGTTAGGAATCAGGATCTTGTTTCTCCGGGAATTGAAACAAGCTAAGGGAAGTTTGGACAATTGATCTCAGTGCTAAGAACATGTTCTTGATCTTAAGGTCTCTCCTCCTCCCAGCCCCATCTGTGGGGCTCGGAATTGACCTTTGCCTTCTGCATATTGTAGTGTCTGCCACACCCCCTTTACTTGTGTTTAGATGGATTCAGAGTTTTCTCCAAGACAGAGGGAAAAGCACTTAGATCTTGAATTTTCCAGACTTGAAAACAAAACAAAACAACAATACAATCTCCATCATGTGGCTCCCTGGGCACCACTCAAGTAAAACCCTGCTGTCCTTTACCCCCACTCTCCTGGGAATAATACCCCACACACATATAACAAAAAGCATGTGTGGTTTGAGAAGCTACCGCCCTTGCCACTAGATTGCTTTCCCTTGGGCTTATCATGGTTCATTAGTTCTTTGTACAGAAGTTCATTTATGATTAAACAAATCATTGTATCCCTCCAGGACAGTGTCTCCGGTTATCAGAATAATACAGTTGTGGTTATTATATGCCAACTTTTCCAAATTTTTTAAGTTTTCTTTATTAAATAGAGATTGAATTCAGAGTTTCTTAGAGTTTCTCTAAGTCTGGTTACTCAGTTGGGGTCTTTTGGAAAAGGTGCAAAAGATATTGTCCAATGGGCCAAAATGAGAACAAGACACAATATTTCCTGCCTATAGAAACTCCTTCCTTGAATCAAGCAGCAATAACATCATATTGAAAAATGTACAGCCTCTTCCCTTTATGCCCTTGGGCAAGTTACCTCTTTGGTCCTCAGACTCTTCATTAAGAAAATGGAAGATATTCTTTCCTGGGTAAAACGTGGTCATGGTCTTTATATGAGGCAACATCCAGTGAATGCTGAGCATCCAGGGTCTGGTGCCCAGTGCTGCCAGGCCCTTCCTTCTGGATGGAATTTTCCTGGTGGCATAGAGAGCTAGTTTGCTGATAGAGATACAACATCGCAGGTGGTTGCACTCTGATGGTTCTTATTATGGTTATTAATTGTGTAAATAACTCTAGCCATAATTATTCAATGAAAGAAAACAGGCAGGAGAATGGTCAAACTGTGACTTTAAACCAGTCTGGCTGGCTGGTCTGTTAGCTTCCCAGGACTGGTTCCCTAGTTGCTGTCTGCTGCTGGGACTTCGGCCTTCCCCCATCCCACCACCACCACCACCACCACCACCACCACCACCACCACCACCACACTCCCATTACAGATAGTCCTCTCCAAGCTTTCTAGGCTAATGTCTTGTTTCCATTGCTGTCATCTGCCTTGCCAGACAGATCTTTCTGCTTTTATCTGTATTATCTTGAAGGCAGGCTAGGTCTCCTCAGCTTCTGCTGTGAAGCATCCCCCTCAGCCTTGGAGAGCTACTGTGCCAGTCACTAGGAGGATAAGTGAATGAGCCTGTATTGTGCTGGCAAAGGGGGCATGTGGATCCCTTAGAATTGAATGCCTCCTCATGGAAAATATCCTCTGAGCCCTTTAATAATCTTGATTTATTGTATTTAGTGTACCCAAGCTTTGAGGACCTCTCCAGGTCTTCGCTGATCCCAAAAAGAAACACATTTTGGGGCTGGAGAGATAGTTCAAGAGTTAAGGTGCTGTCCTTGCACACAGCCAATTCTGATTTTCTCCAAGACACCACACGGTTCTCCAAACACTGTTGGGAATGACCTGTGAACACTGAGCTGAGAGTGGCCTGCAAACATCGAGTGTCTGCTGTTTACTAGCTGTATAACCAAGACCAAGTATTTAACCTGGCTTCTCCGCAGTTGTAAGACTCACTGTGAAAACAAAAAGAGTTAGAATATAGAAAGTGTTCAGAACAGTGCCTGAAATTTACTGACTCTCATTAATACTCTTTTCTTTGAAAAAACACAGTGGATAGAATCAGAATTAGTTCAAAGTTTGAAGCCTGGTTATGCCTTGCAATTACCAAACTAACTAGATAATTTTATTTTATCATCTGTTCATTTTATCATTTGGAACATAGAAAAACTAACCTGGGAGCAGTATTGAGAATTAGTTGAAACAATTCTGTGAAGTTTTTGCCATTGATAAAAGGTTTAATACATGTGAATTAATGATAGATTATTGAAAATAGTATTATATGGTTACAGATTTTTCAAATCATGCCACAATATAGACAGATTGATGATGACCAAATTAAGTTGAAGACCAGAGTATATGAACAAATCTGATAACTGGAAAGACCTCTACAGGGTTAGAAGGAAAACCAGTTAACAAAGACTATCTTGTTTATTTTGGCATGTAGGATTCTGGGCTGTAAATAAAGACTGGATTCTTCTGAATCAGACATTCCTGGCTTCCTGGTGTCCAAGGTCCTCTTTCATGATTCAAGTTCCTCATCAGCAGTGGATAAATAGAATTTTGATTCCCTAAAGGCATCCTATGCTGCCAAGGGAGGCTGGATAATTTGTCCTCCTCACTGCCTTAGTATTCATGGACTTGCTGACATTACATCACTGCACCTGATATTTATGGACTGACATCCCAGAGACTCACTTTTATGTGGGTGGCAAATACATTGTCCTGTGACGTTGCCTACACAGTATTAAGGGCTATTTGCAAAGCTATTTGGAAACAAGACAACATCACTCTTTCTAATGGAACTTAACCCTCTATTGTCCTCTGAGAATGAAGGTTAACATGAAATGCTTACAAAGCTTGTACTATAAAAACTTTACAGAGCTAAGAAACACAAAATTTGGGTTTTCTCTATTAAACCTCTGACAAGCTCTACACCCTAGGGTCTTTTTTGTCCTGAGTGACAGCTGAGCACCATAGTAAACTATTGCTTGCTTACTCAGACACATATCAAATCAACATCAGGGAAAACTTTGTAAGAATTAAAGTTGTCTAAATTAATTTACTAGATGGGCCTGGGTTTGATCCTTGGCATCTTATATTGTCCCTCAAACCTGCCAGGAGCAATTTCTGAGTGTAGAGCCTGAAGTAACCCCTGAGTGCTGCTGGGTGTGGCCCCAAAACAAACACACAAAAATTTAATGGTTGAGCATACACTGATACAGTGTGTGAGGAGACATAATACAGTGGTGAGGAACTTACCTTTTAACCACCAGCCCTGGATTCAATCCCCAGCATTATGCTATGGTCCCCTGAAAAAATGCTAGAAGCATTCCCTGAGCAGAGTCAAGATTAAGCCCTTAGCACAGCTAGGTATAGCCCCAAAACAAAACAAACCCAAAAAATGAGACCAAAAATGAAGAAGGTTCTCTTTGTAGAACACTGAGGTCTATAAAATTTGCCTCTAATAGGGTACTAAATTTTTTTTAGTGAAGGTGATTGTTTTGGGGTATATTTAGGTCTAGTATGTGACTGATGAATGAATGAATTCTAAGCATTATTTTTCTTTCCCCTTTTTCTCTTTCTTGAAGGGCTATCCCTTACAGTGCTCAAGGTTTACTACTGACTCCGCTCAGGGAACTATATGGAATGCCAGGGATCAAACTGCAATCATTGTGTACAAGGCAAACACCTTAAACTATACTATCTCTTCAATAACTAAAAACTTATTTTTTCAGCAGTGTATTTACTCATCTGTAGAATGAAGATCTATAAGGTCATTTTAAATATCCAATGAGAAAATAAATGCCAAGTATCCAGTAGAGTATCTTGTATTGCAGGAAATTACTTGTTTATCAGAATTATGATGTTCTATTTAATATTCTAGTCTAAAAAGGAGTGGGGAGAAGGGAATACCCTTCAGTTTCAGAGCAGACACAAGTACCTCCATTGTTTTTCATGTTTTATGATTGTCTCTTTATTCCTATCCTTGTCTCCCCTACTCTCTTTCTCCATCTTTTTAGAATTTTCCTCTTGTTCTAGGAGCTACATTTCTGGACCTAATGATTTGACAAGTACCTTGACAAGTACCTTTCAATAGGGGAAGTAGGCAATGTCCCAATTAACCAGGGACTTTTTTTTTCTCCCCTTCTAATCTGTGACCTAGCAAGTGTGGGTATGTTCCACCATGATGGTCCAATGACTTAATAGTTGCTGGTGTTTGAGACATTGGTCACGGGGACACAAGAGACTTCACCAACAGCAGAAGGAAAGCTCTCCAGGAATTTCCTTTAATAGTCTCTTGGCAGAATACGTGGCAACAACACAAGCATGATGGCAAGGTCTAAATATTTCATTGCTAGCTGTTGAGAGGATTTACATAACTTGCTTATGACAGCTTGTGTCAGTCACGTGGCCTTTTTTGACTAGAACGCTGCATGTTCAGGCTCCTGCATGCTCACACTAATTCATGAGTCACTTCGTGTTGTTAAACTCCTCATCAAGTATTACTGCTTTATGTATGTACATCTCTAGCATACACACATACACACACTCTCTAGCTATTCTATACATGATCTCTTTCTTCCTTAGGGCCTTAGTCAATTTTCATAGTCATCTCTGAAGACTTTTTATGTTCTAACTTAGCAATGGGACTACAAGGAAGTTACTATATTTTTATACTAGGGCAGAACTGCCCTCCCAAGTATGTAGCAGTATAAATGGCTGTCATACCTACATATTTTCCCTCAGCCACCTAGGAAGTATTGGAGTGGAGCATTATGAGGATGCCCACCCCATTCTAGGGGGGTGGGTGGAATGCCTGGGAGATATATGATCTGTATATTATTATTTATCAAGGACTACTATTATAACAAGTTACTATAAACCTGACGACTTAAAACAACACAGCTGGGAGGCCCATAGTCTAAAATCAAGGTGCTCAAGGCTGTGCTCTGACAAAAGGCTTTTGCTGTTTTTTTGTTTTGAGGCCACACCTGGCAATACTCTGGGGGTTACTCTTGAGTCTATGCTCAGGAATCACTCCTGATGGGCTCGGGGGACCATATGGGATGCTGAGGATCAAACATGAGTCAGCCCTGTATAAGGCAAAAAACCTACCAGCTGTACTATGACTCTGGCCCTCAAAGTGCAGTCTTGAAGGGAAGTTCCTCCTGATCCTCTTCCTCTCCCAGAATCTGGTGCCACTAAGGTACTACTTCGCTAAAGATTAGTTAAACCTCATTCCCTTACTCTCTGTGTTTCTCCTCAGATTCTCTAAATCAGTGTCTTTTCTGTCTTTAAACACTTGTTTAGTTTCAGGACAATGGTTCTCAAAGTAGGCAATACTGGCTGGCCCTCCTGGGGAATCCTACAAATGATTCAGAAGAAGGTATTAGTTCCAGTGGCATTGTGGGGTATCTTCTGTTTGTTCATTTAAAGAAGGCAGATGTCCACAGGGCTGCTGAGTGACTTTTTTGTTCTGAAAAAGGGTAAGTAGATCAAAGAAGTTTGGGAATCTGACTTAAGACTTCCCGGATAGCCCATGTTGAAATAGCAGCCTCTTTGCTATTTCCCTAACACCAAGTTCTTTAGCTTAATTATATCATCAGAGCAGTTTCCTTGTAAAGTTACAGTCAGAGATTCTGAAGGGATGTGAATATTTTTTCCCATCATTCTATTCTCTACATCCCTAAATTTACAATCCTACACAGGCGCCTTCCACTTTTATGAAGAAGTTGGTTTTTTGTTCACTTGGAGGTTAATACTGGGCCAATCATAGGCAAGAAAGCATCACTCCCACCACTTATTTCTATGATCAAGGCATAGGGCACAATGTTTTTGTATAATTAGAAATATCAGGGCCGAAGAGATAGCATGGAGGTAGGGCATTTGCCTTGCATGCAGAAGGACGATGGTTTGAATCCCGGCATCCCATATGGTCCCCTGAGCCTGCCAGGAGCGATTTCTGAGCTTAGAGCCAGGAGTAACCCCTGAGTGCTGCCGGGTGTGACCCAAAAACCAAAAAGAAAAAAAAAAGAAAGAAAGAAAGAAAGAGAGAGAGAGAAGGAAGGAAGGAAGGAAGGAAGGAAGGAAGGAAGGAAGGAAGGAAGGAAGGAAGGAAGGAAGGAAGGAAGGAAGGAAGGAGGGAGGGAGGGAGGGAGGGAGGGAGGGAGGGAGGGAGGGAGGAGGGTGGGAGGGAGGAAGGAAGGAATGAAGGAAGGAAGGAAGGAATGAAGGAAGGAAGGAAGGAAGGAAGGAGGGAGGGAGGGAGGAGGGTGGGAGGGAGGAAGGAAGGAAGGAAGGAAAGGAAGAAAGGAAGGAAGGAAGGAAGGAAGGAAAGAAGGAAGAAGAAGAAGAAGAAGGAAGGAAGAAGGAAGAAGAAAGAAAGAAAGAAGAAGAAGAAAGAAAGAAAAAGAAAGAAAGAAAGAAAGAAGAAAGAAAGAAAGAAAGAAAGAAAGAAAGAAAGAAAGAAGAAAGAAAGAAAGAAAGAAAGAAAGAAAGAAAGAAAAGAAAGAAAAAAGAAAGAAAGAAAGAGAAAGAAAGAAAGAAAAAGAAAGAAAGAAAGAAGAAAGAAGAAAGAAAGAAAGAAAGAAGAAAGGAAAGAAAGAAAGAAAGAAAGAAAGAAAAGAAAGAAAGAAAGAAGAAAGAAAGAAAGAAAGAAAGAAAGAAAGAAGAAAGGAAAGAAAGAAAGAAAGAAAGAAAGAAGAAAGAAAGAAAGAAAGAAGAAGAAAGAAAAAGAAAAGAAAGGTAGGTCACGGTTTATTTCAGTTCATAGTTTAGACAAAAAACTGTCCCCCCACAACCCGAGTCCATCAAACCACAACTGTTCCAGATGCTGTTTTGAAAACAACCTTAGCAAATAACTGGCATCCTGGATGTACTCTTTATTCCTCGAGAAGACTACCTCTCAGAGATTGAGACTTCGGGGAGAAAGCTTGCTGTCCTGTTTTGAGGGAGTAACTGTGTTCTGTGTTACACTGAAAGGCAGAACAAAGGTCAAGTTCAAAGTCAAAGAAGGGAGCAGCTGCTATCCAAAGACTCGGGTTCCCTGCAAGGAGAGTATTTCAGGCAGAAGTGCAATGTCCTCCCTCAGGACCTTGTAAAAAGAGTTCCAATACTGAGTGAGATTTCAAAGTTTTGTGGCTTCCAAATAAAAATCCTCAAATCTTGTGTGGAAAAATATCAAACAATAATATATGTTTTCTTCCTTGCTTGAGGAAATTGCTCATGTTCTTTCCTTACCTGGATTCTTCCCACAGTTCCAAATCCCATTACTCCTTGAGGACCCCCCTGGAGAACCCTATAGTCCATGAACTTTTCTTGACTGTTCTGGGCCACAATGCACAGTTTTTGTATTCCAGAATTGTCTTCTCCAAAGCTTATCCTGTCAACTTTCTGGGAGTGACCATATTCATTGTGTAGTGATTGTGTGTGTGTGTGTGTGTGTGTGTGTGTGTGTTTTCCCCAAAATTCAGAAAAGACTTTATTTAGAGGAAAGGGAAGAAAGTATAGACTCTCCCAGATCATAGGAGGGCTCTCCTGAAGAATTCTCAACTTGTGATGTTTTAACGTACATGTAAGTTTCATTTTCCTAATAAAGCTTATTTCTAATAAAGCATATTGAAAATGAAATTAAATGAAATTCCCTGTGAGAAGGTGCACAGAATTTAAGACAAAGGTCTGTCATAGATGGAAGAGCTGGTCGCCTAGAGAAATTTAAATGTCAAAAAAATAATTGAAGATGCAAATATAAAACTAAATATTTTTGAAATATGTTTCTCAACCTTATAGTGGAAAAATGCCAGCTCACTAACTTTTCTCTGCTTCTCCTCTAGCATTAGCCTTTCCTCTGTTATCCAGTGGCAACTAATTGAAAGATCAGAACCCTTGCTCAAAGCAAAATCTGCCTTTTCTGCCTTGGGGTTGAGGTTGGCTCCCATTCACCATGTGGATGGACCAGACAGAGCAGAACAGCTTTTATAAGACCGAGTTCTTACACAAGCCCTAGCCTGAGAAGTGGGCCAACAGCCAAGCAGGAGTGTCAGAGCTCCTCTTTCTCTGTCTGGCTTCTAAAGCTCATCTAATTAGCCAGCCACTTGGGATGCTCTTTTCATTTACCGTATTTCACTGCATAATAGTCGCATCCTTCTTTAAATTTTATTTTGTTTTGTTTCCTTTTGGGCCACACCCAGCGTTACTCAGGAATCACTGCTGGCGGTGCTCCAGGAACCATATATGATGCTGGGAATCAAACCTGCACTGGCCACATGCAAGACAAGCGCCTTAACTGTTGTAGTATCACTCTGGCTCCTCATCCTATTTTTCACACACTCTCCCCTTCTTTTTCCCTCCCCCAAAGAATACCACCACAATTTTTTAAGCCTCACATAATGGTTACACTCCACTGAGGAGGAAGTGAGGGAGGAGGGAAAAGGTCATAAAATCTCTGATGAGGGGCTGGAGGGGCTTGATCGATAGTATAGCAGGTAGGGGGAGTTTGCTTTGCACTCAGCTGACCCAGGTTCGATTCCCGGCATCCCATCTGAGCTTGCCAGGAGTACCCCTGAGTGCTGCTGGTGTGCCCCACCCCCACCCCACTCCCAAATTGTGATGATCATGCAGCGAAATATGATAAAATACAAATATGGAACCACTTTCCTTGTTCCTGACTTTCTAATATCTATACTCAAAATTATTATTAACTACAGATGTATGACATCTCATTTTAGTTCAAGTCTCCTTTAATATCCTGACCATGTTTCCACCTTTTTAAAGACACCCCTTCCTCCTCCCCCCACCATGTCCTTATTACTATTGGTGAGCTGTGCAATTTCACGTCATTTATAGGTTGTATTAAGGAATTGCTTGTTGCCATTGGCTTAAGTAGGGGTAGAACTAATCCTAACGTTTGCCAGAACACTTGCCTCCTCTTGCTTCTCTCCTTTTTCTTTGCCAATAGATAGTCTGGTACACTATCCCCCATCCCCTGCTATTCCCCACTTCCAACCCTGGCTCTTGGTTAAAGATAGTTTTTTGATCCCAAGTGTGGCTACTAAAGCACCAAATTCCTCTCTATTGTGTCTGTGTCTATATCTTAAGGCATATCCCACAGAGCAACAGTCTATTTTATTAGGGAACTCTGTTCACACCTGGTATTTATTATTTATTTATTTATTTATTTATTTATTATTTTGGATTTTGGGTCACACCCAACAGTGCTTAGGGGTCACTCCTGGTCTATGCTCAGAAATCGCTCCTAGCAGGCTCAAGGGACCATATGGGATGCCGGTATTCGAACCATGGTCCTTCTGCATGCAAGGCAAACACCCTACCTCCATGCTATCTCTCTGGCCCTACGCCTGGCATTTATTATTTTTAAAAAATTGATATGTTATTTATGCCTTCAATTCTCACTCAATTATCAACCATTTAAAATGTAATTGTAAATTTACTCTGCTTCAGAGAGGTAGATAGTTAGCCCTAGACATTGGCAATAGTTCTCCACTCCCTCTTATAATCTAATTTAAAAGTCCAGCCAGGACCAAACCAGACAAACATGCCTACTGGGTAATTATTTTAGGAAGAGAGCCAAGGTCACCCTGAAAAGAGTTTACAGCAGCCGTCCATTTTGCACCAGCAGGTAGACTGCTGGTGTTTGGGGCACACAAGGATCTTCCTGGCTAGAACTAGAATGGTGGCACACAGGTGACACTGCCTCATGACTAGTGTGGCACCAACTCTGCAGCCTTTCCACCTCACTCCATGTCATTTACATTTTAGGGAAATCCTCAGCAAAAATAAAACCAACAACAACAAAACAAAATGAAAAACAAACATCAAGTTCTGTGACTTGCAGTGAAAAGTTACTTGGCAAGTTATTCATGTAAGGGTTCTTAGTCTTTCCCTGTTTGAGAAACACCATTGGAAGGAGGAAAGGAATTTGATCAACATGAAATAAGTCAGCAAAAATGACAAAGCAAACATGACCAGGGAAAATAGAATCACACACCTATAAAATGTTACCATCCAGGTGTCAGTCTTGCCTGGAGAGATGCATGTAAAGCCCTTGGCTGGGCTCGCTCCTGTGTGTATATACAAAGAGCTCTTCCTGGCCACCAAACGTTTTGTTTTTTTGTTTTTTTTTTTCCCTAATCTTTTGGAGAAGAAAAGGAGAATTGACTTTAGACTGTCTTTCTTTCCCTTTGAAACCATTTTTCTTACTGACTCTCAAACCCTTGAGAAAAATGACCCTCCCCCATGTCTCTATCCAGTACCACAATCAGTTGAAGAGCAACCCCATTTAGATTTGGATAAACTTATTTGACACACTTCTGTGAAATTTCTGGGTTTTATCATTTCACCGGGATTGAAAGCAGAAGGAAAAGCATTAGGTCCACAGAGATGGTTGGGAGCAGGCCTGGATTCTCACCTCAGCATTTTGTGGTAGTTGTGTTAACTTTGGTTTGGAGGCTATATCAGCAGTGCTTGGGAACTTTACCATATTGGGGATTGAGTTTTGGGCTTCATGCACAGCATGCATTCCAATCGCTGCCTTCACACTCTAATCTTAATGCCACACTTTTTCTACTTTTCTAAAATCAACCTTCTATCAACACCTGATACAAATGCTGCAATCTGTGTTACTTATGCCACATTCATATGTGAACTACTGGTAGTACACATTGGCATCATCGTGTCATGGTGAGGACAATGAGACGCTCAAATTTGGGTGCAAAATGATGGGTACACCAAGTAAAACTCACTAATCACCATGTGTAATGTTTTGGCACAGCATTTAAGATTTAAATCAATGTCAAAGTATCGTAATGAACAACATAATAGATTTGATTTAAAGAAAAATAGCTAAAATTTAAAAATAAATTTGGTGGGGCTAGCATGGAGGTAAGCCATTTGCCTTTCATGCAGATCGGTAGTATCCCATATGGTCTCCTGTGCCTGCCAGGGGCGATTTCTGAGCATAGAGCCAGGAATAACCCCTGAGCGCTGCCGGGTGTGAGCCCCAAAAAACAAAACAAAATAAAATAAAAATAAGTAAATTTGGAACTGGAGACATGACACAGCAGTCAGAGATCCCTGCTCTATATGTGCAAGACCTAGTTTGTTCCCCAACAATACATGGTCCCACCAGCACTGATGAGGTGAGGTGTTTTTGGTCCCTGAGCACCACTGGGTGGCCCAGTTAATCCCTGACACCACAAGGCCTGTAAAATACTAAATCCTCTGGTCCTCACATTGAACCACCAGTAATCACAGGAAGGGGCCCTGGATCTCCCTAGCACTGCAGGGGATTTCTCCCCTCTGCACCCTCTCCCAAATAAAATTAATTAACTAGAAATACTTAAGTGATTGTCAAATGTGTCAATTTTCTCATTTGAAAAGAACATAAACCAAATGGTAAATTTTGAAAGTTAAGTTGGTGAATTTGCTTTCATTAGAGTGAGGAAAGTAAAACTGTGTGTGAGATTTATTATAAATAATATATTTTATTGTCCATGTAAATTTCAGTCACTTTGCATGTTTTCAACTACTTGTATATGGGGGAAAATAACTATTTTGAAAGTCACCAAAAGATGTTTATCAGGATATACCTTCCTGATTTTTTGCTGGGCCCACAAAAAAAAACCCCAGTAGTTATACACTGAGGAAAAACTTCTACACCAGGGAATATTTCCATTGACTTTCCCTAACATGTCAGAGGTCAAGAAAAAAACTGTCCATAAACAAGGCTTTCCAGCAGACTCTTACCTTTCCAGATAAGGTAGAAACTAATTGTCTGAGAAGGCAATTTCCTATGTAAACCCCTTTTTTTGGTCACTTGTTCACCTGTTTCTCTATGGAGTGGGTGGGTAGGTGTGGGTAGGAGCATCAGGAGCTGCAGGGTTCTGGTTTGTCTCATTGCCCCTCCACCATCTGCCCCTGGACTGGCAGTATGTTCACTTCTTCATTTCTAATACTAAGCAGGCACAATAGTTCAGTGAATAGGGTGTTTTGTTCACCTTGCATGCGGTTCATTCCCCAGCATCTCATATGGTCCCTCGAGACTGCCAACCTTGATTTCTTAGCTCAGAGCCAGAAGTCACCCCTGAACACTACTGGTTGGGGCCCAACACCCCCATAAGCACATTAATACTGTGTGGAAGTATTCTTCTGTGTAGAAGACCTCTGATTTGCTTTTGAGACTATGTGTTCAATGGTTTTAGTTTCTCTGGAGTTACCTCTTAAGTTATTATTTTTTGTATTTTTTTTGCTTGTTGTTTTTGCTTTTGGGCCACACCCATTGACACTCAGGGGTTACTCCTGGCTGGTTATGCGCTCAGAAATCGCTCCTGGTGTGGGGACCATATGGGCGCCGGGGGATAGAACTTGGTCCATCCTAGGCTAGTGCTTGCAAGACAGACACCTTACCTCTAGTGCCACCGCGCTCCAGCCCTATCTTTTGTATTTGTAATTAAAAATAAAAGTTGTGGCCACACCCAGTAATCATCAGGTTTACTCCTGGCTCTGTGCTCAAGGGCCATACCAGGCCATACGTGGTGCCAGAATTCTAACCAGCTCTGTGGCCACAGATGCATGTTAGATCAGTGCCTTATTCTTTGTATTACATTGCTAGTTCTTAGATAAGTATCTATAAGAACAAGAGGATTTATCAAAATATAGGCATACTCTCAAAACAATAGGAGAGTTCCAAAGCCACAATATCATCTTGGGCTCAAATTTTGAGGAATTACAATTCCAAACTGATTAGCTTTCTTCCTCTTCTGCAAACCCACCTAGTGTCACTCACTGACATTGCATTTTTCTGTGTTCTTATAATAAAAGCTCCAACTTTTCACACTTTAGAAACCCCCGAATTTTCTTGGCCAAGAATAATTAATTACTTTCTACAGACTTTAGAGCTATGTTTCTGTCACAACACACCAGGATACAGTATCCTGCCATTGCTACCAAGAAGCTCTGCAAATACTCAGCTTCACTCATTTTTTGTTTGCTTGTTTGTTTTGTTTTTGTGTCACACTCCATGGTGCTCAGAGCTTACTCCTGACTTTGTACTCAGGAATCACTTCTGGCAGGCTCAGGATTCATATGGGGTATTTCTAGGCAACAATATGCTAGGCAAATACCCTGCCACTCACTTGTGGTAGAAGAGACATGATCAGTCAGTCAGGGAATCTGCAGAGCATATTTGAAGGAATGCCAGAGAAGACAGAGGATCTGAAACCTGGCATCTTTGTCTTAAATAATTATAAGATAAAAGAAATGAAATATATTTATTCTAAATAGCTCCTTGAAAAGCACTACGCCCCATCCCCCAGAAGAAAGAGGTGGATATATGCTAGAAAAGCATGTTTTTGAACTTAGAAAATGATAAAGGCTTGTTTCAGTTAAGAACATTCTCTCAGAAAACACCTTTCCACTGGGAAAACTGGCCACAGCGTTTCATCTTTAACAAGGCTAAGCAATGCCAATTACATTGCTTCTGATTCCAAGGAAGGATTTTTGGAGCCAGTATGAAGTCCCTTTGCTCTTGTTGGAAAACTGTTTCATCCAATACTTCAAACTGTGTTTTTGAGTGGCCTTAGCCTTTCAGTGTGAGGGAAATGTGTGACTGTCAGGGCAGCAGTCGGTGTTATTGTCTAGCCATCATCTTTCTGTTGGAGAACATATATCTGTTCTTGGTGACACCAGCCAACCATTTCCTATAAAGTCAGGGTGCATTTAAAGGGGAATGGACAAGAACAAGTTGCAGCACACAGGGCCCTATTGTTCTTCTGGATTACCTCCTGCAGACCTGGTCCTTTTTCAAAACAAACTCTATCCCAAGTCTGTCTTCTGTCTATTGAATTGTTCTTGCAGGTAACAGACCTTTAACAGCCTTGGCCTTCTTGGTGTCAGACATAGTTGAGTTTTCAAGTTGCCTAACTTGAAATTTCAGAATTTGTAAGTTGGGTTAAAAAGATTTTAAGAGTTGTTTTTAATATTGTTTTTGAACTGTGTCCAGTATGTTTAGGGCTATTGCTTGTTCTATACACAGGGGTTACTCATAGCTGTATTTGGGGGACAATATATTGTCCTGATTGATCCTGGATATGTTAGACACAAGGCAAATTCCTTACTCTCACCATATTATCTCTCTAACCCAAAACTTGCTCTTTAAAAAAAAAAAAAAAAAGAATACATTCTCTCTTGGGTCCGAGTACTGCTGGGTGTGCTTCCTCCAGGAAAAAAATACATTTACTCTAAGTGGTTTTTTTTATTTTTATTTTGGGGTCTCACCCAGAGAAGCTCAAGAGCAACTTCTGTCTCAATGCTCATAGTAGGGTGGAAAGTCACTTCCAGCAGTGCTCAGGGACCATACAGGGCCAAAAATTAAAAACTCATACTCCAACTCCCAAGAGCGTCTCTAAAATTTTCAGGCAAAACCAGAACTGATGGGAAAAGAAACAATTAAGGACAAACAGAAACAGCAATTTTTAGTTTTCCTGGCACTTCTCTCAACACTGATGAACTTCACATGCATCACCTTTGGTTTCTGTTTCACCCAAATCAAAAGAAATGGAGAAAGGATTATTCCTAAGGCACCACAAAGGGGTCTCGAGGAAATGTAAGAGATCCACCATATCCCTGTAGTACAATCAGGAGGAAACTTAAACATACCCCCCAAAACTACAAAACTGCACATTCTACCTCTTTCTTTTCTTCAGCCCAGGCCAAAGCAAAAGAGTGACCCACCAAGGCAAGTAAATGAACTCAAAAATGACAAACTGTCTTGTTCACTTCTGGGGAAGAAAATCATTTTCCTTTTAAGCTTTCATGATTTTTGACAACTTCTTTTCAGTTCTGTACCAGTGCTCCTTTAAGTTCAAATACATGATACAGCAAATTTTTTTTTTGTCTTGGGGCCACACCAGGTTGTGCTCAGCTTAGGTGAACTCTTGGCTCTGCTCCCAAGGATCACTTCCGATGTTGCTCAGGGAACCATGTGTGGTGTAAGGATAGACCCTGTGTTTACTACCTGTTTGCAAAGCAAAGCTCTTACCCACTATAATATCTCTTTGGCCAATTTATTTATAAAACATAAACTAGAAATAGGAACATTAGAAAGATAGTAATCATATATTTAAAAATCTATCTTGAGTCAGAACTGCTTGTTTGGCCAATTCTCTCAAATTAGTATCTACTATATTTAGACTAGCTCAATGTCATAAATGAAACACAATATTTTTTGAAACACAATATTTACATTAAAAGCATATTAGAAACTGGGTCATAGAGGTAGTTCAAAAGGTTAAGTACATGTTTTGTGTGTGGCCCAGATTTGATACCTCAGCACCACATGGTCCCCTGAGTAGAGAGCCATATCCCCAGCATCACCAGGTATGGTCTCAAAAAACAGAAGGGAAAAAAAGGAGGAACTGCCTTTTTCACAGGGATAAGAGCTAAGTAATTAATATTTCTGTTAGGCTGGAAATAGTATAGGGGTAAAGAAATATACCTTGCACGTGACCAACCTTAGTTCCATTCACAGCACCACATATGGTCCACTGAACACCAGGAATGATCCCTAAATTAATTAGTTAATGAAAAGAAAGAGAGGAGAGAGAAAATATAGAAAAGAGAAAAGAAAGAAAAATGGAAGGAACGATAGAAAGGAAAAAGAGAAGAAAGTATTAAAGAATATAATTGGGGCCTTAAAAGTGACATTTTCGTGCTCGCTTCGGCAGCACATATACTAAAATTGGAACGATACAGAGAAGATTAGCATGGCCCCTGCGCAAGGATGACACGCAAATTCGTGAAGTGTTCCATATTTTTTAAAAAAAAAAAAGTGACATTTTCACTTGCTCTGTTCTATCTTTTGGGTCTCAGGCATTTTAGCACTCAGTAAAATCAAAGAAATTTTATTCAGAGCTCTTGAGAAAAATCTATTTGCAACAGGGTCTAAAACCTAGTTCCCCAGAACTATCTATTCCAGTATTAGTTACAAAACTAAAATCTGGTTTTGGTTTTGGTTTTTTTTGGGGGGGAGGCCACACCCAGTGTACTTAGGGGTTACTCCTGGCTCTGTGCTCAGAAATCATGCCTGGCAGGCATGGGGAACCATATGGGATACTGGGGATCGAACCTGGTTCCATCTGGATCAGCAGCGTGCAATGCAAACACCCTACCGCTGTACTATCACTCCAGCCCCACAATATTGAAATCTTGAACAGTCATAGTCAAGAAGTTTACTGGGAGAATAATTGCAAAATGCTTTAGAGAAGAAACTAGATTCCAATCTTTTCCAGATTTGTTTTATTTTTATATAACTGTCAATTACTGACATGTTATACTTCCATTTCTTCCTAGGTTAAATGGGAAAAAAAATTCTGGAGATTTGGAAGTTTAAATAACATAATAAATATTCTATCCCCTCAGCATAATACTTGACATGTGATCAATGCCCCTAAAATCTGTGATAAAAAGCACAGAAAAAAATTTTCCAAAAAGTCAATATCTCCAAATACCTCAATTTTTAGAATTATGGAAATATTGAATTCTGCTTCTAAAAAAAGACTTTACAATAGCTAATCTTTACTTTTTTCCCCCAACCACCCATCCCCCCTCAAACTAAGGTTCTTCTGAGAATATTATGAGAAGCCTAATTTGTCAAAGAAAAGACAAGAAAATTGGGATGGGGTAGAGGAAAGGAGAAGTATTCAGGACATCATGCTTCCTTCCCTGGAAAGCTTTGATAAAATTCACTGCTGGAACAGTTTGAAATTAAAAAAACAACAACTCAAGTATTTGACCATACCTACCATTCACCAAAAAGGGCAGAGCCCTGTAATGCAATGCTACCTTAATTACCCCACCCCCACCCCAGAAATATATGGTACAATACTGCAACCTAGCAGTGAGGAAAAAGAGATGATACAAACGCACAATTTCAAGCTCTGAAAAACTTGACAAGATCTAGAGCTTCAGTTCACAATATAGTTTTTGTTTTTTTTTTTTAATTAACATCTTTATTTAAACACCTTGATTACAAATATGATTGTAGTTGGGTTTCAGTCATGTAAAAAACACCCCCCTTCACCAGTGCAACATTGGTGATGGGAAAGTTTTTCTTGTTTTTAGGTCCAAACCAGCTCTGTAGAGGGAAGAGGGGAATCACTCTAACAGGGGTCTTCAAACTCCGGCCCTCGGGCTACATATTGTATTTATTCCCATTTTGTTTCTTCACTTCTAAATAAGATATATGCAGTGTGCATAGAAATTTGTTCATAATTTTTGTTTTAACTATAATCTGGCCCTCCAACAGTCTGAAGGACAGTGAGCTGGCCCCCTGTTTAAAAAGTTTGAGGACCCCTGCAAGAGATACTTCTGGGTCCAACCCAGGGCTCCTGCAAGCAGAGAATGCCCTGCAGCCCTTGAAGCTATCTCCAGAGCCTGTAAACCACTTCCTCCTCTGTAGTTGATCATGATCTTTTGGGTGACCCATTTCCATTTTCTTGTTTATTTTTCAAGTGTTTTTCATGCCACATAAAGCATTTCCTGTTTGGCTTGAGTGCCTTCTCTCAGCCTTAAAGACAGATAGCAGCTGTGTAGGTTTCCATGTGAGTGAAAACAATTTCACCCTCTCCTGTCCCCTCTACCTTAGTCTTCTGTGGTCTCTTTTGAGGCTGGATAGAGGTCTGTGATGTCTAAATGTTTTCACATGAGGGGCATTTTACTGCAACTTCTGAGTAGAGTGTTCTTTCAGGCATATTAGCAAATGACAGAAATGTAAACATAAAGCAGATCCAGAGAAAGTTTGAAGTCGTATTTTCATTTTTTGTGATAAGGCTATGTTTGTACAAACAATCTTGGACTTTAGTTTGAAAAGGAGAAAAAAATAGGTAACACTGTTTATGACCACTGTTCCATTTCCAAATATGAAAATGTTTCCTGTCATGTTATTCCTGTGTCTTTACCATCTTGTGGAACACTTCAAGGTTTTTTCATCTTGTCTCCAAAAAGAAAAAGGTTGGAGCAGCACACTGGTGTGATTCTTAGTGAATCTGAGTTTGAATCAGACACACCCGGTTGTTTCCTCTGTCAATGTCTTACCTGAGCTTCCAATTAAGGTCCCTGTTCCCTGGACTAAGGACACCCAGAAAATATGATCTCTAAGGCTTCCTCAAAGGCCCCCCCTATACAAACTCACCACCTTGCTTGTTGGATTTGGTGCTTGAAAAATATTTATTGGCTGATCACCCAAAAAGACTTCCTAGATCAATCAAACATGCTGTGTTTGGACTCAAATATGTTGAGCTCTTATACTGAAGTGTTACCATTCAACTACTTTGAAATATGTCTATATAACTGAATAAAAAATTAGAGCAAAGCAAAAACAATCCCTTACAGAAATTCTGCTTTTCAGTGTCCAGGCCACTTGGTGTAGTTCATGATAGGAGTACCTAGATAGGAGACAAAAAAGAGCTCAGTAAAAAAAAAAAATATATATATATATATATATGTGTGTGTGTGTGTGTGTGTGTGTGTGTGTGTGTGTGTGTGTGTGTGTGTGTGTGTGTGTTGTGTGTGTGTGTGTGTGTGTGTAAGAATGGTAGCTACAATTTATTGAGACCTTCTGATATGTCAGGAACAAATCTAAGAGTTTTATTAATTATATTCTATTTAATATTTACAATGTGATAGACTGTTATTCCTACTTAACAGATTTAAACACAGTATTTGAGATCATTGGCTCATAGTGGTAATGGTATCAGAATCCAGATAGTTTCAGAATCTTCTTCAACAATAGGTTACTGACTTATTGGATAAAATATGTGCAGAAGTAAGTAGTGCTTTCACCTTAGTGAAAACAAGACAGATTCAATAACTCTCATTGCTTCTCAAATGATTCTGCTCCTACCTTTTCATAGTTTAGGAGAAATGTTTAGGAGAATTTAGGGATGAAAGATAAGAAAAAGTCATCAAGGGGTTGGAGGGTGAATACAGCAGGTAAAGTGCTTGCCTTGCACAAGCCCAATCAGGGATCAATTCTCAACATCCTATATGAACCTCCAAGCACCATCACAAGTAATTTCTGAGTGCAGAGCCAAGAGTAACCCCTGAGCATCACCAGGTAAAAAATAATAAAAATAAAGGAAGAAAGAAAGAGTGTCTGAGAGATGGTACAGAGTTTAAAGCATTAGCCTTGCTTGTGATTTGGATTTGATCTTAAGTATGGTCTCCGGAGCACTGCCAGGAGTGATCTTTGAGCACAGAGCAGCAGTAAACACTGAACACTGTCAGATATGACTACCTCATCTCTCCCACCCTCCAAGAAAAAAAAGTCAGAACTTCAACTATTTTCCTTGTCCCTGACAAAAATTTTAAATCACTGGTTTACTTAAGTTTGCCAACAAATTAAAGTTCAGAGGGCACCTCGGAGTTGGGTATATCTCAGCAATTATCCAAATAATTTTTACTACACCAACATGAGAGTGCTAAAGGTCAGCATTCTTCCTGATGGGATAGATGGTAAGAGAGGCATCAGGAGGCAAATTCACTGCCCTAGGTCATGTCTTTGGGTGGATTCTCAGCCTGACTTTCCTCACTAAAGTTCAATGCCAGCACTGTGTCCTGCCCATACCAAATGAAAATCTTTTATATACTATGACCACTAATAGACCGCCTTGCTCTCTTTTAGGCTTACGGATGGCTTCTAGAAGATCTTGATTTGCTCCTGAAGAAATCCTATTTACTGGGCTTTTCGTCACATTGGCCCCCTCCTGGTAGACCATGAGTCAGCCAGATCTTGTGGATGACTCGGATTCCAGTCCTGCACCCCTGTGTGTGGTATGTGGCCAAGTCCACTCTTCGGAAGAAAATCACTTCTACACGTATAAGGAAGATGTGGATGATGACCTTATCTGCCACATTTGTCTGCAAGCTTTGGTGGACCCTCTGGATACTCCCTGTGGCCACACCTACTGCACCCTCTGTCTCACCAACTTCCTAGTGGAGAAGGATTTCTGTCCCGTGGACCGCCAACCAGTGCTCCTGCAGCGCTGCAAGAAGTCTAACATCCTGGTCAACAAGCTCCTCAACAAGCTGCTGGTGACCTGCCCATTCATGGAGTACTGCACTGAGGTGGTGCAGCGAGGGGATCTGCAGCAGCACTTTCAAATGAGGTAGGACCCTCTCAACAGCACTGAGAAACAACATGACCCATTGGTTGCTCTGAGGATGGGTTGGGCATCATAGTGGGATGTGCCACACCTGGGATGTGGCATTTCAATGTTGAAGTGGTTTGCCAATGCCTGTTCCTTTATTAGCTTTTACAACCAATGAAAGTGTTTACGTATTCAAAATAAGAGAGCTGTGTTTATGATTGTGGTTCAGAGTGAGGCAACAGCATATGGTAAAGTTTTGTGTTTGTCTGTATATTGCAAAGGTTTGGGAAGAGGTAATTTTTGTATGGAATATGCAAAATGTAAAGTTTACCATTTTAATTTGATTACATAATTTGATTTGGTTCTGGGATCAAACCCAGAGCCTCATTGTTTTAGTTTGTTTTAATGAAATTCTACTTTATTAAATTTATTTTAGTTTTAATTTTTTATTGAAGTAGCATTGCATTATAGACGTTTGAGATCTCCATAAATATAAATCAGCATCTGTTTATACTATATTAAGTTCACTAAGTCTGAGCCCATCCTTCATCATACAATTGACCCTTTTGCCCATTTTACCCACCCACTCCCTTCTGGTAACCACTGATGGATTTCATTGTCAAAGTTTGTTTTTGCTTTATTTAATTCTTTCATTTCTTTATGTGCCACATGTGTACATCATATGTATTTGTCTCTGTCTGACATTTCACAAAGTATAATACCCTGTAGGTTCACTCCTGCTGTTGCAAGTGGCAGAACTTCAATTTTTGTTATCATAGCTGAGTACTATTTCATGTGAGGAACCATTTGTAACTACTGCCTACCATTGATGTTTTGTTCTGTTTGGGAATGAATTTATTTTTAGCCATTTAATCAAATTAAATATATTGGAGATGAAGATAGTACAGTAGAGAGGGGACAGGCCTTGCACATGACCAACCTGGATTCAACCCCCAGCATCCCAAATGGCTCTTGAGCATCACCAGGAAATAGTTCCTGAACATAGAACCAAAAGTAAACTAAATAAGATAGACATTTTGAGGCAATCATCACCACCATATGTTGCCAAAGCTTATTTTATTTTATAGAAACAATGCACTATCTAGTAAACCCCAAACTCCCCCTTTTCTCCTTCTAGCCCCTAGTAAGTACCATCCTACTTTTGTCCTGATAAATGTGACTATTTTATTTTAGGAATTTATTTTAGGAATAGGATATGTACTGAGTCATATAATATCTGTTCTTTCGTGACGGGTTTTGGTTTATTTCACATGTATGCAATTTGCATTTTGGTGGGGGCACAACTAGCAGTTCTGGGGCTACTCCTGGTAGGTGTGATTAGGAGATCATATGCCAGGGATTGAATTCATGTTGTCATGGTCTAACAAGCACCTTAACTTGATACCATATCTCCAGACCCATATGCATACACCTACATATGTGGAAGATTCTAGAAAAGTGTTTTGGTTTCTGATTGGTCAAGTGTATTTTTTCATACAAGAAAAGTAAGAACCTATCATTTTGATCCATGCTTATTGGAATTTCCTCTGTACAAGAATTTGCAAACCCCAACTATTCTTTGAAGAGATATTAGGTAATTTCAAGGGACAGAATTTCCAAGCAATGTTCAGGGATTCCCGTGACCATTCCTAGTAGAACTCAATCAGGCAGTCCAGTTTTGTGCTCAGGTCTGATGATGTGAGGCTGCTTGAACCTGGCACTGCTGAGCCACCAGAGCCACATCTGGTGGTGCTGTAGGGCAAGGGTGTAGGTGGCATAGTGGGGAATGGGAAAGCATTCAGAGATGGGGCTCAAACTTGGGATCTCCTAGATGAAAGCATGTACTCCAGTCCCAGCTCCTTAACTAAGTTTTTTTAATTTTATTTTAGGCATCATGATTTTATAGTTTTACAAATATTATCAATAGTAGGGCTTTATGTACACAATATTCTAACATCAGACCATTCACTGAAGTACCTCTTTCCCTCCACTATTATTTCAAGGTTCCCTTCATGTCACCATCCTCATCCCTTTCTCCACTTCTCATTTCCCTAATAAGCTCTTTTCTATGGACTAGTTAGTAGAGTCTGTTGATTTTGCCCATTTGTTTTTCCCTTACTATGGGTTTTTATAGCCACATAGTAGTCATAGTAGTGATCACTCCAAAGCTGTCTCTCGGTTGATTTCACTCAGCAGTACCCTCCAGTTCCATCCTCATAGTGACAAATCAAACCTTTTCTTTCTATTATTAATGTGGTTTTTTTGTTTTGTTTTGTTTTGGGGCCACACCCGGTGATGCTCAGGGGTTACACCTGGCTATGCACTCAGAAATCGCTCCTGGCTTGGGGGAACCATATGGGATGCCAGGAATCAAACCCAGGTGCATCCTGGGTCAGCCACATGCAAGGCAAAAGTCCTACTGCTATACCACCACTTCAGCCCTATTATGAATTTTAATTTAATCTATGATATATAAAGTTACAGAGTTGTCATTTCATCTTTTCTTATAGCCAAGTGGTCTTCCATTGTGTATATATACCACAATTTCTTTATCCAATCACTTGGATGCTTGATTTTTTTTTCCAGATTTTGACTTTTACTTTGCAATGAAAATGGGAACACCTTTGAGATGCAGAAGCTTTTCAGCTTAATATAGTCCCATCTGTTTATCTCTGCTTCCACTTGCTTGGAAAGTGCTGTCTCCTCCTTAAAGATGCCTTTAGTCTCAATGTCCTGGAGTGTTTCACCTACATGTTGTTCTATATACCTTATAGTTTCAGTTCTGATATCAAGGTCTTTAATCCATTTGGATTTTACCTTTGTATATGGTGTTAGCTGGGGGTCTGAGTTCGCTTTTTTGCAAGTGGTTAACCAGTTGTGCCAACACCACTTGTTGAATAGGCTTTCCCTGCTCCATTTAGGATTTTTTGCTCCTTTATCAAAAACAAGGTGGTTATATGTCTGAGGAACCTTCTCTGAGTACTCAAGCCTATTCCACTGATCTGAGGGTCTGTTTTTATTCCAATACCATGCTGTTTTTATAACTGTTGCTTTGTAATACAACTTAAAATTGGGGAAAGTAATGCCTCCCATATTCCTTTTCCCAAGGAGTGCTTTAGCTATTCGAGGTTGTTTGTTGTTCCAGATGAATTTCAGAAGTATTTAAAAGCTTCTGCATCTCAAAGGAAATAGTGCCCAGAATACAAAGGCCACCCACTGAGTGGGAGAAATTATTCACCCAATACACATCAGATAAAGGGCTAATATCCAAAATTTACAAGGTACTGACAGAACTATACAAGAAAAAAACAACTAACCCCATCAAAAAATGGGGAGAAGAAATGAACAGACACTTTGAAAAAGAAGAAAGGCAAATGGCCAAAAGGCACATGAAAAGATGTTCAACATCACTAATCGTCAGGGAGATGCAAATCAAAACTACTATGAGGTACCACCTCACGCCACTGAGATTGGCACACATCACAAGAAAGGAAAACAAGCAGTGCTGGCGGGGATGTGGAGAGAAAGGAACTCTTTTTCACTGCTGGTGGGAATGCCGTCTAGTACAACCTTTATGGAAAGCGATATGGAGATTCCTTCACAAACTGGAAATTGAGCTTCCATACGATCCAGCTATACCACTCCTAGGAATATACCCAAGAAACACAAATATACAATACAAAAAACCCTTCCTTACTCCTATATTCATTGCAGCGCTATTTACAATAGCCAGACTCTGGAAACAACCAAGATGCCCTTCAACAGATGAGTGGCTGAAGAAACTGTGGTACATATACACAATGGAATACTATGCAGCCATCAGGAGAGATGAAGTCATGAAATTTTCCAATACATGGATGTACATGGAATCTATTATGCTGAGTGAAGTAAGTCAGAGGGAGAGAGAAAGACGCAGAATGGTTTCACTCATCTATGGGCTTTAAGAAAAATGAAGGACATTTTTAACAATATCTCAGAGACAAGAGAGATGAGGGCTGGTAGGTGCAGCTCAGGACATGCAGCTCATCACATAGAGTGATGAGTGCAGTTGCAGAGATGACTACACTGAAAACTATCATAAAATGTGAATGAATGAGGGAAGTAGAAAGCCTGTCTCGAGTACAGGTGTAGGGGGGTGGGGAGGAGGGAGATCTGGGAAATTGGTGGTGGGAATGTTGCACCGGTGAAGGGGGGTGCTCTTTACATGACTGTAATCATACAACTATAATCATGTTTGTAATCACGGTGTTTAAATAAAGATAAAAAAAAAAAAGAAAATGGGAACACCAATGTCTTCTCTAAATCAAGTTTTTGACACTTCAAGTTGGTGCCTAGCAGTGAAATTGTTGGGTCATAACCATTTTTAGTTTTTGAAATATGTCCATATTGTTTTCCAAAATGATTGTACAATTCAGCATTTACATCAGCAGTTGGGTAAATTTATAAAAGAGAAATTTAAAAAACTTGTTTTTTAAAGGGCTTGCTCTGCATGTTTTCAGCCCACGTATATACCATGTAGCTGAAACAACTTCTGCAGCCAACTTCACATGTCCACCTTTTACTATGCCAGTTACCCTTCCTGTTTGAGGCCATTTCTCTGTAGACAAGGCAATCTAGTTCTCTTTCCACATCAGAACCAAAGAAGGAAGGTGAAATATATTAGCGAAGTTCTTTGTAAGAAGTCTGGAAGTTGCTGTTTATCTGGGTGCTTCTGATGACAAGTACAGGGGACAGGTGCAAATGTATTTTTCTGAAGGTCACATACTTTTAGTGAAGCTCAGCCAGTGCCCTGCATGACAGACTGATCTTCCAGTGTGGAGCTTTGCATCCAGAGCTAAAGTCTGGTAATGAGGATTCACACATGTATTTCTAATCACACCAGGGAGATCAATTTTCTCCCCAAGAGGTTGAGCCAAATGTCTCAGAGTTAGGTTTGTGGGTTTCCTCTGATCTAACTGTTCTAATTGATAATTAGTAGTCCCTCTTCTGGTTCCTGGGAAGGGTGTGGCCAGAATAGAGACAGGGTTAATTACAGTCTATGTTGGAAGTTTCATCCAGGTTGGAGAGGCACTGTCTGGGGGTCATGATTCTGGGGTCAAAGTTGAGGAAGAGGCTGACAGGTGCAGACTTGAAGCCCACACTGTGAAAGACCAAGGAGGAAATCACCCTCTCCATATCCTGCAGACTATTGCAATAGATTCATCTGTATGTTGGAGCTATGTTCATTTCCTATTGGTGCTATAGAATTTGATTACAAAGTTAGTGGGCTTAAAATACTGAGAATGTGTCTGTTATAATTTGGAGGGTTCAAAGTCCATCATCGTCTCACTGGACTTATGTGAAGGTGTTGAGAGTTCCTTTGGACTGACCAAAAAATACTTTGCTGTGCCCTTTCCAGTTTCTAGAGCAGTCTTCTTTGGTTAGTGGCCTCTTCCTTATTCTTCAAAGTTGGAAGATAGAAGTATGCTTTCTCTCTGTCTTCTTTTTCTTTCTACTTCTTTCTTTTTTCTTCCCCCTTATGGGGGTGTCTTCCAAGTGATAATAAGGAGACCCAGGGGATCCCACCAACAATTCTCAGGCTGTCAGGTCAGTCCAAGATCTCAAGGATATGATCACTCTGCTTAGATCCTACAGTGCGGGGGGCCTCCAGGCAATACTTGAGGATTATATGGAGCCTCCAAAGCAATACTTGGGTATTATATGGTGCTGGGAGTCCAACATGGGTTGGGCACATACTAGGCTGCATTGTTCTCTCCTACTCTCTTTCTTTCTCTCTCTTTTCCTTTCTCTCCCTCGTTACTTTCTCTCTCTTTCTTCCTCACCCTTTCTGTCCTCCCTTTCTTTCTCCATTGGCTCCCCCATATCCCTGTTTGGTGACACTGACCTTGTTTTTCTCTCGAACATTTGTGATTAAACTGAGCCTATCTGGATCATAAAGGTGTCATTGCCTCTCTCAACATCCTTCACATAGTCACACCTACAAAGTCCTTTTTGCTACATACAGTAGTTTATTCTCATGGTCTAAGGATTGGAAGATGAATGTGTTGAAGAGGAGTATATTTTCCACCCCAAAAGTATTGTAGGGGAGAGATGACAGAGATGAGAGGGGAGGAGAGGAACGAGGATGCTCTGGAGGGAAAATGGTACTGTACTTCCCTGCCTCACCCCCTTCACAAGAACTGATCTGAGTGAGGTCTAGGATAGGTTGAGGAATAGGAAGCAGGGAGGCCAGAGTGGAAGTGGGGCAGGGGGAGGTCTTGGAAGAATCTGCTGGTGACCATTTGGAACTCAGGAGAGATGACGTAGGTGCCTCTCAGCTGCCCCAAGTGGGAACTTCATTCTCCTGCCCACGCAGCCAGAGTCACCCACACTCTTCAAGGAAGCCCGGGGAAAAGGCTGTGTGAACACTCAGCTGATACTGACACACACTTCTGAAAAAGTGCAGTGAGGAAAGATCCCAGAAAAAAGGGCAGGCACCTCTCTGCTCTGTGGCCTCCTTCATGGCATGCCTGAGCCATTCTCTGTGGAGAGAATTCCCACCTGCTGGAGGTGTTTGTTGAGCTGTGACACCTCTGCTCAATCCTCTCCACACAGCTGCTTCCTAAGTAGGTTGATGCCACCAATTTTAAAAATATACTGTATATATTAGTCACCAACTGCTTAATATATACTCCCTCATTCCTGCTCTTCCCCACCCCACCCGTGGGGCATTTTCTTGGCATGGATTATGAATATGGAAATAATTCAGAACCTTAATAGAGCCTTCTAAACTTCGATATCATCCCTGGGCCCCTAGACCATCAATTCCGCACCTCTGAGGGATTATGAAGATTAAACATTACTACCCTCTGGATTTCCTGAACTATAAAAACAAAGAGGTTTTTAGGAGGCACAAGTTTTCTCACATTTCTGTGTGAGAGTCTCCAGTAGAGGCAGCATATCTGGGAGTCTTGTCATTCCTGTACACTGGGAGATAGCATTGTTTGTAAACTTTGTACTCCATCTTGGTATTTAAAATATAATGAGTTAAGAAAACATTCTTAAGAGCTGAAAATATATGCAGCCATCAGGGGTACATACCTTGCATACTCAGGGGCCCAAATGTAATCCCTCCTTTCTCCCAGAATACCACTGGGTGAGATCCTGGAGACCCCAAGGAGCATGGTCAGGTTTGAGTAGCACTGCATTGCCAGACCCAAATATCAACCTATATAGACTCCTGACTGGCCAAGTATTATTTAGAGTTAATGACCCTTGGTACTCTGATCACTACTTGGGAAGATTTCTCCTAAAATACATATATGTGCTTCATTGTATGACGCTTTAATGAATATGGACCTACATAGGACTCTGAATCAACCTACAGCAGGAAACCTAACTCATTACAATACTGTGGATCTTTTATTTAACTTTATTGATTGATTGATTGATTGATTGATTGACTATGGGGCCACACCCAGTGGTGCTCTGGCTCTGCACTCAGAAATCACCACTGGCAGGCGGGGGACCATATGGGTGCTGGGAATTGAACCAGGTCCCTCATGAATCAGTCGCATGCAAGGCAAATGCTCTACTGCTGTGATATCTCTCCAGCCCTATACTGTGGATCTTTGAAAAGATCCACATACTCCCTTTCAATAAGTTCCAAAGAACCAGCAGTCCTGGGGCTTCTTGGATAGTACCAGGCTTTGGCTTCAATTTACCCCTGCAAAATGGGATTTTAGTTCAGTCAGAAGCAACTTAAATGCAAAGAGCTTGTGTAAATGAATCATGTTTAGAGTGTTTGCATTGTTTCTTTTGGAAAAAATGTATTACAGAAAAACTTTCCCCCTAAGCCACTGTTTCTGATCATGGCTTATCCACAGACCCATGTCTTTGGTATTAGTGTTAAGTGGAGGAAGCTCCCTGTTTTCTCCAGAATGTGTATACTTTGTAAACATTGCTATCTAACTGTCTCATATTCCAGTAGAATGTAAACCCTTAAGTAAAACATTGAGAAGTGACAGGAGTGTGTGGCTGACTGGGCCAGCAGCACATTGGACAAGTATTTGGATGTTAGTCTATGGACTAACATGAGAATTTGCTTGAACCCATGAGCTAATATTTGAAAGTTTCTGACTAATTCTGTGGACTTATATGCTCACAGTCTCCCATCCTGTGGGACTATGGCAATGAAGGTGAAGGACTTGTGGAGTTGGATGGCCATATTCCTAACAAAAAGGACAGGACCGCAAAATGTAGCCAGTGTACTGCAGAGGGCCAGACTTATGCATAGCTCTTCACCAGGATACCAGAGAGGGTGAAGCTTTTTTCCTTGATCCTGAATGAGAATTGGTTAGGACTTAAAACTATATTCTTTTTCATCTGTCTTTGTAATATATATTAAGGACCCTCCATAGGCCAGGCCTTGAACAAAACACAAATCTACTCTGAGGACTTCAGGGGAAACTTCTACGTCTGTCTGCCTGTGCCTGTGCTTCTGAATCCTCGAAAATTTCCTCAGAGGCCTAGGGAGCGAACCCCAAAAAAACTGCATTTTGAAGTAGCTGAGTGAGTACATTCTGGCTGCGGGGGTCACTGTCCAATAAGCTGAGGTCTCTGGCTTGTGGAGGCTCAGCCCTGCTGTGCCTTTGTTCACTCTGAGGACTTCAGGGAAAACTTCTACGTCTGTCTGCCTGTGGTTGTGCTTCTGAATTCCCGAAAGTTGCCTCAGAGGCCTATGGAGCGCACCCCCAAAAAAACTGCATTTTGAAGTTGCTGAGTGAGTATATTCTGGCTGTGGGGTCACTGTCCAATAAGCTGAGATCTCTGGCCTGTGGAGGCTCTGCCCTGCTGTGCCTTTGTTCACTCTGAGGACTGTCAACTAGAGGCAGCAGAAGAGTGCGGCCACTTCGCTTCACGGCTGCGCACTCTTTCTAACCAATGAACCCCACCACAACACGCAGGAAAAACCACACTACAAGTGTGACAATGGGGAAACCTCGCAGGCAAACACAATCCACAGAGAATGAAGATGAAAGCTCGTATGACCTAATAAATTCCAACCACCTGATTAACCTTTCAGATAAGGAGTTTAGAATAGAAATATGAAATATGTTTGTAGAACTCAAAATAAGCATAGATCGATCTGAAGAGAACACAAAGACAGAAATCAGAAAACTCCAAACTGAAATAACAGATCTGAAAAACACAGTTGCTCAACTGAAAACCTCAAAGGATAGCCTCGCCAACAGGGTATCAGCAGCTGAGGAGAGAATCAGAGTACTGGAAGATATGATGCAGAAAAACTCAACACAACAGAAGCAATTGGAAAAGAACCTTAAGACAAACGAACAGGCAATGGAAAAAGTACTCAAGGCATGCGAATAGATGAAAATAGAAGTCTTTGATAAACTCAACAGAAACAACATAAAAATCATTGGAGTTCCAGAAACCCAGGAAGGAGATCTCCAGGAAGAATCACCTGTCAAAGACATCATCAAAGAGATACTCCCAGGGTTAAAGACTACATGCAATCAAATCCTGCATGCCCGAAGAGTACCAGCTAAAAGAGACCCAAAGAGAAACACCCCAAGATATATCCTCATTACAATGACAAATCCCATAGATAGAGATAGAATACTGAAAGCAGCAAGATCAAAAAGGGAAATTACATTTAAAGGAGGATCCCTAAGACTTACAGCAGACATGTCACAAGAAACTCTCAAGGCCAGAAGACAGTGGTGGGATATTGTGTCAACACTGAATGAAATGAATGCCTCACCGAGAATACTGCACCCAGCCCGACTCACGTACAAGTTTGAAGGAAGAATACACAGCTTCATGGATAAACAACAGCTCAGAAACTTCACAGATGATAAACCAGCCTTAAAGGAAAAACTGACAGGTCTATCTTAGACAAGAGAGACCAACAAACACAGCAAACTTATCTACAAAGATGACATTAAATCCTATGACAATCATCTCCCTCAATGTCAATGGACTAAATTCACCAATTAAAAGACACAGAGTGGCAAAATGGGTCAAAAAGATGAATCCAACCTTCTGCTGCCTACAAGAAACACAGCTGAATAGTCAGAACAAACATAGACTCAAAATCAAAGGCTGGAGGGAAATTATCCAAGCAAACAACACCCTCAAAAAAGCTGGGGTGGCCATAATAATATCTGATGACACCAACTTTATACTTAGAAAAGTGGTAAGGGACAAATATGGATACTATGTACTAATCAAGGGATATGTGCAACAGGAAGAAATCAGACTATTAAACATATATGCACCCAATGAGAGACCAGCAAATTATCTAATACAATTACTGACAAATCTGAAAGAAGAAATCAGTAATAGCACAATCATTGTGGAAGACTTCAACACAGCCCTATCAGCACTTGATACAGACTGAAACCCAACAAAAACATACTAGCCCTGAAAAGAGTTATGGAAGAAAGAGGACTAGTAGATATATACAGGACACTCCATCCAAAAAAAAATCTGGATACACATTCTTCTCCAATGTACATGGGTCATTCTCCAGAATCGACTACATGCTGACACATAAAACATACCTCCATAGAATCAAGAGAATAGAAATGTTGCAGGCTATCTTTGCTGACCACAAGGCTCTGAAATTAGATGTGAACTACAAAGCCACACAGAAGAAAAACTTTAACAATTGGAAATTAAACATCCTGCTACTGAACAACCAGTGGGTCTGAGATGAAATCAAAAAGGAAATCAAAACTTTCCTGGAAACAAATGATAATGAAGACACAAACTGCCAGAATCTATGGGACACAGCAAAAGTGGTCCTGAGAGGAAATTTTATAGCTCTACAAGCACACATCAGGAAGGAAGAAGGAGCATACCTGAATAACTTAATGACGAAGCTCAAAAAATTAGAAAATGACCAACAAAAGGAACCAAAAATAGGGAGACCAGAAGGAAACAACAAAGCTGAAAGCAGAACTTAATGAAGTGGAAAACCAAAAAGCAATCTGAAAGATCAACGAAAGCAGAAGCTGGTTCTTTGAAAAAAATAAACAAGATTGATAGACCATTGGCAAAACTCACAAAGAAAGAGAGAGAGAGAGAAATCTGATAACCCATATTAGAAATGAAAAGGGAGAGATCAAGACAGATATTGCAGAGATCCAAAGGGTAATCAGAGACTACTTTGAGAAACTTTATGCTACAAAACATGAGAACCTAGAAGAAATGGAAAAATTCTTGGACACTTATAACCTTCCACATTTAAGTAAGGAGGATATAGCATATCTAAACACTCCCCTCACTACTGAGGAAATTGAAACTGTAATCAAACATCTGCCCAAAAAGAAAAGCGCAGGCCCAGATGGTTTTCCTAATGAATTTTTTCAAATCTTTCAAGAGGAGCTACTACCAATCCTAGCCAAGCTCTTCCATGAAATTGAAAAAACGGGAACACTCCCAAACAGCTTTTATGAAGCCAACATCACCTTGATACCTAAACCAGACAGAGACACTGCCAAAAAAGAAAATTACAGACTAATATCCCTGATGAATGCTGATGCAGAGATCTTCAACAAAATCCTGGCAAATAGGATCCAATGCATCATCAAGAAGATCATACACTACGACCAAATTGGTTTCATCCCAGGAATGCAAGGATGGTTTAACATCCATAAATCTATTAACATCATACACAACATCAACAATAAGAAAAATAAAAATCACATGATCATATCAATAGATGCAGAAAAATCATTTGATAAGGCCCAACACCCATTCTTGATCAAAACTCTCAGCAAGATGGTAATGGAAGGAACCTTTCTCAATCTAGTTGAAGCCATCTACCACAAGCCAATAGCAAATATTATCCTCAATGGAGAAAAACTAAAAGCCTTTCCTCTAAATTCTGGTACAAGACAAGGCTGTCCTCTCTCACCACTCCTCTTCAACATAGTACTGGAAGTTCTTGCTATAACAACCAGGCAAGAAAAAGATATCAAGGGAATCCAGATAAGAAAGGAAGAAGTCAAGCTCTCATTGTTTGCAGATGACATGATACTCTACTTAGAAAATCCTAAAGACTCTACCAAAAAGGTTCTAGAAACAATAGATTCATATAGCAAGGTGGCAGGCTACAAAATCAACCTACAGAAATCAATGGCCTTTTTATACACCAATAATGATAGGGAAGAGATGGAAGTTAGGAAGGTAATCCCATTCACAATATTGCCACACAGACTCAGATATCTTGGAGTCAACTTGACCAAAGATGTGAAGGACCTATACAAAGAAAACTATAAAGCCCTGCTCCAAGAAATGAGAAAGGACACATGGAAATGGAAACACATACCCTGCTCATGGATTGGCAGGATTAACATCATTAAAATGGCAATACTCCCCAAAGCATTATACAGATTTAATGTGATCCCCTTTAAAAATACCCATGACATACTTCAAAGAAGTGGATCAAACACTTAAGAAGTTCATCTGGAACAATAAACAGCCTCGAATAGCTAAAACACTCCTAGGGAAAAGGAAAATGGGAGGCATTACTTTCCCCAACTTTAAACTGTACTACAAAGCAATAGTTATCAAAACAGCATGGTATTGTAATAAAGACAGACCCTCAGATCAGTGGAATAGGCTTGAGTTCTCAGAGAACATTCCCCAGACATACAATTACCTAATTTTTGACAAAGGAGCAAGAAATCCTAAGTGGAGCAAAGAAAGCCTCTTCAACAAGTGGTGCTGGCAGAACTGGTTAGCCACTTGCAAAAAAGCGAACATAGACCCCCAGTTAACATCATGTACGAAGGTCAAATCCAAATGGATTAAAGAACTTGATATCAGACCGGATATCATAAGGTATATAGAACAACATGTCGGTAAAACACTCCATGACATTGAGACTAAAGGCATCTTCCAGGAGGAAACTGCACTTTCCAAACAAGTGGAAGAAGAGATCAACAGATGGGAATACATTAAACTGAGAAGCTTCTGCACCTAAAAGAAATAGTGCCCAGGATACAAGAGTCACCCACCGAGTGGGAGAAACTATTCACCCAACACCCTTCAGATAAAGGGCTAATATCCAAAATATACAGGCCACTGACAGAACTTTACAAGAAAAAAAACATCTAATCCCATAAAAAAAAATGGGGAGAAGAAATGAACAGACACTTTAATAAAAAAAGAAATACAAATGGCCAAAAGGCACATGAAAAAATGCTCCTCGTCACTAATCATCAGGGAGATGCACATCAAAACAATGATGAGATACCACCTCACACCACAGAGATTGGAGCACATCACAAAGAATGAGAACAATCAGTGCTGGCGGGGATGTGGAGAGAAAGGAACTCTTATCCACTGCTGGTGGGAATGCTGTCTAGTCCAACCTCTATGGAAAGCGATATGGAGATTTCTTCAAAATCTGGAAATTGAGCTCCCATTCGACCCAGCTGTTCCACTCATAGGGATATACCCTAAGAACACAAGAATACAATACAAAAACCCCTTCCTCACACCTGCATTTATTGCAGCACTATTCACAATAGCCATGCTCTGAAAACAACCAAGATGCCCTTCAACAGACGAATGGCTAAAGAAACAGTGGTACATATACACAATGGAATATTATGCAGCTGTCAGGAGAGATGAAGTCATGAAATTTTCCTATACATGGATGTACATGGAATCTATCATGCTGAGTGAAATAAGTCAGAGGGAGAGAGAGAGATGCAGAATAGTCTCACTCATCTCTGGATTTTAATAAAAATAGAAGTCATTTTTGTAACAATCGTCAGAGACAATGAGAGGAGGGCTGGAACACCAGCTCACTCCAGGAAGCTCACCACAAAGAGTGGTGAGTACAGCTATAGAAATAACTATACAGAGAACTACCATAATCAAGTGAATGAATGAGGGAACTGGAAAGCCTGTCTGGAGTACAGGTGGGGGTGGGGTTGGATGGAGGGAGATTTGGGACATTGGTGGTGGGAATGTTGCACTGGTGAAGGGGGTGTTCTTTACATGACTGAAACCTAATCACAATCATTTATGTAATCAAGATGTTCAAATAAAGAAGAAAAAATATAAAATCTAGATATATTTGCTATTTGCTATTATTATAAATACATAGGAATGTAGAAGATAAAAAAAACATAAATCTATACCTGCTATGATTTGTGACTCTGAAGAAGCGACCTTTTAAAAATAAAGGAAGAACTTTAAAGCACAGGCACAGTATATTGTTAAACAGCACACATTACTTTGCCCCTTAGGTTCTATCTTTTGGAAGATAAAAATGGGTAGTAATGTTGCTGACTCTTCCTGAGTATTTACTGACATGCACAACATGAGCACTGTTCACTGTTCTGAACCCAGCCCTGAATGATGACTTGGTGGAATTGGCCCAAGACATACATGATTGAAGGCTCTCTGGGATTATTATTCTTGGTTACCTTTGTACTCCATGTCCTGGGAGTTTCCTTGCCTGAGATTTTTCCCTAGAGCCTCACTTGACCTCCCTTGTCATGCGCTCTTTTCTGTGTTGTGCCCTACAGGTTCAGGCTCAGCACAGTGTCTATCTATGGTGCTGAACTCTTGCTGTCAAAGTGAAGGTCTGGAGAACATTTACTTGAAAATGTTATCAAGTTTCCAATCTCAAATATTGCAGTCTGGCTAAATGTCTCCTTTATAATTGTGCTTTGTCGACCATTTTTCATGAGACTTTCTAACCCAAAACCCAACTGCTTCCAGGCTGCTAGTTAGTTGAGAGCCTCTGGAAGGCTCTCTGGAGGTAATTTCTCTGCATTTTATTCTGCATGAACCATTGCTTTTCGATAGGGCCAGGCTCTCTGCAGTTCTGCAGTTGACACGCTGAGACTTTAATCTTAGAAATTGTTCTTAACTTTTTCCTCTCTTTGTGGACATGTATTAACTATCCATATAAATGACTAGCTTCCCTCAGCGTAATGCTCTTCAGGTCCCCCCATATAGCAGTAAATTTCTTGACTTTATCTTTCCTTATGATCAAGTAATCGTCTATAGTGTATATGTACATAGTTTCTTTATCCCGTCTTCTATTCTTGGACACTTAAATTTTGGCTATTGTAGATAGTACTACAAGGAACATAGGGATGTGAATGTCTTTTCTCTGATTTGTTTTGGGCTCGTGGGTATATTCCAAGAAGTGGCATTGCTGGATTAAATGGAAACTCAATTCCTAAATGTTTTGGGAATATCCATATTGTTTTCCAGAAAGGCTGGACCAGTCAACATTACTACCAGTAGTCCCTGAGAAAGCAAAACTTTTGAAGAGAGCCGCTGAGCTGCCAGTGAAGTTCATCTACGAATCTGAGCAATTTTCAATAACAATACTAGCAATCATAGCTTTATTAGGGCTTTGCTCTTTGTAGGCATTATCATATTCCACTTTCATAGTAATACTCAAAGTTAAGGATTATTACTATTGTTCTTAGTATTTTTTCTTTTGGGGCAAGTGGGTTCCCAAGCAGTACTAAGGGCTACCAGGGCTTCACTGGGTAGTATCCAGGTGTCCACATGGTGCTGGGGACTGAACCTAGGGCTTTATGCATGCCAAGCATGCACTCTTATCCTTCAAGCCATTGCTTCCCAAAAATTAGTGTCTATCTTTACTAGAGGAGGATACAGAGATTCAGAAAGGTTAGACAATATGCCAGGGAGACACAGCTAGCATATAGAAGAGTAAGTGCTCAAAATTCAAGCCTGTTTTTTTTTGGCTCTAAAGGCCAAACCTGATTTCCTTTTGGCAGCTCTCACACGTCTGACTCACTCTTGCATACCAGGCTTAAAGGGAATGAAATGGAATCCAAGATTCAACAAAATTATAAACCATTTTTATCAAAGTTGCTGATCTTTGATCTAAACTTATATCTGCATATTCTAAGGGCCCATAGTATTGTAACTTCTTTAAAACTGCCTCAGATGAGTAGGGATTGCAAATGCCAAATTCCTACTTACTACATGGTTGAACACATTTGGTCTCATACCACAGAGTTATTCTGGTCTTCCCATCTAGAATAGAATATGTCATTCATTTTTACTAACTGTCACCTTTAAGTCATTTGGAAATATGAATTTTAGTCTTCTTGAATAGAAGGTGGCCAATCCTTGAGGCTTCTTCTGTGGCACTGCAAAACACAGGAATAATAAGCATCCTACTGGTTTAGAGAGATAATACTGAACAAGGCACTTGCCTTTTATGCAGATGAACTGGTTTGATCCCCAGCTCCACATATGGTTCCCCTGAGCCCTGAGTATAGAGGTAGGAGTAAGCCCTGAGCAATATAGGGCATAGGCCAACAAACAAAAGAGAAAGTCCTACTGTAGAAGAGTTAGTACAATCTACAATGACAGCTCTGAAAACTTGAAGGGAGGGTGTGGTTCAGCCCCTGAAGAAACGGATGAGACTGCAGTCATTATATTTGAAGATGAGCCTCTGGACACTGAGAAGTGTAACTGAATTCTCCTACATCTGAGGTCAGAGTTTAATTCACCTCAGGAGGAAGAATGGGTAGGAACCTTTGCAGCATTTGGGTCAAACTTGACTGCACCTCTCTATGGCTCTCAAGGAGAGTGGCGCAGCCTCTTTATATGCAGGGCCAGTCATCAAAATGAGCCAGGCAGTTATCTCTCTCCTTGGAATTGTCAGCCTGGTTAAGTCAGTGACAGGTAAGCAATCTTACATGCACGTTCTTTTATGCACTTAGTGGCATTTGAATTTGGATTGAACCTGCCTGGTCTCACTATCTGCAGGCACCTTGGAGCCCACGTCTCCGCACTGCATTTTAAAAGACTCTCCTTTTTGACAGAGCCTTCTCACCAACCCAGAGGACAGACGGCTTGGGACCAATTTGCTCTTTCACACTGTGGGGTCTGAATGTGCCATGTTCATGCCCTCTTCCAACACATTTTAGCTGCCAGCCCATCTGCTCCCAGCCAGTGATGTAAATGTACCAGCTGCTTCCTGAGAACCAGTCGGCTTTGGGCAGGAGGGGGCAGGTCCCTTTCTCAGGCATCAGCCTGCTCGCTCACAGCCACAGCACCGATGCCAACCATGGTGGGGCTCTCCCTTTCTGTCTCTCATCATCTGACACTCCAATGGCATGATGCTGGGTGGACCGGCCCATGACTGAGCAGCAGCGTGGCTCACTCTCAGGTCTCCAAGTCCCCTTCTCTGCAGAGCCACTGACTGTAGAGACATGGCAGGTTCTGTTTAAGAGGGGCTTAGCCAGGCCCCTGCAGCTGATACTGAGAAGGTGGCCAGGAAGAAAACAGCCCCTGCTTGGACAATGAAGGCTCTTCTCTTGCTCGTCTTGCCCTGGCTCAGTCCTGCCAACTACATTGACAATGTGGGCAATCTGCACTTCTTGTACTCGGAACTGTGAGTCCTCCTTCCCACCCTACCCTGCCTGCTGCCTGTGTTTGTGTGTTGGTGTTGTCCCTGTGGTTGCACCTGAGTTGGTTCCCTGGCTGGGGTGTCTCTGGAGATGAATATATTCTACTGACATGCACGAGCTGCACTTGGAACCAACGCACTGCTCGCAGTTTCCAGCAGCCAGCTGAGCTGTCTGTGACTTAACAAAAAAAAAGAAAAGACAACACAAAACACCCTCTTAATGTTGTTCCCCTTCCACCCAGGCTCTTTTCTTCCCCCACTTCTGTGCAAACACTGTTTTATCTTTTTCTTTTTTTATCTTGTACTCTGCAATTTTTTCTCTCCATCAATGTGTCTCCTTTTCTTTTCTATAAATAGAACCAAAGAGCAGTTATGAGCCGAGCTTGCATGCCTCGATCTGCCACCTTCACTGGGCATTTCAAATTGCCTGCACAATTCTTCCTTTATAGAGCAACTTGGTACTCTAGACCTGAAATCACATGGAGAATCTCAATAGGGACAGGTCATCTCGGTATGAATACCAGGCCCATTTCCTTTTCCTTCCTTTAAAAAGATTTTTTTTAAAGCAGAAAGAATGGGGTGCTGGTAGACCCATCACGTATATTGAATGAGGAACATTCTGCCACTTTGGCGTCACTGAATTGATGTCTTGGGCTAAAATGGCTTTGAATAAATTGCAGCCATGGTGACACTTTACCCTGAAAGACTTTGCTCTGCAGCTCTAAAAAATAAAGACGTTTTCCTATGTGACCTCAGTCCATTTAATAAGAGGAAATGACTCATGTCCCCAGACTTGACAGTGATATTTTTCTGGCTCCCTTTGTTAGGAAGCTTTAAAAGAGATTGTCAACAAAGGCAAACAGCTTCTAGCAATCCCATAAATAAGTGTGTACCTCTGCACTAAAATGTACTAAATGTATTCCTCCATACATTTTACCAGCCAAGCAGGAACAAATTGTACAGATTAGCTTAGTCAGGGGACAAATGAGAAAAGGACTCAAAATAGAGTCCAGTCCACAGAACGCAGACTGAAAAGGCGGAGCTTCATAATCATGTGATGATATATTTGACTAGTATCTTTAGACACAGATACCCCCGTTCATAGGTGGTGATAAACACTGCCTCTTTGTAATTAGTTATACTAACTAATTTGTCTGGCATTACAGATATGCAATAACTGCTTGCTAAGCCTTTAGGACAATCTCCATTTCTAGAGCATCTAGTCCTAGTTGATTGGAAGATAACCCAGTCTCACCTCCATCAGAAAGCCAAAGCCTGAACAGTAAGAATCTCTGAGGGCATGATGACCCTGTGTAATCTCTTCTAGAAAACCACTTAATGACAGAGCTAGTCAGAGTCAGGAAGAGGCTTCTTCCCATTCCTTGTTAGATGCAGAAGCTGGTTTCTCTGAAATGCTGGGCCTGAGCATGCTGGCACTCATTCTTCCCCCACCTCACAGGCTCTCCTTGATCTTTGCTTCCCAGGGATTTGATAACAAATAGACACCCATTTTTGGTGGCTAGAACCATATATTCTCCCACAGTTCTAAAGGCTAGGAACTTGAAATTCAGGGCTCATGGTCTCTGTAATGGTCCTAGACAATAATCCTCTCCCGCTTCCCCGTGGCACTACACTGCTTAGCTTGTGGCTATGTCACATCATCCTCTGTCTTCTTCAGTTCTCCCTGGTTCTGCCTGCTCTTCCTATAAGAATACTTGTTTTTGGAGTTTGAGTTCACCTAGCTAATCCTAGGCAGCCTCATTTTGAGATACTTTGGTTTAATTGTATCTGTAAAATCTTTTTACTTTTAAAGTGACCTTCAGTTAGTTTGAAGTGAGCATATCTTTTCAAAGGTAACATTCAACCAACACTAGTTCCTACTGAGGAAACTTTCCACTGAAGTACTTTTCATTTTAGAGTTCAGTGGAAGGAAGAAGGCTCTTGGTAGAGGCCAAAAATGATTCTTTTCTACAAGTTTATGAATAAAAGAAAGCTTTTCCCTTGAGTGGATGTGAGCAGATTATTCTTTCCAGAATGGGAATCCAGAAGCATGTTGCTAGGGAACTGCCAAGACATGGTTCATACACTTCTTGAAGCTTTCAGTTCCTGTAGCTGTTTGATGAGAGACTTTGTTGTTGTTGTTGCTGCTGTTAAGAAACAGAACTTATTGTAGTGAGGGCATGGGTGGGGAGCAGAGTCTCAGGATGTAACTCTGAGACTCTCAGGAGTACAGTGCCTGTCATTTGTTCAGGGTGGTTTGGGATGAAATTCATCCCATAGCCAACTGGGGTGAGCCTCTTTTCAGCTCGCTGTCTTCAAACTCATTTGCATAAAACTTGAAAGGGTTTTACTTCTTTGAGATATATTTCTTCTGGCTCCTGGAAAACTTGAACTTGGCCTGTCGCAGAGCTGCAGTCATATGCTCCTTGGTCTACAAATTGATACAGGTGGACTATGACTTGGCCAATGTGGGCTCTGTGCCCTGTGCCCTGGAACTTTGTAAAGGCACTCTGCATTTCTGCTTGGAACCTAATCTTGGGCCAGCATGCAAGCAGATATGAATATCCCATAGTAGAATATCCACTGTCTTCAAGGTCTTTAGAACTGCTCTTACTAGGAGGTTGCCACACTCCCAAGACTGCTTGTTTTCTGTCTTTGCACAGCAGACCTCATGAAGCAGAGAGAATGAGACGTTTGCACAGTTATTTTCTGTTGCTACCTGTGAGAATAAATCATCAGTGGTTTAATGTCACGTTAAGGAACACAGGCAGTAAACATCAAGTCCAGTATTCACCCTCAAGTAGGTGACGATTTAATTATGAAGGAATGTGTATATGTCAGAAATAGCAGCGATGAGTTGTGAAGTGGTGAAGAGAGATTGTCTTCTTCTATAAAATTAGTCAGGGGAAGCTTCTCCAGAAGGTAGTTGCTGCATCTTTTTTTATTTTTAGAGATGGGTGGGGTTTGGGCCATACCTGGTTGTGCTCACAGATCAGGATGCTTAGGGTCTCAAGGGATCAGACACCATGCCTTGGATCAAATTTGGATCAGCTTTGCCTGCTGTATTCTTTCTGGCTCTGCTGCTTTATCTTGAAATGATGGGGCAGAAGCAGGGAGGAATTTGAGCTGAAAATAAAAAAACAAAGTTTTTCCTTCATCTAGAGTAACTTGTTACAGTCCTGGCGAGCACAGCTTTGGAAAACCAGGAAAAGCCATGCATGGGGCTGCCTGTTTGTTAATGCTTTTAGGGGCAAGCACTCTGCGTTAGTGTCTGAATGTCCCCAAGATAAAGAAAGCCTTTCACTGGGGTCTCAAGGCAGGCAGAGCATGAGTGCTCTCTGAGAATGCTCTGAAGTGGAACTTATTCAGACTATCCCAGTCTGAGCTTTGCTGCCCTGCCTTGGTCAAGGAGGCTCATGTCCCCTGCTTCTAATAGCTAAATCCCTCCTGGAGTGCCCTTCCTCTTGACTCCCAGGATCCTCAGCCTGAGTTTTGTTCCTTGACAGGCCAGTTGAGGAACTGACCCAATAAGTGCAGGTTCTGGTTCTTGGACTCCCTTGTCTACACAAATCATTTAACTCTAAGACACATGTGAAAGGCAGGGAGGTAGTGTAAGGTCTGAAGCACATGCCTACCATGTGCAAAGCACAATTGGACTCCTGGTATTTCATTTCTCACTCTTTTCAAGCACCACTGGGTGTGGCTCTGGTGGCCAGTAGGCATCCCCCATGCCAAAAGCAGTGTACCACTGAAGCTAAGGTAACTCTCACTGTGTGACTTGTTAGAAATTCAATAGATAGAGACTGTAATTTCCACTCAAATATTTTTGGTATTTGAGTATTATTACCAATCATTTTCTCACCCACTGCTGAGAGAGAATGGATCATTCACTCCTGGGACCCTATCCAGAGAGCCTGGTATATTCCCCTTGGAGTGCTGTGCTCAGAAAAATTAAAATGAGGGACTCATTTTCAATTTGAATCAGTTAGGGCAGTGAAAGGATGAAGGCTCCCAGAGCAAATGCCAAGACTGCAGGAGTTCAGAGCCAGCCAACCCTGTGTGGGTCCTTCCAGACAAGTGAGGCTGGGTTCCAAAGTCAGAGACAGAAGAACACCCACCAAGTGTCTTAGTACTAAGGATTCCATCCAGCTTTCCTCCCCTTTGCTGACAGAGCTGCTCATAGACCAACATGATAGAGGCCATTGACAAATCTCACTGTCTTCTCAGTCAGACCCTTCAGATAGAGAGAGCTAAGGATAGCTAGCCTACATGCAGAGACACTTGCCCTTGCTTGTATACCATGCAGCAGATGCTTGCCTAGTTTCTCTAGGTCAGGTCCTGGTGACCTCATGTTTCTTCTCAATAACCTCAGTCAATAGCCAAGACACCAGCTACCTATTACGAAGTATCTTTTAACACTTTGGGGAGGCTCATAGGTGGTAGTCAAGCAGCCTATAGTGCCTACCCCTCCCCCAATGATTCTTAGCCAACTTAGTGAGAGGTTCAGTGCAAGATTCTGAGGATGCAGCTGTTTGAGCCCTGAAGTGTCAGAGATTAACTGGGCCACCCTGGCCTTGTTTGTTTGTTTGTTTTTGTTTGTTTTTAAGAACAACTTTTAAATTTATTTTCATATAAAGGGAGGAGTGTTCTCAAGTGGTGGTCATAAAGTCTGAGGATTTCACTGATTATTGTTGGCCAAAAGGGTCATTGGTTCAGCATAAAAGTGTGAGAATAGAGAGATACGTGAGTCCTATAATCTGAGGATACCCAGGCCATACTGGTGATGCTCAGGAGTTCAAGGAATGCATCTGACTAAGCCTCTTGTTTTTCCTTTTTTTATTTTTTTCTGGATGTGAAACCTGTTGATCCACATTCAGCTGTGCTCAAAACTACTCCTGACAGGACTCAGAGAACCATATGGGGTGAAAGTATCAAATCTAGAACCACCATGTGCTTAGGCAAATGCTCAGCCCATTGTACTTCTCCAGCTCTGAAGCATCTTTGTTAAAGCTTTGTACTAAGTGAACTTTGGAATGAGGCAGGACTTAGTGGTTGCCCTTGAACTCTTTCTTGTGAGAAGAGGAGGGACTAGAAAGGCATGTCGCAGGCATGCTCAGTCTTCACTTCCTCCTTCATTTCATTGTGTTCCCTTCTAGCACTGTCCACGTCTAAAGGCAGGGAGTGAGCTCCTTAGATTTGCCAGGAAATGCTTTCCAAGTTGAAGTTCCAACACTGTGTTTCTTTTTTCATCATTAACTGGACAAATAAAAGAAGCCACGGATAACTGGTGTTTCTGATCATCTGTTCTGAGGGTCTGAAGTTAATTTTGGATTAGGACCTGGAAGGAAGGAGCTAGAGTTGATAAAGCAAATGAAGGGAGATGAAGAAATCATATTCCAACAGAGCAATAAGGGCCCATCTCAGGGAGCAAAGCTAGAGCCCACTTGGGTTCAGTAATTCTGGATCACTTTGAAAGAAGGCCTTTAGTATATCAAGCCACTCTTTAAATCTTCAAACTTGTGTATCTTGGAGGAAATAAAGGCTTATTCCTTATTCCATGCTCAGGAACCAGTCCTGTTTCTCAGAGGACTATATATGGCACCAGGTATCAATAGTCTGCTAAGTGTCTTAACCCATGTCCCATCTCTCCAAGCTGTAATGATTTTTTTTTTGTCCATAAAGCAGAGCATCCCTGTTCAGTGGTCTTCTCCCCCACCCCTCCCAAATTAACAAGTCCTCTTTTGCTAGCAGGAAAGCAACTCTTCTTCTTACTCATTTACTTTCTAGTATAAAATTCTAACTCTGGGAGCTTCTAGATACCACACAAAGTCCCTTTTGTTGAGGCCCTTGACTATGTCAGTTGGATGAAAGGCAAAATGATAAAATGGGTGCCTCTGAACCCATAATCACACCAACTTTTATGGATTGTTTCATGTTGACTTGACTTATTTTTCACTTCTCCCAATGGATCTTCACCCAAAAGTAGAAGGAAAACAATAACCAGCCCTCATTACTATAATACTTGCCTTTACAATAATAGATTCATGGATCTCTTGTTCTATTTGATGGTTTTAAAGCAAATCTCAAACATCTACATAATACTATAAGCAAGGTTTTGGTATTTGTTGTTAGAGCAAGGTGATCCATAATAGCAATGCCATGACAAAATCAATCAACTATGATTTCTTCACAACAAATAACCCAGCTGTTCAAACTTTTTCTGTTATGGGTCAGGAAAATGACCTAAAGGGCTGAAGCCATGGTCTGCACTCATGAGCCCTGGGGCTTAATTCCTGGCACCACAGGGTCCCCTGAGCTAAATTGGCAACTAAATTGGCTGTGACACCAAAACCAAACACTTAAAAAAATAAATATTCTAATATTCATTGTCATAACTTTTCACCATTTATTTAAAACCAAACCAGATGAGTTCTGCATATAGCAATTTGTGGTCATTGCCCATATGTCCTCTCTCCCACTTCTATACACCACTGATTCCAAGTTCTGAATTCAATGGGATTGGAGAAACAGCAGAGTAGGTAAAGAGCTTCCTTTGCATGTAGTAGCCCTGGTTCCATCTCCTCCATCTCATGTGGTTCCCCAATCATAGTTAAGTCTGCTCCCCAACCTCCATCAAATTATTATTTTCTGTGGTTAATTTTGAGGAATATAACTTTGGCAAGCTCTAGATACTGAATTAGTAAATGAAATAAATAAATTGAATGAAATTAATTATTTTCTATAAAGTTGAGGGGAGCATGAAGAGGAAACCCCCAAATACCCTATCAGTTAAATTATGGTTTTAACCAACCCATATTTCTTGGATGACCTTTTCTTGGATAATGGGGTCTATCTTCTCCCTTGGGTAATCATCTCTATTTTAATCATAGTCTATAACAAATAAAGAAATTCAGGTATTGGAGTGATAGTATTTGTCTCACATGTGGTCAACCATAGTTTGATTCCTGGCATCCTATATTGTTTCTTGAGCCTGTCAGGAGTAACCCCTCTAGCACGGCTAAAGAAAAAAAAGGGGGGTTCTTAAATTCATCCATAGGACTGAATCTTTTAGGACAAAGTTGTCCCTAAAAGATATGCATGTTAATGGTATTAAGGTTGCATCCCTTATAGGACATACACATAAATACGAAAATAACTGTTCAAACTCATACTTAGTGTGTTGCCTGGGGGATGGGTGTTGTCACTTCATAGACCACCAAAGAAGAGAGGCTCTGGGAATTCAGTTGATTTCAGGACCCCACCCTTTAAAAGCAAACAAATCTCCTAGGGCCTGTCTATGAGGTTGGTCTTGGAGTAAGGGGCAGGAAATAGTTCAACACTGCAGTCCAAGGAGAGCATGTGGATCTAACATCAGATTCCCTTCTTTCAGTGATGATTCTCTTTCACTGTCTTCCCTCTTCTAATCCTTCTTCCTTCCTATGTTCCCTGTTCCCCCAACTCCCTCTCCCCTCAACTATACTGCCTTTATAACATTCAGAGTGGAGGACAGGAGGTCTAGGTTTGAAACACCTAAAGGACTTACAATGTTGTGAGATCTTTTTTTGTTTTATTTTTTTATTTTTATTTTGATCATAGTGGCTTACATATCTTTTACATTAGTATTTTAGGTACATATTAACATTGAATCAGGGGAATACCCACCACCAAATTTGTCCTCCCCCCTTCCTCATTCCCTTTCTGCAACCCATATCCCCCACCATCACCCCCCGGGCTGCTAGAGTAGGTGGTACCCTCTTTGTCTAGCTTACTATCAGTGATCATACATCTGTTTGGTCCTGGTGCCCTCCCTTGTTTCTCCCTCTATTTGAGAGGCTAAGCTAGATAAATCGAGTTATGTGGTTTTGTTTGAGGGAAAGAAAAGCAATAAAATGGGGTAAAGAATAAGAAAAAAAATTAAAATATGCTAAAAATGGGCGGAGTCCTTCTAGTGGCTATCAACCTCAGTTTGAGAGAGGACATGAAAAAGGTAATTGAAATACCATAACAATACAAAAATAAATGTCAAATTAAATATCCGGTGAGCCCTACAGCAATAAAGAGAAGCACCACACAATAGTCTTGGTTCTGAAATCAAATCATGCCAGAGTGCAAAAAAGAAAAAGATAAGATAAAATAATATAAAAT